>NC_139947.1:6184758-6509758 GCF_963454915.1 Gymnoscopelus microlampas | reverse complement strand
AATGAAGTAAATAGGGTCTTAGTGGTAAAATACATGTGTTTAAGACCTGATGACATTGTAAACATTATTGTATTAAAACTAAAACTAGCAAAACTGCTCTGCTGGTGATACACAGACCTCAGGCTTTGTTTTTGGTTCCCCGTCAACCAATGAAACACCTTCTCTTTCCCTCTTTCGCCGTCAGGTGACCTCAGAGGCCGTCGCAGCGCCAATCATATCGGAGCAAGGGCGTGGCTTAACCAGGAACAGGAAGAAGCAGCGAGTGTCTGAACCCGGAGCGCTGATTATTGAACGCGTGGAGCCGACAGACGCAGGTACCTCACCTGGAATAATATCACACCACCGACTACTGATTAGATTAGATGTCCTATGTTGTATTATCCACAACTGCAAATAATTGACATAGAATTTACATACAATACATACTATAGGCTCTATGCACAGCAGCCATATTGGGAATGAATTGGGCGCCTTCCTTCACAGGTGTTACCAATGATACTAATTAAGGCTCAGTTCCATTCAGTGTGGCATAGTGGTTGTCTTATTTTCAAGGACCCCCATAACTCTGAGAGTGTACAAATGGAACCAAATGGACCCTTACGGGTCCATTTGGTTCCATTTGTACACTCTCAGAGTTACACACCCACCATAAGGGGCCATTTGGGAACCAAAATGGAGTGTTTCTAGTGAGCCAACATGCACGTTATCAGCATCCTGACCAGAATGGAACAGAGCCTTCATTAGTATCATTGGTAACACCTGTGAAGGATGTAAGAAGAGGCCCAATTTCTTTACAATATGGCTGCTGTGCATAGAGCCTATTACAGCCCAGCCTACCCGCAGCAGCATCTGTTATTAGCTCTCCCTCTCTCTCCCCCCCCCTCTCTCTCTCTCTCTCTCTCTCTCTCTCTCTCTCTCTCTCGCTCTCTCTCTCTCCCTCTAGGTCTGTATACATGTGTAGCGTGGAACGCAGAAGGAGCCGACACCAGGAGCGTGTCGGTGTCTGTCGACCACCAGGGCGGCGTGCTGTCCGACCAGGGGAGCAGGCAGAGAGACGATCCCAGCCGAGAGGAGCCGTGGCTGGGGAACTACTCCAGCCCTGCAGGGGGCTCCCTGGTGGTTCTGGCCAAGGTAGACAGACTGCTGTTATTGGATAGATCAGCTGTTTGCGGCGTGTATGAATGAGAGGCCCAACAGTTAAATGAAGTAATCGATTTTAATCAAGTATAAAAAATAACAGATTTTTAATATAATAATAGATTTTCAAAAATGAAAATCTATTAGGTTGTGAGGCAATCTACAACCTCACAACCTTAATCTACATCTCACTGTGAGCTTGTAGATCGGATCTTTTTGCTATGTTTGTGCTAGACTGTTGTACAACAAAGTATAAAATAGGGCTTAATTGGTTAATCATACTAATTGATTTTATTCAATTTTTGATTTACTCATTAAGACCGGGAAATAATCTGTGTCATTTTTAGATTTCTTTGGCTATTCAAAAATAGCAGATCTACAAGCTCGTAGCGCAGCACCGAGTGTCGCGCTATGAGCTTGTAGATCTGCTAATTTCTTTTTTATCGTGAAAGTTTGTGGAAATCTTTTGAATATATATATTGTTTTATATTTTTGACTAAAATCTTTGCTTCTGGGGGATTCTACAAAAAAATATGTTTTCTAAATCCTAACAGTTTTTTTTTTTTAAATATCAGTGTTTCTCAAACATTTTCATGTCAAGGACCCCAAAAATGATATGCATTTGGCCGCGGACCCCCATCTCAAAATATTTTGTAATAGGGACCCCAGAAGCAAAGATTTGAGTCAAAATGTACTACGAGCTTGTAGATCTGCTATTTTTGAAAAATCGTGAAAAAATATTTTTTACATTTTTTTTCAAAAAAACGATTTAGAAAACATTTTAAGAATCGGACTCGGGCCTTAATGGGTTGAGTAAAACATTTGAGTACTTTTTCCACCACAGACAGATTGTGATGTTGTTCTCACCGTGTGGTGTTACAGGTGGTCCACGCCCAGTCTGTGGTGTTGGAGTGGAGGCTGTACCCCAACAGAGAGGCTTCATCCGGGGGGGACCTGCCCGTCCCTCTGCCCCGCTGGACCAGTGCCACGGTGCACATAGACAACCCCCAGATCAGCTACACCGCCAAGGTTACCTATCAATCTATCAATCAATCAGTCAGTCAGTCAGTCAGTCAGTCAGTCAGTCAGTCAGTCAGTCCATCCATACAGCCTTGTCTTTATTGTTTTCGTTTTTTTCTTATTAACCCATTAAAAACGGCAACGGTTTTAATGGGTTAAAGTTGGTTCCGTCTTTTTCTTTATGTAAAGCGACTTTCAGTACTTAAGAAAAGTGCGATATAAATATGAGCTATTATTATTATTATTATCCATCCATCCACCCATCCCTCCCTCTCTCAGTCAAATCGATGGCTCTGAGAGTCAGGAATGAAATGCCTTGCTCAGACGCAACACCCGAGCGCAACCAAACATAAAATGACTTGTCTTTTAGTTCTGCTGGATCTCTTCTCCACTAGTTCCCTCACTGACATTTTAGTCTAGTTTTTATTTGTTGACGAAATGGTCAGCACATTTAGTCTTAGTTTCAGTCATCATAGCTTAGCTTTTATTTCGTTTTTAATTCGTTTTCGTCAGTGAAAAAAGGTAGACGACCGACATTTTTCCTCATAGTTTTAGTAGACGAAATCAACACTGCTGTGTAATCAACTTTAAGACTCCCCAACAACTGAATAATCATAGTCTCTCTCTCTCTCTCTCTCTCTCTCTCTCTCCCCCCTAGGTCCCTGTGGACGTGCAGGAGTACAACCTGACGCACCTCCTTCCCTCCACCCAGTACCAAGTCTGTCTCACCGTCTCCTCCTCTCCTCTCTCCTCCTCCTCTCCTTCTCCTCCTCCTCCTCCCCCTCCCCCCGCTCCTCGTCCCTCGTCCTCGCCCCCGTCCCCTCCCTCCTCTGCGTTCTCCTCCTCCTCCCCCGCCTCCTCCTCGTCCCCGTCGTCCCCGTCCTTCCACACCTCCTCCTGTCTGAACTTCACCACCAAGGACTCGGGTTTCTCCGTCCAGGTGGTGGCGTCTCAGCACGTCAGCAGCCGCCGCGTGGCGCTGGCGGCCGTCATGGGTGAGATAAAACAGCATTCATGTTACACGAATATACGTTTATATATTGTTGCTCAGGGACGTGCACAGATAGACTCTAGGTGGTGCTAGAGCCCCTGCCCTTTGCCCTCTTGACCAGAAGTGCCCTTTTGAAAAAAAAAAAGGGGAAAAAAAGTTTTTTTGTTTTTTTTTCATTTTTCATTTTACAGCAGGGGTCTTCAACAGGGGGTCCGGGACCCCCAGGGGGTCCTCAGAGTTACTACAGGGGGTCCGCCAAGTCTTTATGTGATGTGATTTTTCTTTTTACCATAACCACTCGAAACCTAGCATCCCTTTTCTGAGGAGAATTTTAGCCAAAAATAGCAGATCTACAAGCTCACAACGCCTCGCGCTGCGAGGCGTTGTGGGCTTGTAGATCGGCTATTTTTGGCAAAGAGGTATAGGTGTAGAGGGAAAAAAGAGCAGACCAAGTCAACAAAAAAAAAGTATAATTTACTTGAGCACCTGCCCCTCAAAATGTCTGTGCACGCCACTGTTGTTGCTGTCCGGCAGGAACCAGCTGACTCCATTTTGATGCTTTTGCATTTTTTTCCCATAAATCAGGGCCAGTGAACACCCTTTATGTCTGTGTGTTGGTAAAAAAAAAATATTGAACCAATGAAAAGTATTAAAAAGCGCTTCTGACAAAACCAGCTAACTCCATTGGATCCTCAAACTTTCTGCTAAACCAGCTAACTCCAGCAAAGGGGGGTGGAGTTAGCTGGTTTTCCTGACTCCAGGCTCCACCCCCTTTTGACCTCCAACCTCATTGTGAGCTTGGAGGTCCATTCAGCTGTTCTTATCAATGATGAACAAAACCTCCTAACTGTTCCAGGGACCCCCAGAAGCATCGATTTGAGTTACAAATGTTCGCTTTACAAATGTATATTTTCAAAGATTTGCACACATTTTCTCGATTTTTCATATATAGCAGATCTGCAAGCTCATAGCGCGGCACTCGGTGCCGCGCTATGAGCTTGTATATCTGCTATTTTTGAATAGCCAAAGTGTAAAATAATGCTTTTTAGCTCAAATCAAGAAGTGACACAGATGCGTTCCAGGTCTTAAAGGGTTAATTAAATAATAGTTTGAAGAAATAGGATATGCATCATGATTTATTGGTAGAAACCAGTATATGTTAAATCAGACATTAAGCACCCCTACAGCCCAAATGGAATGTTCCTCTCTTGCATAACATCTTTTTTGCATGATTCGAATCGACTGAGAGATTGGCAATCTCAGTCGAATCATGCAAATCAATATTTTTTTTTGTAGCATTAGTCGACTATTAGTCAACTAATAGTCGACTAATGGTCGACTATAGGCAACATTTGGTCGATCAGAGTCGACTAGAAATACTTAGTCGGGGACAGGCCTATGAACAGCATTCGTATACATGAATATACATTTACATGTAAGTACCGTTTATCAGTGGTGGAAAAAGTACTCACATTTTGTACTTAAGTAAAAGTATCAATATTGTAGAAATAGTCTGTTACAAGTTCGGTATTCAAAATTGACTTGAGTGAAAGTAAAAAAAGTATTGGCATCAAAATGTACTTAAAGCACCAAAAGTATACTCATTATGCAGAGAGGTCCCATTTAAAGTTTTCAAAATGTATCGAAATCTTTTGAAAATAGCAAATCTTCAAGCTCACAATGCGTCCTTCAGATATATGAGCTTTTAGATCTGCTATTGTTTTTTAAGTGCAAATATTTGATTCTTTTTTTTTTAAAGGGAACATTTGTAACTCAAATCTTCCCTGGAACAAAATATTTGGAGATGTCTGTGGCCAAATACATATATTTTTGGGGGTCCTTGACATGAAAAGGTTTGGGAACCACTCATATTAAAGCAACATGTTTTCAGAAAACTGTTAGGAGTTTTAGAAGAGGAATCCCCAGAAGCAAAGATTTGAGTTACAAATGTTCGCTTTAAAAATGTATATATATTCAAATATTTGCAAAAATCGGTGCTGCGCTATGAGCTTGTAGATCTGCTATTTTTGACTAGCCAAAGAAATCTAAAAATGACACAGATTCTTTCCCGGTCTTAACACATTAACCGCCAAGAACGTAGTCCTACGGTCCGTTAAATCCAACTGTTAAGCGCCGAGACCGTGGCCCTACGGTCCGGGTGCTTTTTCCTTTTTTTCGAAAAAAATAATAATAATACAATTTCTACACGGACCATTTTCAGTGTAACACCACCGGAAGTCGGGACTATTTGCGATCCCGTTTTTCGTTTCCCGTCGGCCTCCATTCTAAGGCACACACTGAAAGTCCATTTTAAACCCTTGTAGTTTTTTTCTCCTCGCATTTCCCATGTTAACATAAACGGTCAGAACTCAAACATGGCTGCCCCGTTTGACACGTGGTCTTGAGTGGGAGACGCAGGCAGATGTCGGCGATGTATGTAAACAAAGCAGAGATCACTTTTATGGATTTTAACAAGGTCTATGGCGACGTGAAAAAAAACAAAAAACAACAAAAAAACCTTGGCACTGGTGAGTACATTCTGAGATTAGCCCTTGGCGGTGGATGTGTTAATGTGTTAACATGTCCATATGTCTGTCCTCTGTCTTCTCCATCAGGCTCCATGTTCGCCCTGTCCCTCATGTCTCTGCTGCTGGTGTTCATGGGCCGCCGCGTCCCGGGGAAGGGCCACTCCCTGAAGACCTACGTCCAGCACGCCACCTCCATCCCCCTCAACGAGCTGTACCCCCCTCTCATCACGCTGTGGGAGAAGGACAAGGACGAGAACAGAGAGGAGGACGACGAGGAGGACGAGGAGGAGGAGGAGAGGAGGGACGAGGAGGCCCGGGGCGTAGGAGGAGCGGCGGGCGGCGGGGTGCAGATCGACACCTCCAAGACCTATATGTGGTAGACTGGATGGAGGGAGGGAGAGGATGGACAGATGCAAAGGACAAACGGATGGAGGGACGGATTGAAGGACAACTTCTCTGACTTCCTGTGAAAGTGACGAACATTTGAGTGTTTGGATGGATGGATGATGGATAGATGGACGGACGGATTGAAGGACATTTCTCAGACTGAAGAGCATTTGAGTCCTCGGACCAATAGAGCTCTATGCACAGCAGCCATAGTGTGAAGACATTCGCAGGTGTTGCCAATGACACTAATGAAGGCTCTGTTCCATTCTGGTCAAACAGAGTCAGGGTGCTGATATTGTGCATGTTGGCTCACTGGAAACACTCTGCTACACCGGTGGGTCTAAAATGTGGGTCCAGGGACCCTCATGGTTCCTTAAGAGGTTTCCAAATGGCCCCTTACGAGTGTGTAACTCTGAGAGTGTACAAATGGAGCCAAATTGACCCGTAAGGGTCCATTTGGTTCCATTTGTACACTCTCAGAGTTATGGGGGTTGTGGAAACCACTGTGCTACACTAAATGGAACAGAGCCTTCATTAGTATCATTGGTAACACCTGTGAAGGAAGTGATAATATGGCTGCTGTGCATAGAGCCTATTGATGGAAGGATTGATGGATGGACACCTGATTCGGACGCTATCAATGCATGGATTGGGACATTATCACGTTTTATCAGACCATTGAATGGGCGAAGTGTAGGCGACATACTGACCTACCCGCGATTTATCGCGTGTTATCGAGACATACTGACCTACCGACGGAGATGACTTATCTAAGTAAAGTGTTAGTTTCAATGGTCTGATAAAACGCGATAATGTCCCATTCAGTGGGTTGTGAGATGGACAGGTGGACAGGGTCTCTGCATCGTCAGGAGAAGAGGACAGGAGAGGAACGCTGAAGACATTTAATGGTTTTATTATCGTTACACTTTCACGTCCACACGGTCCACGCGTCACATGCTCAAATACACAATACTTTATAGACTGAAAATATAATCTCTATTCTCACTTCCTCCCCTCTTTGTCTACGTCTCTCAAGCACACTTGCAGTAATATTATCGTTCACAACGTTGTGTTTTTTGTTTTGTTTCATATGAACACAATATGAAGCTACTCCGCTCTAAGCCCCGCCCCCTGTGTTGTCACCAGGAGGGAGGACCAATCCCAGAGTTTGTTAGGTTGTCTGTCCGTCTGTTTCTTCTTCTATGGTTTTTATTGAGGACCATGTATGTTTGGGTTTCACATCAGCTTTAGTGTGAATGTGATATACAGCTTCATTGATGACCCCCTAGACTGATTGTACAGTTTGTGTTCCAGTTCAGGTTAAAAAACGACAACAGGGTAAAGATATGGCCAGCTGCATAAGATTGACTATCACTGCCTTCATTGAACAGTTGAGTTGAGTCAGTTGGTTCTGTCTTTACTGGTGGCTTTATTAACACGTTGACACATTGGCTTGTTGATACCTGGAAGAGTTCCAGGTATCAACAAGCAGTGGCGGAGCGTCCGGGTAGGCCAGGTAGGCGGCCGCCTACGGGCCCGGGACTCCGGGGGCCCGGGCCGTCGGATCACATGGACCTTTATTTTATTAGAATTAGACGCACTTTGCGTGCTCCGCCTCTCCGCCTCTCCGCCTCTCCGCGGCCGCCTCTCAGCAACTTTCCCAGAGATTCACCAGCTTACATGGAACTGCAAATATATTCGAGGCACCTCAATACACTGTTGGAAGCTCACTCTAACCCTAAAACCGAAATAAAGTAACACTAAAACGAACACAATCCGCACAAAACCCGCAGATTTTCGCGCATGCGGGGGGGGGGGCTTGATCAGTATGCCGTGCCTACCGCCGCGGCTTTCAGTTGTTCCGCCACTGTCAACAAGCCAACGTCAAACTGGTTGAAACACAAAAATAAACAATGTTCAGACTAAACATAACGTAAACACACATAACACATATGAATGTAATAAAAATAAAATACCCTTCAAACTAATTTACCTCACTGGCTGCATATTATTTACAACAAACTCCAAAGGAAGCCCAAAGAAACAGCGACAAACAAAATGAATCAATCAATCAAGCTTATGAAGAAACATAATAACTTGTTTGTTTGCGTGGCAGCATCACGCTGCCACACAAGCAAAACGCTGTCCGTCTACATTACGGAAGTACCCCCCGGCACAATATAAAGAATTCCGGAATGCACTTCCGTAAAACAATACTCTTCCCATAATAAAACAAAAATATCAGTGAACATAGGAAATAAAGAAAACAACAAAATAATGACAAAATAATAATTATGGCAGCTAAACTGACCTCAGACCGAGATGTAAGCAACACAGCTGCAGCTAATCCACTTAATGGGTTTGTTAGATTTAGGTTCATTGACAATACGGTTGAGTCAACAGTGTTGACTGCTGTCTATGCTTTGCATGTTGGCACAACCATGGCTCTGGACACACCTAAATCCATCATTAATTTGATTAGCTGCAGCTGTGTCGTGTTTTTAATCCGAACTGGAAAACAAAACGACAAAATCAGCCTAGGGCCCACCACACTACTGACACGCTGCCCACAAAGTAGAAGACTGTGGTTGTGCTGGTCAGCTCCCAGTTAGTGGTGGTGGAAGACCACTGTTGAATAAATGCAAGAGAAACACTGGTACGTTTATACTGTCACTTTACTGTCACTGCTACACAATTACTGTATACTGTACTGTATCAGTGGCTCTCAGCGTGGGGTCTGGGGGACACCCAGGGGTCCTTGTGGGGGTTCCAGGGGGTTATTAGGAACCAAATGGACCCTTATGGGTCTGTAACTCTGAGAGTGTACAAATGGAACCCTAACCCTAACCCTTGATGATTTGGTTACATTTGGTCACTCTAAACGATTTTGCAGTGTAGCCTTTTCTGTTCCTTTTGTACACTATCTGTCGGTCCATTCAGTTCCAAACTATCAGTAACTTATTGGGACCCCCCCCCCCCCCCCCCCCCCCCGTTGAGAACCACTGCACTAAACCCACGACAACAATACACTGTCAGCGAAAGTACCAAACTTTATCGACGGCTGCTGCATGGACAGTTTAAACATGTTCACGTTGTTTTACTAAAAACACAATTGCAATCTTTACTCTGACTTCACAACTGTTAAGATACTGTTTTATTTTGTAGTGGTATTATGATTATTATTATGAATACTATTCTCTGTTGCACCCTGAGGCCAGTTCTGCTGCATGTCTTTGCACCCATGTTTTAAATATGTTTAATCAACTTTTGTAAAAAAAACAAAAAAACAATGAGATTTTAGGGGAAGGGGGTGTTGGCGACATCCTGACCAATCACCAGGGACCCGGTAGGACTCGAGCATGGGTACTAGCTAGGACCCTATCTATAGATATTATACTGTAACATACTGTTACATACTGTAAGGTACTAGGATGACAGTATATAGCGAAGTACATAGGAGATTATGAAGGACACTACTATAGCTAGGGTACTACCTAGTACTCTATGCCTGTTGCATCATCTAGGAGACTAAGAGTGACATCGGCTATATTTACATAAGATATAAGATCAACTTTATTGGACCCTGTGAGGAAATTCTGGTCATTATACATTGTAAAATGCTAAAGGAATAGAGAGAAAGGAAAGAACACGTCGACTAGTTGCTCTGTCTGTTTGTAGACCAGCAACTCTTCTTCGAACAAGCTGGCAAAAACAAGCAATTGTATGGATGTTGCATAGTCATTTTTGGAACTCACTGCAGACATACATTAATTCTATACTTTGGTCTCAATGTAGCGTCAACATTTACTTTTCTTTACATGAATTGACAGTCATTACATTCACATTAATAAAAAGACAGGGAGAACTTTCACACAAAACCAATGTCTTTAAGTCCAAACCCTGTGAGGTTTTTCTGTAGTTTTTCAGAAATAATGTTCCAGTCTCACAACCAGAAATAGAACCTTTAATTTGGCAAAGCTCTGTGAGGAACCATTCGTTGCTCCTCAAAGAACCATTTTTGGTATTATTTTGGTCACCTGTAACCAACCACTCAACCCTTAGTGGCGGCCCTATTCTGGGGTGAAAATAGCCAGCCTCCAAGTTCACAACGTGCTAGCCATGGTTCACATGACGCTTAATGACAGTCATGTTTCAGGGCTAACAACGTGCAAGCTTGTTCTGGTTGTTTTCAACAAAGAGATTTGATGTAAAGGGGGGGAAAAAGTATATACCCCCTAAACACCTGTTGGATGGAGTATTTTAAGTGGTGAAGGGTTCTTTATAGAACCATTAAGATAAGGTAAAGAACCTTGGTTCTGCTATGGCATCACTCTGAAGAACCAGCTTCGGTTCCAGTTGGCACCTTTTTTTTTTATGTGTAAAAGTGTGTGTGTTTAGGTGAACATGCACTGTGAATGTCCAAAATGTATGAGGTGCCAGAGACTGCTCCTCACACACACTTCATGACCTACAGTAACTGTCTGTATTTGTTTTTGTTTTTTATCAAACCCTCAATTATTACTGAAACCACAAATGGTTCCATTTGAGGTGCACTAGTAACAGACTGCTAAATTGGGGCTTGAGACAATGTTTCAGACTTTTTGTTATGTTTTCAATGTCCAGATAAAGTGTTTTTTGTAATGCTTCTACAAACCCTTCAAACCTTCCTTTGGAGAGAATCTGAGAATAGACTTTGAAATGGCAAAAAACACAGTGAACTACGCCCTCTAGTGGTGCTTAGTTCGAATAACCAGTAGGATGATGTCATTTTGTTAAATCTGACGTCACAACAAGCTGTAGTTGACTGTAATTTGATTCAGAACTCGTCAGTAATATGCAGGGTATTTTGTACAAAGTTTATTGCTCTAACATTATATTTTAACTTAACTATTGCTACTATTATTGCTATTATTATTATTACAATTATTATTATTATTAATACTTGACACCAACCACCAATTGTAATTAAGCTGTGTGGGTATGTTGTAGTAAAAATGGGAGAGTACTATATAAATATATAAATAAACTCACTGACTACACTGATAACTGATGTTTCTGTGTGTGTGTGTGTGTGTGTGTGTGTGTGTGTGTGTGTGTGTGTGTGTGTGTGTGTGTGTGTGTGTGTGTGTGTGTGTGTGTGTGTGTGTGTGTGTGTGTGTGTGTGTGTGTGTGTGTGTGTGTGTGTGTGTGTGTGTGTGTGCGTGCGTGCGTGTGTGTGTGTGTGTGTGTGTGTGCGCGTGCGTGCGTGCGTGTGTGTGGCTCTTCTTTTCTCTTTTTCATCTCAAAGGTGAATTTCCTCCTCAATTCATCAGAAGAAAAATAATCCATCAGGAAAAATAAAGCAATTTTGTTTTTGTATCCATTTATACGACAATAATTCAAAAGTATATTACATTTCCATTGTGTTGAATTGGCAATGGTGGAAAAAGTACTAAATTGTATTACTTAAGTAAAAGTATCAATACTGCAATATAGAAATATACTCTGTTACAAGTGAAAGTCTGGAATTCAAAATGTACTCTACTTGAGTAAAAGTACAGAAGTGTTGGCATTAAAAAGTAAAGTACCAAAAGTACAAGTACTCATTATGCAGAATGTCCCATTTCAAGTTTTCAAATGTATTAAAATCTTTTGAAAATAGCAGATCTAGAGTACAATATTTGCCTCTGAGATGTAGTGGAGTTGAAGTAAAAGTATTGCAAATTGGAAGTACTCCAGTAAAGTAAAAATACCTTAAAAAAATTTACTTAAGTACAGTAGGCTAGCCTACTAAGATAAGTTACTTTCCACCACTGCAAATGTATTTATATAAACACATTTGTATTATTTGCCTTTGCTTGGAAAATGAAACTAGCATGTCCCTACCCTACCTATAGCCTACTTTTACATTAATATTAGGTTATAGAAACGTCGTGATATCGATCTTCATTGATCTTCTTGCCCGATACATAAGTCGTTTTTTTTATGTAATCCTTTGTTCTCCGTTGCTAGGCACCGGTTGCTAGGCAGAACAAAATACGACATGACGTGATTTAGTTTTACTGTGGGTCGGCTATTTTTCGACGCACGAGCGTCGAAAAAGACCAGCGTTGCCATGTCGGCTTATTATAAGCGACTTTGGGCTTCCTTTTCTGTAAAGTTGCCTGTAAAAAATGGTAGTTGGTTGCGTTTTTTTGGGCTGGTTTCTAACGTGTACTTGATCATTTAGGCTTGTTTCCCCCCCAAAAAAGCATTTGTGTCAGAATGTTGCAAAAACATTCCAAATATTCCACATTTTATTTCAAGACTTTTGAAAATAGCTGATCTACAAGCTTATCACGACGTGTTGTGAGCTTGTAGATTGGCTATTTTCAATTAGCCGATGGCCGTTGTATATATTTAAAGTGCTTAAGTGGCGTAGTTGCTTCTTTTATGTTTTCATAGACCTGGTTGCGTAATTCTCTCACAAACAATGGCAACGCTGCGCACGACACCGTCGTGCGACGAAGTATGAATCTGGCTTCAGGCGAGAATAAACATTTCTGTGTTAAATGAATAATATTAATAATAAGTCCTGTAACAGGACTTATTATTAGTGTTATTAATTTAACACAGAAATGTTTACACAGAAATGTTTATACACAACAGGACTCCGAAAGTAAAAGTACTCATTATGCAGAATGTCCCATTTCCAAGTTTTCAAAATGTATACAAATCTTTTGAAAATAGCCTGTATTTTCAAATAGCTTTTCAAAAAGCTTAAGTTACAAACTTAATCTACAAAGTAACTAGTATATAGCCTACTAAAGTTTTCAAATAAAGGTATTGGAGTAAAAGTACAACATTTTCCTCAGAGATGTATTGAAAATTGGTGATTGTCCACTAAAATAAAAGACCTCAAAATTGTACTGAAGGAGGCCAGAGTACTTGAGTAAATGTAGGCCTACTTAGGTATTTTACACCTCTGGTAGCCTAGATTAGACAAAATAGAAGAAAATTAGGAAATAATGATGAGGACAAAACTAAATGCACAAAAACAACCAGAGACAATCATAAGGAGTTCGAAAGAAGATGAACAGATTAAATGTACACCTTTAAAAATGCACAAGTTATTAAAAGTGTAAGAAAAATGAGGTTTGCGAATCGCAATGCAGTTCATTCAGAAGTATGATTGTAAAACAGGAAGTACAACAGTAGAAAGTACAATCAATTAATAGAAATAGAAATCACTACTACTGTACTATATATATATTACACAGTACATATCAATTATATGTATGTATATTTATATGTACCTATAAATAAATACATACATACATACATACAAATAAATACAGTATAACTACCTACTGTATATGCCTGTCTGTCTGTCTGTCTGTCTGTCTGTCTGTTTGATATAGGCTACTATATATTTACGCCCAGTACAAATAAATTATATGTATGTTTGTATAATTTTTTTAAATCTGTACACAGTATAATGTTGTTGTTTTTTTTATTATTATTATTTTATTGACAAATTATCAACATTACATTTACAAATAACAGGACAAAATGCAGTTACAAAACTGGAAACATTAAATAAAGACGGAACAAATAAATAGATAAGCTCTAGGTTATAGACTTCAATCACTTCATCACGGATTATTTTGGTTTTCATAGCTTTAGTGTTTGTATAATGTTTTAAGGTGTCTATAAGTATGACAATAATAAGGCTTTAAAAACAATATTTGGACGTTGGTTAATTGATTGATTGATTGAATACTTTATTAGCAGTTTGCAAAAAAAGCACAGGAAAGTACAGTTCAATACAAGGTCTGCTAAGAGGATTTTAAACCCAAGAAAGCCTATGGCTTGTTTCCATTGGAGTCCTTTGTACTGAATTCATCGAAACATTTAATGACAGACAAATATACAATACTATGCAAAACATCATATAAACAGTTAAAAATCAAAAAGAAAACCTGTAAGTGCTCTTTTAAAGCAGTTTTGAAGGAGAGTAGGGATTTACACTCCTTTTAGACTGTTGGTAGGGTGTTCCACATTTTGGCGGCATAGCAGGAGAATGAATTTAACCCCTTGTTTGAGCCAAATCTGGGTTGAACGTGATTAGTGGAGCTCCCTCTGGTGTTGTGATTGTGGACGTCATTGACGTTTGTGAAGTAGTTTGACGGGTACATGGGCCTGGTCTTGCAAGTTGCTGTACTCTGTCCTCTACCCTGAGCCATCCCACCCTAGCAAAGTGAGTAGAGGTTAAATGAGTTGTAGATGTGAGGCCAAGCAGTAGCCTTACCAGTTTGTTTTGGGATTTCTGGAGCCTTTTTGAGGCCTATGTCACGTGGTGCTATGGTGGTTGCATGCATAGTCCAAGTGACTTTGGACGAGTGCTCCTGTTATAAGTCCTCAATGTAATTCTTACTGACCACTGACCATTGAGGAGATCCTGTACAAAAATCTTGTTCGGTTGAATTTTTTTGATTACTTTAGTTGCAATTTTATCACTGGAAAGATTGGAACCCAGGTAGGTAATTTCCTCTTTTCTTGTGATAACTTTAGCAAATGTGGTACAATGAATACTATAGTTAAGCTCATCTAACCCCTGCTCACTTTGCTAGGGTGGGATGGCTCAGGGTAGAGGACGGATACAGCAACTTGCAATGGGCCTGGTCTACAAAATACACTATACCAGGGGTCTTCAACAGGGGGTCCGGGACCCCTATGGGGTCCTCAGAGTTACTACAGGGGGTCCGCCAAATCTTTGTGTGATATGATTTTTTTTTTACCTTAACCACTTGAACCCTAACATCCCTTTTCTGAGGAGAACTTTAGCCAAAAATAGCAGATCTACAAGCTCACAACGCCTCGCGCTGCGAGGCGTTGTGAGCTTGTAGATCGGCTATTTTTGGCAAAGAGTTATAGGTATAGAGGGAAAAAAGAGCAGAAGAAGTTTATCTGAAACACAATTTTATACAATATAGAGGGGGTCCCTGCTTCATCTCTATCTCAGCTATGGGGTCCTTGGCCTGAAAAGGTTGAAGACCCCTGCACTATACTACACCACAAAGCATTCATGTACCTTCAAAAACGTTAAAGACGTACACAAACACAACACCAGAGGGAGCTCCACAAATCACGTTCAACACAGATTTGGCTCAAGCAAGGAGTTAAATTCGTTCTACTGCTATGCCACCAAAATGTGGAATGCCATACTATCATACATCAAAGTGTGAATCCTTCAAAACCGCTCTAAAAGAGCACATTTACAGGTGGCTGCATGCAGCCTGCAATTCGGAACCGGCCCTTGTCAAAAGTCCAAGCCTTTCACCAGAAATGCCCCTGGGCCCTGCCCCCCCACCCCCAACTGTTAACTGTACATATTTTTCTTTTTGTGTACTAATCGTTTATATGATGTTTTCTGCATAGTATTGTATATTTATCTGTCATTAAATGTTGATGAATTGAGTACACATGACAGGACCCCAATGGAAACAAGAAATTGTGTTTTCTTGGGTGTATCCTTTTAGCAGACCTTGTATAGAACTGTACTTTCTGTGCTTTTTGATTTCTGTGCTTTTTTGGGCAAACAGTTAATAAAGTATTCGATCAATCAATCAATCAATCAATCAAACAAGCGGTTTTGAATCTGATGACAGTCATGGCGCAATTAACTTGTTCCTGGTTTTGTCACTTTCTCCATTCCGTTCAGATTTCACATATAAAGTGCTGACCCCACGGCCGCGGATGTGACAAGTTAGAACCCCTGGGTCTAAGTACCCGTATCTTCCGTATTGTTCAATAAAAAGCATTTTAATCCAATCGGTGGCCATTAAAAAAAAATGTCCTTCATATGCTTTCAAATACGCGACCCTATCGGTTGGGAGGTGTATTGCACTTTGATACATTATTACATTATACATTACACAGTCTATGAACAAATGGCCGCCAATCGGATTCAAATGCTTTTTATTGAACAATACGTAAGATACGGGTACTTAGTCCGAAGCGATTCAACTTGTTACATCCATGGCCGTGGGGTCAGCACTTTATATTTGAAATGTAAACGTTTATATAGATGTGCGGGTTGTAAATGGAGAAAGTGCCAAAACCAGGAACAAGTTGCGCCATGACGCGTGTGACAGAGCATACACAGTATAACGTATCTGCCATTCTGCCAGCTTCCCAACAAACACCTCAACGTCACATCCTGGTTGCAACAGGAAGTGAGGTCGGGCTGTGTTGATGTTTAGTGGCCAGGCTGGAGAGAGAGAGGAACGGGAAGAAGAAGAAGAGAGAGAAGAAGAAGAAGAAGAAGAAGCAGGAGACGGTTTGTTTTTGTTCAACATTAAACCGTCAAAACGCCAACAATCCTCACACTCGTCGCCATTTTCCGCCAGATAAGACGCTAACGTGGCGCATTCCTCCGCCGCGGCCGCTCGGGGAGGCGATCAAACCGACGTTATTGGATCCGCGAAGAGGGGAGGGAACCGCCGTCACCCCTCTGACCCCCCTCCCTCCTCCCCCCCCCCCACCACCTCCTCATAAACACACAACAACCATCATCACATCAACATCATGACGATCCTCCCCAAGAAGAAGCCCCCCAGCTCGGGGGGCGTCGGCGGCGGGGGGGTCTCGGATCACGCCGACGAGAGGAGCGGAGCGGACCCCCACAACAGCCGCGATCAGCACCTCGGTCGGCCCGGCGCCCGGCCGAGGGCTTCCCCTCCGCCCTGGTCCTCGTACCAGCAGCACCAGCTGCAGCCCGCGCTGCCGCCGCTGTCCGCCAGGGACGACAGGCGGAGCATCGAGGCCAGCTCCCGGCCCGGGCAGGCCTCCCCTCCGCCCGTAGGAGGAGGCGGAGGATCGTCGGCTCTCTCCCCCGCCGGCAGCGGGGACGGGAGCATGATCAGAGACAGTAGCGGCGGCATGATGATGATGGTCGGCTCCGGCGGGCCGGGCCCGTCCGCCGGCGGCGGCGGTGGTGGGGTGGGATCGTGCGGGGATCGACTCGATCGCGGCGGGGGCATCGGCGGTGGCTGCTGCTCGGGGCCCGGGCTGAGCAAGAGGCGGCGGCAGGCTGGCGGCGGTGACCGCGGAATAGGAGGCACCTGTTCCGGTCAGGGTTCCAGCGGGGGGGTGGCGCTGATGGCCGGAGGAGGGCAGCCCGGCGGGGTGACCGGGGGGCCTGGGGGCGGGGGAGGTGGGGGCGGTGTGGGGGGGCCCGGGCAGGACGCCGAGGAGGGAGCCGGCGGAAACAACAGCGAGGATGAGTACGAGAACGCGGCCAGGCTGCAGTCGCAGGACCCCGCCACAGTGGAACAGGTTAGCTGTGATGATAATATGTAATATATACTTAAAAAGTACCCAAGTAAAAGTACTTGCTATGCTAGAAATGTCCCACTTCAAGTTTTCAAAATGAATACAAATCTTTTGAAAATAGCAGATCTACAAGCTCATAGTGAGCTTGTAGATCTGCTATTTTCAAATAGCTGGACTATATATATATATATATATATATATATATGTCTATATAGGGCTGAAGTGGTTAATGCATGTTTTGAAATAATAATGACATCTACAAAGTAACTCAAGTTTTCATATAATTGTAGTGGAGTAAAAGTACAATATTTAGTGGAGTAGAAGTAAAAGTACTGACAACTGGAAATACTCGAGTAAAGTAAAAAAAAACTTCGAAATTGTACCTAAATACAGTACTTGAGTAAATGTACTTAGTTACTTAACACCACTGATACCAGGTACTACCACTCACAAACACTCTTGCATATTGTGTATGTACAATGTTATGGTTATGGTATAATCTGTTCTGGTATAATAGTATATGGTATAGTCTGGTATTCCCCATGTGTTGCTATCTGATTACCCTTTTACTTTCTATATTACAGCATTTTTTGGTACAGCCTTTTCTGCCATATGTCCTATGTTTCATAACTGCTGTAATGCCATAATTCTATCTATCTATCTATCTATCTATCTATCTATCTATCTATCTATCTATCTATCTATCTATCTATCTATCTATCTATCTATCTATCTATCTTAGTATCTATACATCTATACAAAAATAATGTCCTCCTCTAGTTCTATGTAGTTTGTCCTGTCTAAGCTCCCCAGTTACCCTTGTAACCTCCTTAACTTTGAAGTTAGTAGTTATCAACCACGGTCCAACTGACTGACTGCTGCTGCTCTTAAAAGTTCCCATGAATTGTTTCCATGTTCGGGAAAAAAAAAAGCCTTTTCATGTCGTTCGCCCACACACAACGTGGAACAACTTACAAAAGCCTCTTCAGTTAGTAGAGAGATGCCACTTTAAGGGAGTTCAAGGTCCTGATGGCAGACGTTTCTCAGGAAGGAGGTGTAGATGGATGTTTCCCATAGGCTGCCGTGTTATTTTTAGGTGTCACAGAAGATGTTACTTATAACCCACTCCGACTGGGAAACGCATGGCATTTTAAGATTTCTTTGGCTATTCAAGAATAGCAGGTATACAAGCTTGTAGATCTGCTATTTTTTTGAAAAATCTTGAAATTTAAGCGAACATTTGTTCCCTGGAACGAAATATTTTGAGAAGGGGGTCGGTGGTCCGCGGCCAAATACATATTTTGGGGGGTCCTTGACATGAAAAAGTTTAAGAACCACTGATATAGCAATAAGTTTAAGAAGACATTTGTAGAATCAGGTCTTAATGGGTTAACCCATTAAGACCTGGAACGCATCTGTCACTTTAGATTTCTTTGGCTATTCAAAAATAGCAGATATACAAGCTCATAGCCGCGCTATGAACTTGCAGATCTGCTGTTTTTTATTTTTTTATTTATTTATTTTCAAAAAACGGTTAGGATTTACAAATCATTTTTAAGAATTGCCTCAGGTCTTAAAGGGTTAATGCATGTTATTGTGATGTGTGTCAAACTGTCAGTGTGACCCAGTTTAGAATGCTGTTCTGCTACCTGTTCTTTGGCAAGGTGTCACTTGAAAAACACATTGTGTGTCTCAATGGGCATTTAACATCTTAAGTAAAGTTTACATACATAATCTACGCTATATAATACAACCGTGGCCGTCGGTCAGAAACCTCATATCTTTTGTAAGCCGATGCCCTGCTTCATCATAAAAGAGTGTGCGTACAAAAGTAGTGAAAATAAGCGGATAGCTTGTAGATCGGCTACTTTCACAATTTCACAATCGGCATCACAATCATGTTAACAAATGAATCCATATTTTATACGTTGGCTATTAAAAAATAGCAGATATACAAGCTTGCAGTGCGTCACTTCGTTCCGCGCTGCGAGCTTGTACATCTGATATTTTCGAACATTTTTCTCCCCTCTGGGGATCCCTGGCCACAAAACATTTTCAGGTGGGGGTCCGCGGCCAAATAAATATCAATTTGGGTGTCCTTGACATGGTATGCTACTATGGTACAGTATGGTATTTGATATGGTATAATACAGGGGTCTTCAACAGGGGGTCCGGGACCCCTAGGGGGTCCTCAGAGTTACTACAGGGGGTCCGCCAAATCTTTGTGTTATGTTTTTTTTTGCCTTAACCACTTGAACCCTAGCATCCCTTTTCTGAGGAGAACTTGAGCCAAAAATAGCAGATCTACAAGCTCACAACGCCTCGCGCTGCGAGGCGTTGTGAGCTTGTAGATCTGCTATTTTTGGCAAAGAGGCGTAGAGGGAAAAAAAGCAGACCAAGAGAACAAAAAACGTTTAATCTGAAACACAATTTTATACAATATAGAGGAGGGGGTCCCTGCTTCATCTCTCTCTCAGCTAGGGGGTCCTTGGCCTGAAAACGTTGAAGACCCCTGGTATAATATAATAACATAACGATCATATTTCAACTGGGGACCCCCACCCTGATACGCACTTGGAATGTAGGAGTTGAGGCATTACATTTAGTTTGACTCGGTTTCCACAGATAAAAAGTGAGAACATTGCCGATCCGCACCGCGTTGGCAGACAGACAAGTTGTCGCATTTCAGTGACATCACTGTCTTTACGAGCTCCGAGCGCCGACCAGTGGTGTACCCACACTGTAGAGGCAGGACAGGCGGTCGCCTGCCCAACTAAGATCTCGTCTCCCCTAAAAAAAAAAAAAAATATCCCGAAAATGTGTCATTGTGTGCTTAATGTCCTCAAAGTCACGCACCCAACAAGCTTTGAACTGAGCAGATTGGACCTTCTGTTCCAGAGATAATGACCAAAACATATTGAAAACGTCCACTTTCGCCAGTTTTCTGGGTATTGAAAACCTCAAGGGATGCGTCCGTGACGTATATACCATGCGACCATTTAAACTCTAGATCTCCGACGCTAGCGGTTTTGACATACTGATGGAGTATATTATAGTATATTGTGGGTAGTATATCGAGATGACAGATATGGGACATTAAAAAGGACAAATCAAACAAATGGGACACTTTATTAGAACACCAAAAAAGTCGCTACAGCCTCAGTCGTTAACCAATGAAATGACGGTATTTTACAATGCCACTCATAAAGATTGCATTGAGAGCTGCAGTTCATCTTTCTAACGGACCCCGAGTAGCAGCGCTGTCTCAAAAGTGGGCGTGAATTTGTAGGCCGTCCGTTTCCGTCCGTATGTCTCTATGTACAGTATATAGCAACATACTTTTATTTGTAATTTTTGAATAAATATTTGAAGTTTTTCAGAAAACTTTAGGTTAGGATTTAGAAGGCGTTTTTAGAATCGGCCTCAGGTCTACATTTGGCCAATGTTTGACCAGCCTTTATATTATAGTTTGTTGATTAAATTGTCACTTCACTGTCATCTGGGGACCCTCCCCAAAATCATGTCCCACAGGTTGAGAACCACTGCTCTATGGTAATACAGTATGGCATTATGTTATGCTCTTTGGTATTGGTTCTCAATGTGGGGTCCGGGGACCCCCAGGGGTCCTTGGGGGGGTACCAGGGGGTCCCCAGCAAAATATGTTAAGACAGTATCACAATCATTTTAACAACATTATCCATGTATACGTTGGATATTCAAAAATAGCAGATATACAAGCTCACAGTGCGTCACTTCGTGCCGCACTGCAAGCTTGTAGATCTGCTATTTTTGATAAACATTTAAAAAAAATCTCATGTTTGGATTTTTTGGGAATATATATATATTTTTTTACATACATCTTCTCTCCTCGGGCACAATTTCTTTTCAGGTGGGGGTCCGTGGCTAAATATATATCAATTTGGGGGTCGTTAACATGAAAAATGTTTGAAAACCACTGCCATAGTGGAGCATAGATCCCCAAATCCCCCCCTACAGTTTTTCTTTCTCTTTACGTTTTATATGTCGGCCTAGTGATAGATGACTGGCGTCCTAGACTGGGCACAGTTCCTTTCTGGCGGAGATATGCCCCCTACCGATGAACCTCTGAGTCTGTATGGTCGTTGTTAGATTACATTTAGTACAGAAGTCTGTCTAATATACTGTACAGACAGGGAGATGACAGTGAAGAGAGTGAAAGCTTTCATCTGAATAGCCATTCTTTATGACTATTTTATTTCTTTTTGGGTCACGGAATGAAAAGGTTTACTTTTCATTCCGTGACCCACCTGTGGAGGTACTTTTTTTTTTTCGCCCAGAAGTTCGAACCCATCAAATATGCCGTAAAATAACCAATAAATATGCATTACCATGTAAAGAAAAGGGAAACGATTAACATTTCACTATGCACAGTATATATTGGTCATCAATAGACAACAACAAGGCAGTTCAAGATCATACACATGTTATAAGATTTACTATCACATTTTTGTTTCAATATCAGATGCGTAACCCTACTTGCAACATTCAAAATAAAGCGCTGTCTACCACCCGTATATTTAGTCACAAATATTGCAAGGGATTGTATTTAACCCATTGAGACCTGTAGCCGATTCTACATGTCTCCTAAATCTCAACAGTATTGTGAAAAACGTATGTTTCTATATCAGTGGTGCTCAATCTTTTTCATGTCAAGGACCCCTGAAATGATATGTATTTGGCCGCGGACCCCATCAAATAATTTTGTTCCAGGGACCCCCCAGAAGCAACGATTTGAGTTAAAAATGTTCACTTTAAAAATATATATATTCAAAGATTTGCACACATTTTCACGATTTTTCAAAAATAGCAGATCTACAAGCACCGAGTGCCGCACTACGAGCTTGTATATCTGCTATTTTTGAATAGCCCAAAGTGTAAAATAATGCTTTTTAGCTCAAATATAAAAATGACACAGTTCCAGGTCTTAATGGGTTAAACTGTCAAGGAAACAGTGGATGCTTTTCTTCTTTTGTTAAGAATTGGATTTATGTATCTATCTATATTTATCTACTGTGTACTGTATATACATTACATACATATCATATTGTTGCTGTCGGGTGGAAACTTCATTATGTCCAAAGCTGTTAACTTTTCACGATTCAAATGAAGAAATAGCAAAAATAGCAGATCTACAAGCTCAAAACACGCCACAAGTAGAGAGAATTAATTTACAAAAAAAACAACATAAAAATGTGGAGATGTGAGATTTCTGCCCGGCGACAACGAATACGATCCCCTCACATGAGAACAATGGGATTTGGGTTCAGAATCGGCAACTCTTCCCTTTTTTGAGGTGGCGATACAATTTTAATATGTTCTCTGTTGTGCAGCCAGGCTGGGACAGCTGGGAGGTATTAACAGGGATATATGTGACACAAAATACTGGTTCTCAGCCTAGACTTGGTCGAAGTGTCCCTGAGCAAAGACACTTAACTCTGAACTGCTCCCTCGGTGGCCGGATTAATGGCATCCACTTTTCCTAAATTAGCCCAGGTATCATTTTAGATTTCTTTGGCAATTCAAAAATAGCAGATGTACAAGCTCGTAGCGAGGCACTCGAGTGCCGCGCTATGAGCTTGTAGATCTGCTATTTTTTGAAAAATCGTGAAAATGTGTGCAAATCTTTGAATATATATTCTTTAAAGCCAACATTTGTAACTTGAATCTTTGCTTCTGAGGGATTCTACAAATGTCTTCTAAATCCTAACAGTGTTTTGAAGAAAAAAAAAAAGTATGTTGCTTGCTATAATATCAGTGGTTCACAAACGTTTTCATGTCAAGGACTCCCAAAATGATATTTATTTGGCCACGGACCCCCATCTCAAAATATGTTGTTCCAGGGACTCCCAGAAGCAAAGATTTGAGTTACAAATATCTCTTTGAATATATATATATATAAGCGAACATTTGTAACTCAAATCTTTGCTTCGTTCTGGGGGGTCCCTGAAACAAAATAATTTGAGATGGGGGTCCGTGGCCATGGCAAGGGGTCCTTGCCATGAACACGTTTTGAGAACCACTGATATAGAAACATACATACATTATTATGTTATTATCATATCAACATGCTGATCGCAGTGTTGATTTTGACAGCACATTTTGATTTAGTTTTAGTCACAGTCTTTTGAATAAAGTTCCATTTAGTTTAGTCACATTTTAGTCATCTGAAAGTTTTAGTTGACTAAATATCATAAGATTATAAATGACTAAATCTACAGTTGATTTAGTCGACTAAAATGTATGTTGGCGGGCCTTGATGGAGTCGTAATACTTATACTTAGCCGTGTGCTGAAAAAAAGCCGATCTACAAGCTCACAACGCATCGCAGACGTGTTTCGTGAGCCTATTGTTTTCAGAGACACCCATACACGCAGCCAAGCTTAAAATCATGTGTCTTAGTTCTACTGGATCTCTTGTCCACTAGTCCTCATAACACATGACTCTAGTTTTTATTTGTTGAAATTGTCAGTATATTTAGTCATAGTTTTTGTCATCACAGCGTAGTTTGCATTTAGTTCTTATTTAGTTTTCATCAGTGAAAAAAAACGTAGATGTACTGTTTTAGTCAACAAAATTAACTGGCTGATCGTTGAAAATACAAAGGGATTGTAGTCCACTGCCCTCCCCCCTCTCTCTCTCTCACACACACACACACACACACACACACACACACACACACACACACACACACACACACACACACACACACACACACACACACACACACACACACACACACACACACACACACACACACACACACACACACACACCTGGTCACTGTTACAAACCCAGTCAGATCTAGAATAACTGTCTACAAACAAAGCCGGTATGTACACCTGTCTACAAACAAAGTGTGTGTGTGTGTGTGTGTGTGTGTGTGTGTGTGTCCAACAGTATGGATGCATGTAGAAGAGTCTCCTCTATTCACATGTCCTACAACAAAGACAAAACAGCCATTGTTGATTTAGTCGACTAAAACTATTACGAAACATGTTTCGTGAACGACCCTTTTTCAACGAAGAAAACTAAATAAAAACCAAGCAATGATGACTAAAACTATTACTGAATATACTGACAATTTTGTCAACAAATGTAAAAACTAGACTAAAATGTTAGGGCGGGGACTGGTGGAGAAGCGATCCAGTAGACCTCAAACAAGTCATCATGCGTACGGGTGTCACAGACCGAAAATAGCGGATCTTACAAGCTCACAACGCGTCGCACTGCGATAGGCTCTATTCACAGCAGCCATATTGTGAAGACATTCACAGGTGTTACCAATGATACTAATGAAGGCTCTGTTCCATTCTGGTCAAACAAAGTCAGGGTGCTGATATTGTGCATGTTGGCTCACTGGAAACCTTCCAAATGGCCCCTTACAGGTGTGTAACGGGTCCATTTGGTTCCATTTGTACACTCTCAGAGCTATGGGGGTCGTGGAAACCACTGCGCTACACTAAATGGAACAGAGCCTTCATTAGTGTCATTGGTAACACCTGGGAAGGAAGTGATAATATGGCTGCTGTGAATAGAGCCTATCGTACATTTCGATGGCATCACAGCCTGCCAAAAATAAGTTTTAGTCGACTAAATCAACTGTACATTTAGTCGACTAAAATCTTATATTTAGTCTACTAAAGCTGCACTAAAAGTAAAACATTTCAGACGACTTAAATATGACAAACTAAACAGAATTTTATTCAAAAGACTATGACTCAAACTGAATCAAAATGTGCTAGTCAAAATTAACACCACAATAGACTATGCACAGCAGCCATATTGGGAATGAATTGGGCCCCTTCCTTACTTCCTTCGCAGGTGTTACCAATGATACTAATTAAGGCTCTGTTCCATTCAGTGTGGCATAGTGGGTGTCTTATTTTCAAGGACCCCCATAACTCTGAGAGTGTACAAATGGAACCAAATGGACCCTTACGGGTCCATTTGGTTCCATTTGTACACTCTCAGAGTTACACACCCACCATAAGGGGCCATTTGGGAACCAAAATGGAGTGTTTCTAGTGAGCCAACATGCACGATATCAGCACCCTGACCAGAATGGAACAGAGCCTTCATTAGTTTCATTGGTAACACCTGTGAAGGAAGTAAGAAGAGGCCAAATTTCTTTCCAATATGGCTGCTGTGCATAGAGCCTATCAGCACTGTCTGTCTGTCTGTCCTATAGAGACAAACACTACTATAATGTATGTCCTAAAAGGACCATAGGACACAGGACAGACCTTGATTGCTCCCAGAAAGGAAATTCAGTCACCATGGCAATTACAGCAGTCATAAAAACCACAAAAGCAGATCATAAAAAAACACGGCAGATAAGAATAATAGGCAGCCAGATATAAAAAAAGATATGAAGATAAAAGATAAGGAGGGCCCAAAAAAAGAAGGCCAAGAGTATAAAAATAGAAAAAAAGTCGTAGCCGCGTGGGCAAGAGTCCCATATTGGTCTTAATCCCTGGATCGGGCAGAACACCTGCTAATGGAGCGACCGTTGGCATCATTGTGTTGCTTCTGTCGTGCAGTGTTTATCTTATCTTATCTTTTGTTCATCTTAAAGGAGTAGTTCACCCAAAACATTTTTTTATTTTCTCTCAATTACACACCCCATGAAGCATTGAATTCATGGATATTTCTTAGTTTTTGTCGCATTCCTAAGCCAATAATTTGATGAGAAGAGTCTCCTACCGGATGTATTAGCATCTTTTCGTCGGTAATCAAATTATTGGCTGAGGAATGCGACAAAAACTGAAAATATCCATGAATTCAATGCTTCATGGGGTGTGTAATTGATAGAAAACAAGTCATGTTTGGGTGAACTACTCCTTTAATATTGAATTGACAATCTTCAAGGGTACAGGCAGTACAATAAACACGGTAAATGGATGACACAAAAAAAAGTCAGTGGCTCGTTTCCATTGTGGTCCATTAAACATTTAAAGGACGACTTCACCACTTTTCAACATATCTTCATATAATAGGTTCTCACTAATGCTCATGATAAAATGATACAACTTTTCCTACTTGGTCTGTGTCTCATAGGAGGGCTGTGGACAGTCCAGAAACCCGTCTACCAGTGACATCATCGTTAGGCAGGATTTTTCCCCCCAAAAAGATTTAAAAAAAATTATTCCGATTTTTATTAAGGCGAGAACAATGGGATCTATAATTGCATTGCAACTTTCCAGGAATACAAAGCCTGCTGTTTCTATTAGCTTGGATTCCCCATCGATGATATCACTGGTAGACGGGTTTCTGAACTGTCTACAGCCCTCCTCTGAGACACAGACTGATTAGATTTTTTTTATACCATTTTATCATGAGCATTAGTGAGGACCTATTATATGAAGATATGTTGAAAAGTGGTGAAGTCGTCCTTTAAACAACAAGTGCAGAAAACGACAACACAAACTATCAAAATATACAGTTTAACCCATTAAGACCTGGAACGCATCTGTGTCACTTAAGATTTCTTCGGCTATTCAAAAATAGCAGATATACAAGCTCATAGCGCGGCACCGAGTGCCGCGCTATGAACTTGTAGATCTGCTATTTTTGAAAAATCTAGATTTTTTTCCCTTTTTTTTTTTTCAAAAAACTGTTAGGATTTAGAAAACATTTTAAGAATCGTTCCAGGTCTTAATGGGTTAAATTCATCATAATAACAAAAGGAGGTGGGAGGGGCCTGGGTGTACGACACACGTGGAGGATGTTAGTCACTCGCATGGGAGTGACTCTGGGGAAAGGCCACCGGAAAGGAACACATTTAGCTACGTCCAGCTTAAATTATGGCAGAGCCGTTCTTTTTTAGGTCAGCTTTAAAACTTGGAACGGGGAATTGAAAAACTTCCAGGGCTGTTGGTGGAGAATTCAGCCGCATATACGGTCATACGGTGGTGTCATGCGAAAATAGCCAATCTGTAAGCATTGCGAGCTTGTAAATGTAGATCACCTATTTTTTTGTAAACAAACCGGAAAATCTTTTGAACATTTTCTCCCTATACAGTAATAGCTTAATGACATGCCTAAAATAGGGCTCATGCCCAAAGTGCTTAACCCATTAAGACCGGTAACACAGCATTTTAAGATTTCTTTGGCTATTCAAAAATAGCAGATATACAAGCTCATAGCGCAGCACTCGGTGCCGCACTATGGGCTTGTATATCTGCTATTTTTTTTAAATCGTGAAAATGTGTGCAAATATTAGATTTTTATTTTTTTTAAAGCGAACATTTGTAACTCAAATCTTTGCTTCTGGCGGGTCCCTGGAACAACATATTTTGAGATGGGGGTCCGTGGCCGAATACATATAATTTTGGGGGTCCTTGACATGAAAAGGTTTGAGAACCACTGATTATAGCAACATGTTTTTTCAAAAAAAACTGTTAGGATAAGACTTTTAGTAAAATCCCCAGATTTAAAGATTTGAGTTACAAATGTTCGCTTTAAAAAAATATATATTCAAAGGTTTGCACACATTTTCAGGATTTTTCAAAAATAGCAGATCTACAAGCTCATAGCGTGACACCCGGTGCCTCGCCATGAGCTTGTAGATCTGCTATTTTTACAATAGCCAAAGAAATCAAAAAATGACACAGATGCGTTCCCGGTCTTAATGGGTTAAAGGGGCATTAAACCGTAGGCTTATTTTGCGTAGTTTTTTCCCCCAGTTCGTTAAAAACTACAGCCGACATGGCAGGCAAGTAAGCAATGCAGCCGCAGCTAATACAATGTAATAATGTGTGTGTTAGGTTTAGGTATGTTCAGAGTCATCATGGGTGTGCCAATGTGTAAGCATAGAGTCCAACAGTATAGGCTCTATTCACAGCAGCCATAGTATGAAGACATTCACAGGTGTTACCAATGATACTAATGAAGGCTCTGTTCCATTCTAGTCAAACAGAGTAGGGTGCAGATATTGTGCATGTTAGCTCACTGGAAACACTCCCAAATGGCCCTTTACGGGTGTGTAACTCTTACGGGTCCATTTGGTTCCATTTGTACACTCTCAGAGTTATGGGGGTCGTGGAAACCACTGTGCTACACTAAATGGAACAGAGCCTTCATTAGTATCATTGGTAACACCTGTGAATGTCTTCATAATATGGCTGCTGTGAATAGAGCCTATTGCCAATGCATACATTGACACACCTAAATCTAACACACCTTTTCATTTGATTAGCTGAAGCTGTGATGCTTTTTGATTGAATACTATTCAATACACCACCAACAGCATAAATTATCAACATATTAAAGGGATAGTTCGCCCAAAAGAAATCATTTTTTTCTATCGATTACTCACCCCACGGAGACTTGAATTCATGGATATTTCTTAGTTTTTGTCGCATTTCGAAGCCAATAATTTCATGACCAGCGGACCGGTAGGCAGCGGGTCCGTTAGGAGACGCAAAGGAGACTCTTTGCGTCTCTTATCGGAACTGATCATCAAATGATTGGCCTAGGAATGCGACAAAAACAAAACAATATCCATGAATTCAAGTCTCCATGGGGTGAGTAAGCATAGAAAAAAAGTCATTTTGGGGGTGAACTATCCCTTTAATGCATGTCATCAACAAATACAAATAGCTTTTTACAGAGGAGAAAAAGGAAAAATGGAGGCAGTGTCTGACCCCTCGTTTCAATGGGATTTAATATCTATCTCCGCTTGTAATTGTTTTGACAGATGCTTTTTCAGGCCCAGTTTTGAAAGAAACCAGTGATTCACATCCGTTAATGGATGATGTCACGGCCATTCCACTTTATGGTGGCAGAGTAATTCATGTTTATGCTACATTTTGGGGGGGTACCAGATTTTTGGTGCTGTGGGTGTCAAGTAGAGGGCACTGTCCCTCTGCTCTGAGTATCTTAGATACCAATCCTATTGATATTTGCTTAACCCATTGAGACCTGAAGCCGATTCCACATGTCTCCTAAAGCCCAAAAATATCACATCTACAAGCTCGTAGCGCGGCACTCGGTGCCGCGCTATGAGCTTGTATATCTGATATTTTTTGAATAGCCCAAAGTGTAAAATAATGCTTTTTTAGCTCAAATCTAAAAATGAGACAGTTCCAGGTGTTAATGGGTTAACCTCGTCTTCTACCCTGAGCCATCCCAAACTAAGTGTATTATTTGGAATTAGGCAGTGCTGTAAAGTAACTAATTACAATTACTCAACTAACTCAAGTATTGTATTTAAGTACAAATTTGAGGTATTTTTTTTTTACTTTACTGGAGTATTTAAAAATGTCTGTACTTTTACTTCTACTCCATTACATCTCAAAGGCAAATATTGTACTTTTACTCCACTACAATTATTTAAAAACTTTAGTTACTAGTTACATTGTATATTTTGAATGTTATTACAAAACATAGATTAACCACTTTCAGCCCTATATACATTTCGGCCAATTGAAAATAGCCGATCTAAAAGCTCACAATGAGCTTGTAGATCTGCTATTTTCAAAGGATTTTTATACTTTTGAGAACTTGTGAAATGGGAGTACTTTCTACTTTTGTTACTTTAAGTACATTTTGATACCAATACGTTTGTACTTTTAGTCAAGTAAATGTTTAATTCCAGACATTTACTTGTAAAAGAGTATTGCTACATTGCAGTATTGATACTTTTACCTAAGTAAAAAAAAATGGAGTACTTTTTCCACCACTGGAATCAGGTGGGTCATAGGCTTTAGGCTTACATTATACAGTACTGTAAGGTCAGCATTTTGCGGCATAAAGGTAAATCCCCTTGGGGATATGTTGTCCTCTGCATTTGACCCATCCTAACTACTAGGCTCTATGCACAGCAGCCATATTATGAAGACATTCACAGGTGTTACCAATGATACTAATGAAGGCTCTGTTCCATTCTTGGTCAAACAGAGTCAGGGTGCTGATATTGTGCATGTTGGCTCACTGGAAACACTCTGCTACACCAGTGGGTCTACAGTTGGGGTCCAGGGACCCTCATGGGCTTCCAAATGGCCCCTTACAGGTGTGTAACTCTGAGAGTGTACAAATGGAACCAAATGGACCCTTGTACACTCTCAGAGTTATGGGGGTCGTGGAAACCACTGTGCTACACTAAATGGAACAGAGCCTTCATTAGTATCATTGGTAACACCTGTGAAGGAAGTGATAATATGGCTGCTGTGCATAGAGCCTCTTAGGAGCAGTGGGCAGCCACAGTGTAGAGGCCTCTGGGGCCAACTCCTGTTGTATTGCCATTGACCGGCTTTGAATGCTATCAATGCACTGCATGAGACATTATCACGTTTTATCAGACCATTGAATGGGCAAAGTAGGCGACATACTGTACGTAGTGTTACCCGTCAGTGTTGATTTCGTCGACTATGACGAAAAATGTTCGTCGACTACCTGTTTTCACTGACGAAAACTAAATAAAAACTAAGCTACGATGACTAAGACTATGACTAAATATATTGACAATTTCTTCAACAAATAAAAACTAGACTAAAATGTTAGTGAGGGACGAGTGGAGAAAAGATCCAGTAGAACTAAAATACACGTCATTTTATGTTTGGTTGCGCTCGGGTGTTGCGCTCTGAAAATAGCAGATCTACAACGCGTCGCGTTGTGAGCTTGTAGATCGGCTATTTTCAGCATGCAACCAAGTGTAAAATCAGCCATTCCAACGCCATCAAGGCACCGCCAAAATACATTTTAGTCGACTAAATCAACTGCTGATTTAGTCGACTAAAACTAGACAAAAACTAAAACATTTCAGATGCCTAAACTATGACTAAAACTAAATTTTATTCAAAAGGAGTTCAGGAGATACTGACCTACTCGGAGGCAGAGCAGTCCCCACAAACATGATTCTGTGCCTATCTGTACTTAACTCGGACGGTGCTGAGTAGGCTCAAGCGAACGTCGCAACCTTCGGCACGGCAACTCGCTCGCTTTAGCTCGCTCGGTGGTGCTTCAGGTGGCTCCAGTTCGCTTGAGACTGCGCGCCTCCGTCATGGTCCGAAACCGATATAAAATGACCTATGTGTCTTCTGTGTGTTTCTCCCACCAAATGCGGGAGAAACATCAAGTGTACACCTGATGTATGATCTTCTCACATCAGAAGAGAAATGGGATTTAGGTTAAAACTCTGCAAAATGTCCATTTAACCACATGAACCCTGATGTCCCCGTTACGGAGCATGTCATCATTATAGGTGAAACAATCTGAGGCATTTTGGGTTGGGTAACCATATGGTTTCGCTTTTGTTTGCCTTTTGTCTGCACTCATGAAAGCGTTTACAAGGGACCTCTCCAGGGACAGTTTTTGACAAGACTTTTCAATCAATCTGTGCCGCTTAAGCCCAATGTACTTTGTCATACGACATAATAGTGAAAATAGCTGATCTACAAGCGCGCAACGCGTCATAATGTGACACGTTGTGAGCTTACAGAACAGGTATTTTCACTATTTTTTGGAAAAATAAAAATGTGAAGATTTAGATCATTTTTTTAACACAAGGGGTGCCAGCGTTTTATTAAAACCGATTACGTTGAGTGCAAGAGATCTCACCGTTTGTAACGCTGTGCTGTTTATAGCTAAGGACCCCACGGCGAGCACCCACACGCAAACAATGGATGCGTGCACGGCGATCGATGGTCCTGGCTGACGCCTGGAACAAAAACCTCTCTCACGCGAGTCGCCACTACGGAGTAATCGCCCATCGAAATTGACTCGTTTTCCCCAATGTAAAAAGTTAAGGAGATACAGAGGTTTTTATCAAGGAGATAGAACGGGAGCGGACAGGGAGCCATGTTCTTTGGCATGGTGATCCATCTGTCCCTTCCTTCTCAGAGTCACCGTGGGTGATTCCAGAGCTGCACTAGCCCCCCCCCCCCCTTGTGGAAAAAAACAAAAAGACTGATAACACGTTTTTTACCGTGTTCGGCACCTAAGCGCTACTCTCTGAAACCGTGTTTGGCACCCGATGTGTTAAAAACACCAACGATAATGTAACTTTTGCACCTGTGTTGGATTAACTGTTTCATTCTCAAGTAAGGTTCAAGTCTCTACAAATAGATCATATTGTACTGCTGACACTATGTCATCCTTTAAGTCAGTTCAGAAAAGCCTTCGCCAAAACCATCCTCGTTATATTATCTCCGGTATTGCTCTATTTATTTGTTGAATCATAATTGTTGAATTTACATTAGTTCTCTTATGTTACCTTTTTTTTTTAAGCACTCTTAGATTTTTGTGTTCCTTTTTGTGTTGCCGTTTGTCATTTTAATTTGTGTGATTTTTGCGCAGCACTTTATTTAATCATAGGTTTGACGTGTCTATCTGTGTGTCTGTGTGTGCAGCAGGAACACTGGTTCGAGAAGAATCTTGGGGAGAAGAAAGGATATGTCATTAAACGAATGAAAGAAGACGGAGCGTGTCTGTTCAGAGCTGTCGGTGAGTGACACACACACACACACACGCACGCGCGCGCGCGCGCGCGCGCGCACACACACACGCACTTGAATTATTTTATTTGGATCTGCACAAAAAGCTCAATACATAATAGATCCAAACACTGATCAGAAGAAGGTTACATTATGGTCAAACCAGATACAACTGCTTCACATGCTTTAACCCATTGAGACCTAAAGCCTCTCCTAAATCTCAACAGTCTTCTGAAAAACGTATGTTTCTATATCAGTGGTGCTCAATCTTTTTCATGTCAAGGACCCCCAAAATTATATGTATTTGGCCGCGGACCCCCATCAAAATATTTTGTTCCAGAAGCAAAGATTTGAGTTAAAAATGTTCGCTTTAAAAATATATATATTCAAAGATTTGCACACATTTTCACGATTTTTCAAAAATAGCGGATCTACAAGCTCGTAGCACGGCACTCGGTGCCGCGCTATGAGCTTGTATATCTGCTATTTTTGAATAGAATCTAAAAATGATACAGTTCCAGGTCTTAATGGGTTAACACAGAGGAAAAAAGAAAGTGAAAGATTCTTTTATTTCCTCCCCCACAGACTGCCTATGATAGCTGAGTTAGAACAGTATTTAGACAACCTTTTTTGCATTCGACTTTTACAATCCTCTCGATGTCAGTCCACGGAGCACAACGTTTATGAACGTGGCCCAGACTTCCAAACACAAGGACAACACGTTGACAGTTATACCCCAAGGCCATAATCAGGGTTGCCAGATCTGCATATTGTAATTTCCCCAATCTGCTATTTTCAAATAGCTGATGTATATGTTAAAGTGCTCGTGTGGCCCATAGTCGCTTCTTTTGGGCTGGTTTTCCTAGACCTGGTTGCATGTTTCCCTCACAGAATCTGGCAACACTGCTGGCCATAATACGTTCCACCATAGGCTGATATTTCATAAGTAAACAAGTGTCCATTATACAAATCAAAAGGGCAGCCTATTTCAAAGATAGTAACGTCTTTTCTAATTTCAATAATGAACACAACATCTGGGGTGTTTGGAATATTTTGCAGTGAATTGACATGTGTGACATGGGATCAAACCAGTCTAGTTTTACTGTGCTGAGTTCATACATTTTTGTTGTCCTTTCATGTGCTTCTCTGATGTTGCGTGAGACCAGATCCACCAAAACGGCTGGCAATGAACAGTCCTTTATATAGTGGCTGCAACGATTTAACCCATTAAGACCTGGAACTGTGTCATTTTTAGATTTGAGTTAAAAAGCATTATTTTACACTTTGGGCTATTCAAAAATAGCAGATATACAAGCTCATAGCGCGGCACCGAGTGCCGCGCTATGAGCTTGTATATCTGCTATTTTTGAAAAATCGTGAAAATGTGTGAAAATCTTTGAAAATATATATTTTTAAAGCAAACATTTTTAACTCAAATCTTTGCTTCTGGGAGGTCCCTGGAACAGAACATTTTGATGGGTGTCCGCGGCCAAATACATATCATTTTGGGGGTCCTTGACATGACAAAGATTGAGCACCACTGATATAGAAACATGCGTTTTTCAGAAAAGTTGAGATTTAGGAGACATGTAGTATCGGCTTCAGGTCTCAATGGGTTAAGATGTGTGCGAATAGAGTACAGAAGTCATGACGTCACTCGTTCATCCCCAGGTGGGAAGTAATTGCTCTATGGAGAATAACATTGGGTCATCTTAGAATCGTCTCGTATAAGAATTGTGGTCCAAACACAACCAAACTGTCTCGCCGATATTGTCAGGGAGGAGGCTCTGTATCGTTTATGATAGTCAGTCACTCATATTTGATACAGTCGGTTTCTGCAGAAAATTGTACTAATTGGGCGGAAGTAACATTAGCGTTTTCTCACCGTCAGTTGATGCTTCATATCCATACGAGTCAAACCAATCATTTGTTTATTTTTGGAACACAGTTCTTATTTGACGTGATATTAAACACGGCTATGGCAATTCAGAATGGGGGGGGAAAACGTGACCCAGGTAGGATGTGTAAATGACGTCAGACTTCGGTGCTCTGTGTCTCTTCGTCATGTGGGACCAGGGCCGGCGCGTCCATACAGGCGACCTAGGCGGCCGCCTAGAGCGGCAGTTGGAGAGGCGGCAAAAAAAAGTCGGGGAAAAAATAAAAATAAGAATTAAATAGCATAACCCTAACCTAACCCTAACCCTAAAACCGAAATAAAGTAACCAAAGACACAAAAAAAAGTATTATAATCCGCCCATAACCGCGTAAAAAATTCGCGCGTCAAATGAATCTCGCCTAGAGCGGCGATCAGCCCTCCACCGGCCCTGTGTGGGACCGGGTGTACAGTGTGGGTCACGTTCTGATGGGTACCAGGTTGCCAAGTTGAATTTGGTCGGCAGCACTTGTAAATGAGCATTCCATATGCGCGCGCACACACACACACACACACACACACACACACACACACACACACACACACACACACACACACACACACACACACACACACACACACACACACACACACACACCTATTGTAGAACATGCACACATTTTTCAGGGTCAATTCCCTGCTTTGACCAGCAGGTGTCAGCGTAGGACCAGATGCTGCTCCACATCTGTCTCTCTCTCTCTCTCTCTCTCTCTCTCTCTCTCTCTCCCTGTGATGGCAGCATGTTTCACAGTCGCATTTAAAATCTCTTCTATTTTATTGTCTTTCTAATTAGTCCAGCTGTGACGAAAGTGAAATAAATCATAAATGAATGTGTGAGGATGGAGAGAAAGAAGAGACAAATATGTGGAGGGAGGGACAGAGTAGTGAAGTGATAGAGAGAATGATGGAAAGAATAGTGTGAGAAATAGAGAGATGGAGGGGTGAGAGAAGCATCGAAACCAAGACAGAAACATGAGCTAGACTGACCTACATCTGTACACGTACACACACACACACACACACACACACACACACACACACACACACACACGCACACGTACACGTACACGTACACGTACACACACACACACACACACACACACACACACACACACAGGTGCCAGGTCAGCTCCATTCAAGAGAACATACTTGCGTAATCTGAATGAGGTTATCGTGTGTGTGTGTGTGTGTGTGTGTGTGTGTGTGTGGGGGGGATATAGAGAGAGGGGGGGACGTGTAAAATGTCACTTCTAATTGTTGTTTTGAGGACCGAGAGAGAGTTGAGTTTGATTTAATTGAATTGAGTTTGCCTGCTTGTTTTTTTTGTGTGGATTCCTCTCCTCTGCTCTGTTATATAATCATCTCCTATACCAGTCTGCATTCCTGTCCTATTCAGTCTGCCCTTTCATTTCATTTCAAAGAAACCTGACACACACACACACGCACACGCACACGCACACGCACACACACGCACACACACACACAGTCACACCTGCTGGCCACAATTGAAACTAGTCATGAAGTGTGAAACCTCTCTACTCTAAGGTGTGTGTGTGTGTGTGTGTGTGTGTGTGTGTGTGTGTGTGTGTAGTAGTAGTGTGAGAAACTCTCTTTAGAAGAGGAAATGTTACCCTGAATACCCTCATTTACACACAAAGGGCCCTCGGTTATGAAAGGAGCGTGAGGACGGTAAACTGGGGCGTTCCGTACGGTCATTTCCCGGCAATGCTCGGCATTTATCATCCTTTATCTGTCGCCAGTTTGACGTGCCTGTATCGTAGCCTACGAGTAAATCTCGCGTTAAAGGGATAGTTCACCCCCCAAACGACTTTTTTTCTATCGATTAGTCACCCCATGGGGACTTGAATTCATGGATATGTTTTTTTTTGTGTCCTACCGGAACCGCTGCCTACCTACCTGTTCATCAAATTATTGGCTTAAAATATCCATGAATTCAAGTCTCCATGGGGTGACTAATTGATAGAAAAAAATGTCATTTTTGGGGTGAACTATCCCTTTTTAAGTCTAAACTCCTGTATGCAAATACTCAAGTCAGCATAGTCAAAAAATGTCCATCTAAACATATCAGCAACCTAAGCCATTTTGGGCGGGAAGCCCTATTTGTAACTCTACCTTTCAGGACGGGAACCCCTTTTGGGGTTCTTGTTGCTATGTACGGTATATAGCAACATACATTTGTTTTTCAGAAAACTTAGGTCAGGATTTAGAAGGCGTTCTTAGAATCGGCCTCAGGTCTAAATGGGTTAAAAGAATATGTCAAAATATTGTGTTTTGTAGGTCTAAATAGGCTCTATTCACAGCAGCCATATTATGAAGACATTCACAGGTGTTCCATTCTGGTCAAACAGAGTCAGGGTGCTGATATTGTGCATGTTTGCTCACTGGAAACACTCTGTTGCACCAGTGGGTCTAAAGTTGGGGTCCAAGGGACCCTCATGGGCTTCCAAATGGCCCCTTACAGGTGTGTAACTCTGAGAGTGTACAAATGGAACCAAATGGTTCCATTTGTACACTCTCAGAGTTATGGGGGTCGTGGAAACCACTGTGCTACACTAAATGGAACAGAGCCTTCATTAGTATCATTGGTAACACCTGTGAAGGAAGTGATAATCTGGCTGCTGTGCATAGAGCCTATCGGCTATGTGTGTACCCTTAACACGAACAGGTGTTTCCAAATTGTTTGCAATCAACAGGTTTAACAGGTGACAGGTGTGCAAGTGCCCTGGTTTGGGGGGGAAGGGGGGGGGGATTTGGCCACTAGGGGCCTTTCCACAGGACATTGTGTAAATAGTGCTTGGCAACGTGTCGTCACCACGGGGGGGGGCGGGGGGGGGGGCATGGTATAGTAGCTGCAGACATACTGGTGGGAGTCAATGTTAAGTCAACCTGTTTATGCCCCACCAAGATGTCCGCGCTACCAAATGACACTTGTTGACAATCCCTTCAGGACTTTTTTTGCTACGCAGTACGCACTATAGGTCTGGTTCTGTTTGTTTTGTGTGATGAAATGACACAAACTAAATGGTACGTTATGCGGCATTCTATAAGCCCATATGGGCTCGAAAACCTTTGGTGCGAGACACTAATATATAATAAGTCAAATGAAAAAAAACAACAATAGGCTCTATGCACAGCAGCCATATTGGAAAGAAATTGGGCCTCTTCTTACTTCCTTCACAGGTGTTACCAATGATACTAATGAAGGCTCTGTTCCATTCTGGTCAGGGTGCTGATATTGTGCATGTTGGCTCATTAGAAACACTCCATTTTGGTTCCCAAATGGCCCCTTATGGTGGGTGTGTAACTCTGAGAGTGTACAAATGGAACCAAATGGACCCGTGAGGGTCCATTTGGTTCCATTTGTACACTCAGAGTTATGGGGGTCCTTGAAAATAAGACACCCACTATGCCACACTAAATGGAACTGAGCCTTAATTAGTATTATTGGTAACACCTGTGAAGTAAGGAAGGGGCCCAATTCATTCCCAATATGGCTGCTGTGCATAGAGTCTATTACTACTACCACCAGTACTGCTACGACTGTCAATACTGTGTGTCTTGTCTGATAAACTGATAAAAAGGCAGAGCGAGCCACTTCACGTGCACATACCATGTTCGTGTACAATATATAGATGGAGGTGCGTGTGTGTGTGTGTGTGGTGCACTGATAAACGCCTACAGAAGAAGTCGACGTCATGTCATCTCACGTGACGCTCACGAGTCCCTGGTCTGTGTAGCTGCTCACTCTGAATGTGAGATGTTTACGTTTTTGTGTCCTTCTCTGAACATCTAGCTACAGCCACATCTGTATCAGCAATTATGCAGCTGATTTTTAACAACTTTCTAAACCTACCGTGACACCGTCCCTATTCCAGGCATGTCTTCTAGGCAGTGGTGTAAAGTAACTAAGTACATTTACTCAAGTACTGTACTTAACTCATTAAGGCCTGAGCGCCACGTGACGTCTAAGACGTCATGAAAAGAAAAAATAAATAAATTCAGAACCCAAGATATCATGATTTGAAAATATTCTGCTCCATTCACTCTTTGTTTAACTTCTTACTTAAAAAGGCTGTATCTCGGCTCCTAAGCACTTTTTTTTACATTGAATTTTGGCTGTGGCACTCTGCACACTGAATGAGTTAAGTACATTTTGATGCCAATACTTTTGTACTTTTACTCAAGTGCATTTTGAATTCCGGACTTTTACTTGTACCGGAGTACTTCTACATTGCAGTATTGATACTTTTACTTAAGTAAAACATCACCGCTTATAGGTGAACTTTTTTTTAAAAGGTTTTTCAAAAATAGCCAGTCTTAAGGATTTAAGAACTGGAGTGATATGCTCCACTTTCTATTCTTAGTGAAGAGCAGCAGCTGCTCTGAATCAACTGCAGGTCATCTGATTGCTTTTTAACCCATTAAGACCGGGAACGCATCTGTGTCATTTGAAGATTTCTTTGGGCTATTGAAAAATAGCAGATCTACAAGCTCATAGTGTGCCGCACAATGAGCTTGCAGATCTGCTATTTTTTGAAAAATCGTGAAAATGTGTGCAAATCTTTGAATGTATGTATATACATGTTAACTCAAATCTTTGCTTTTGGGGGTTCCTGGAACAAAATATTTGTTCAAATACATTTTGGGGGTCCTTGACATGAACAATGTTTGAGAACCACTGATGTATAGCAACATAAGCAAAAAATAAAATAAACAGTTAGGATTTAGAATACATTTGTAGAATCCCCCAGAAGCAAAGATTTGATTAAAACATTTTGGCTTTGAAAAATATATACATATTCAAAGATTTGCACATATTTTCACGATTTTTCAAAAAACAGCAGATCTACAAGCTCGTAGCGCGGCACTCGGTGCCGCGCTACGAGCTTGTAGATCTGCTACTTTTGAATAGACAAAGAAATCTAAAAATGACACATTCTTTCCCGGTCTTAATGGGTTATGGAGACATGAAAATCCACCGTTACAGTAGTCAAGTCTATAAAGACCTATATAATAGTCTAGGACATCAATATCATGTTAAATACGTCACCAATAAACAGGGCATATAGTAGATATGAATGTACACCAACATTAAAATGTGTTAATATGTACATACAATGTAGGCATATAGACATAGGAAGGAATGTAGTTAGATATAGTATGAATATAGGCATAGGTAAATGTACAATATTACTATCACCAGTAATATTAGTGTGTTTTTGCCTCTGGGGGGCACCACCTTCTGTTCTTTTGTGTAGAAACAGGACCTTGGTTTGGCAGAATCTCACAGCGGTGTGAGCTTGTAGATCGGCTATTTTCACTATTTTATGTTCTTAAAATCATAGAAAAGGAACAGTTTTGCACATACGTGGTTTCCAACCGACGACAACGATGTCAGGAATCGGTACTATGGTCCATGAATCACTTTGATTCTGAAGGAGAGTATTTGCATAATTGAGATGACACACACACTTTCCAGGGTAAATTTCATGTCATGGTTGATCACACTGTTGTCAGCAGGTGTAGGAGGTAACAGTCACCGTGGGATTGTCCCTACTCTGTGTGTGTGTGTGTGTGTGTGTGTGTGTGTGTGTGTGTGTGTGACAGAGTGTTACGGGCGGAAATTTGAGCTCAGGTGTTTTCTGTTGGGTTTTTCTTCCCATGACACACACACACACACACACACACACACACACACACACACACACACACACACACACACACACACACACACACACACACACACACACACACACACACACACGCACACTCATATAGTGAGCATGAACACACTCATATAGTGAGTGAAGCAGTGTAAATGCCATTTGCTGGTGGTGATGAGTCAGACATAGATGATCAGGGAATCGAACTAGCAGCCCTTATGGAACTAGCCTGAGTTAAACTCGTTTTACTCTGGTGGTATCCCTAGACGACATAGTGCACACACACACACACACACACACACACACACACACACACACACACACACGGCACAGACGTGCTAATACTGAGAACGAGGAAAGAGGAAGTTTTCAGAGAGGTTCTGAGAATCACCACAGATATCATGTGACTTGCTGGAAGTCTAACCGGCCCTCATTTGCATACCACTATGTGTGTGTGCACGCGCGTGTGCGTGTGTATATATAGTATATACATACACCCACACACACACATATATATAGTGTGTGTGTAGGTTATTTTAGCTGATGGTGTGAAGTGTTATCCTGGGGTGACCCGATAGCCCAACGGTTAGGGCACAGCAGTGGTGGAACAAGTACTCAGATATTTTTACTTAAGTAAAAGTATCAATACTGCAATGTAGAAATGCTCCGTTACAAGTAAAAGTCCGGAATTAAACGTTTACTTGAGTAAAAGTACAAAAGTATTGGCATCAAAATGTACTTAAAGTACCAAAAGTAAAAGTACTAAAATGTTTGAAAATAGCAGATCTACAAGCTCACAACGCGTCGCATCGCGACGCGTTGTGAGCTTGTAGATCGGCTATTTTCAAATAGCCTAGGTATAAAATAGAGCTAACGTGGTTAATGTATGTTTTATAATGAATAATTTATATCTGAAATGTAACTAGTAACTAAAGTTTTCAAATAATTGTAGTGGAGTAAAAGTACAATATTTTCCTCTGAGATGTAGTGGAGTAGAAGTAGAAGTCTTGAAAATAGGAAATACTCCAGTAAAGTAAAAGTACCTCCAAATTGTACTTAAGTACAGTACTTGAGTAAATGTACTTTACACCACTGGGGCACAGGCTGTACCACACGGGCATGAAGATGCCGCCCTAAGCGAGTTCAGCCTGTCCCCGGTTCGATTTAGGTGACAGCCCGCCCCGGACTGTTTTAGTGAACTCACTGAACTGTCTCTCATAGTCCTGTCTCTCTGTCACTGTCGTTATCTGTATCAACATATAGCAGAAATGCTGAAAATATAATTTCATAAGTTTTAGGGGCCATGATGGGCCACAGAAAGCATATTTTTGAGCTGCCAGCGTTTTTCTGCCATACAAATCTATGGTAAAGACACGCTGGAGCGAATCGTCTCGGCAGCGTCGTGCCCAAGTTGCGTTTCAGCGGTCTTGACGTCCCAGCGTCTTTTCTGTCTTTCTTTTTCCATTATTTAATCAGGGAAGCCCATTGAAAGCAGAACAAAACAAAAAAGAAAGGGTCTCGACGCTCAGAAGTTCAAAAAAGTGTAGCGAAGGTGCTCTTTGGTGGGGGACTGAAAACTTGCAACAAAGGAAAAGAACCAAGGCACTCTTCTGGGGAAAAAAGTAAAAAAGCCTTTATTGATGTGGCTAGTTAATAATAGAAGTAGTCAAAAACTGGGAGCAAGCTCTCTTTTTCAAGGACGCCCCGATTACAGCATGAAAACAAGTACAGTTATAAAATACAATACACAGAACGAAAAACAATGACAAACATTTGAACCACGTGAAAACAAACCACAGATGCAAATAAATATAGGGTCACATGAAACGGGTGCTGTCGCTATGTAGTGTGTCCTCAAGAAGCACCTAAACATCTCTATCTATGGAGACCCAATCCAACCAGTTTCAGAGAGTCCCAAGTCTTTCCTTGTTCACTGTTCATACGTGGACTGATATATCTAATGCAGTGGTTTTCAAACCTTTTTCATGTCAAGGTCCATTATTTATTCGGCATTTGAGCCACGGAACCACCGTTTGAGGAGATTTTGCCTCTCAGACCCAAAACTTCGAATGTTTTGTTGTCGTTGGATACGATTTTGTCCACAATTCCATCCATGCGGTATTGATGTTGGTACCATAGGAGAGATAACAGGGAAACGTTGATCAAAATAGCAAAACTTTAATCAAGTAACGCAGATGTTTAACAATAAGTTAACTCTTAAGTGTCCAGTAACCTTTTGGTTCTAAAAGCTTTCTTTTGGGCCTCGAGCAGAAAATGGTTCAACTTTTGGGAGAAGCGTGCCGCTCTGGACACGATGTCCAAAGCAGTGGTGGATAGTAACTAAGTACATTTACTCAAGTAGTGCTGTACTTAAGTGCAATTTTGAGGTCCTTTTACTTTACTGGAGTATTTCCAATTTTGAGTACTGTTACTTCTACTCCACTACATCTCAGAGGCAAATATTGTATTTACTCCACTACATTTATTTGAAAACTTGAGTTACTAGTTACTTTGTAGATGATTATTATTACAAAACATACATTAACCACTTCAGCCCTATATACATTTCGGCCATTTGAGAATAGCAGATCTACAAGCTCACAATGCGTCGCGATGCGACGCATTGTGAGCTTGTAGATCTGCTATTCTCAAAGGATTTTTTATAAATGTTATACATTTGAAAACTTGGACTTTTGGTACTTTTAAGTACATTTTGATACCAATACTTTTGTACTTTTACTTGAGTGAATTTAGAATTCCGGACTTTTACATGTAACAGAATATTTACTTGATACTTTACGTAAGTAAAACATTTGAGTACTTTTTCCAAAACTGGTCCAAAGCGCCCCGTCGCTCAAAACACTTTCTGTGGACACGGCCCCTTGTGCTGTTTTTTGTTTGTTTGTTTATTGAACATTTTCTTAAAAGCCATAGATGTAATATATCAGATAACATGAATATGAACCTGTCATTTATCCCTCTGTGTGTCTGTCTGTCTCCGCAGCTGATCAGGTGTATGGCGATCAGGACATGCATGAAGTTGTGAGGAAGCACTGTATGGATTATTTGGTGAGTCACATTAGAACAATATTACTAATCATATACTCATATTTAACACGTCTGTCTGTCTGTCTGGCCAACTGTGTGTGTGTGTGTGTGTGTGTGTGTGTGTGTGTGTGTGTGTGTGTGTGTGTGTGTGTGTGTGTGTGTCCTTATGCTATCTATGTTATTGGTTCTCAAAGTGGGGTCCCCAGATGAACCAAATGGACTCTTATGGGTCTGTAACTCAGCTACTATACCATGCCCCCCCCCCCCCCCCCCCCCCCGTGGTGACGACACGTTGCCAAGCACTATTTACACTATGTCCTGTGGAAAGGCCCCTAGTGGCCAAATCCCCCCCAAACCAGGGCACTTGCACACCTGTCACCTGTTAAACCTGTTGATTGCAAACAATTTGGAAACACCTGTTCATGTTAAGGGTACACACATAGCCGATAGGCTCTATGCACAGCAGCCAGATTATCACTTCCTTCACAGGTGTTACCAATGATACTAATGAAGGCTTTGTTCCATTTAGTGTAGCACAGTGGTTTCCACGACCCCCATAACTCTGAGAGTGTACAAATGGAACCAAATGGACCCTAACGGGTCCATTTGGTTCCATTTGTACACTCTCAGAGTTAGAATTAACATTGATTTTACAATATAAATTGGGGTCCCAGAGATAGAAATGCCATTAAATGGGGGTCCGTAGCCCTAATGCATGTCAAACTGGGGGGGTCCAGTAAAATGGTTGTAAATCACCGCTAGAGCCGTAAAAAGATCTTCTCTTATGTGGGGGTCCAGATGAAGAATGCTGATTATTTCTCCAACTACGTGACGGAGGACTTCACCACCTACATCAACCGCAAGAGGAAAAACAACTGCCATGGCAACCACATCGAGATGCAGGCCATGGCAGAGATGTACAACCGACCGGTGGAGGTCTACCAGTACACTACAGGTCTGTGTACGCGCGCACGCACACACACACACACACACACACACACACACACACACACACACACACACACACACACACACACACACACACACACACACACACACACACACACACACACACACACACACACACATACATAGGCCTGTGAAAATTATTACATAATCGCTTAATCGCAATTATGTTGAAAAATGTTCTTACATTTTCAAACATTTTCCAAAAATAGCAGAAATAGCTACAAGCTCACAATTTAGGCTTGTATAGATCAGCTATTTCAGCTATTTTTATTTTGTATGTGAAAGTGTACAATTATTAAAAATGGCTTTGTGTATTTAAGTTATTTTGTCATGTCATCTGCCCTGTGCAATGTTCCTGATCAGCGCCTCCTAAAAGCAGCCGCTATGCAGACACCTTTGGGTCACAGGGTTCACAGGGTGTTTTTGCGACGTATTGAGAGCTTGTAGATAGGCTATTTTCGGTTATTTCTTGAGCGCAATTAAATCGTTCTTCGCAATTATTTGTGTTCATAGCTCATAGCGCGGCTCATAGCGCGGCACCGAGTGCCGCGCTATGAGCTTGTAGATCTGCTGTTTTTGAAAAATCGTAAAAAATATTTTAAAAATATTTTTTCCCGATTTTCTTTTTTTTTTAGGATTTTGAAAATGTTTAGAAGCGGCCTCAGGTCTCAATGGGTTAATCGTCAACTTCAATATTTTAATTGTGACAGCCCTACATATACACACACACACGATCAGGGAATCGAACTAGCAACCTGAGTTAAACTCTGTTGCTCTGGCTGTGTCCCGAGATGACATAGTGCATTACTTTGATGTTCACACACACACACACACACACACACACACACACACACACACACACACACACACACACACACACACACACACACACACACACACACGCACGCACGCACAGGTCAGTTCCTCTCAAGAGTACGCATTTGCGTAATCCTCAGTTCTTTCTGAATGAGGATATCACTGAGCTGTCTGTCTGTCTGCCTGCCATGTTCGTGACAGGGAGAGAGGAAGTCTAAAATGCCACACTCCTAAGTTGGTTAACACACTACCTCAAAAGACAAAATAGGCACCGCCTTCTCTTTTCAGTAAACCCAATGAACCGTGTGAGCCAAAAATGTCTGCAGAACTTGGCGCCCTTTTTCTGGCAAAACGGAAGGCTTTTTTACAGTTGAAAATAGTATTAACTCAAATAACCCGCACACCATCTACACTTGCACAATAAGGACAACTTAGGACAACGGCTCTACGTCTTACCGGTGGGGCCTCCTCACTGGCAGGATAACAGCACAGAAAATGAGTGTGGGGAGGAGATAATTGTCACAAGGACTAAATTGTGGGAAAAGGGGATTTAAAAAAACTAAACACTCATTAAGACCGGGAACGCATCTGTGTCATTAAAAAAAAATCTTTGGCTATAAAAAAAAAAAAGCATGGCACCAAGTGTCACGCTATGAGCTTGTAGATCTGCATTTAAAAAAAAAAAACGTGTGCAAATCTTATATATATTCTATAAATGTCTTTTTGAAAAAACATCGTTTCTATATCAGTGGTGCTCCAACTTTTCTATGTCAAGGACCCCCAAAATGATATGTATTTGGCTGCCGACCCCCATCTCAAAATATGTTGTTCCAGGGACCCCCAGAAGCACAGATCGGAGTTAAAAATGTTCACTTTAAAACATGCATATATATATTCCATGATTTGCAAAAAAAAAACTTAAAATGACATAGATGCGTTCCCGGTCTTAAAGGGTTAAAGGAGGAGTTCACCCAAAAAAAGACTTATTTTCTATCAAGTGCACACCCCATGAAGCCTTGAATTCATGGATTTATTTTAGTTTTTGTGGCATTCCTAAGACAATAATTTGATGACCGGGTGTTGTATCCGGTAGGAGACACAAACAATCTACTTTTTGTCTCCTAACGGATACATTAGTCGGTAGGAGACGGGAATCAAATTGTTGGCTTAGGAATGCAACAAAAACAAAAATAAATCCATGGATTCAAGGCTTCATGGGGTGTGCAATTGATAGAAAATAAGTCATTTTTTGGGTGAACTACTCCTTTAATTTAGGTTTGCTCAGTACCAATCATAGCTCCGTACTAATGGCATGACAAATCCAACGTGTGTTCGTTAATAACCAACAAATGCCCTGATATGTGTGTGTCTGTGATGATCAACTTTGTCTCATCCACCACCTATCCCCCCCGATTAGATGGTATGACTCTTCCTGTTCCAGAGCCAATCAACACGTTCCACGGCATCCATCAGAACAACGACGAGCCAATCAGAGTGAGCTACCACCGCAACATTCACTACAACTCTGTGGTCAATCCCAACAAGGCGTGTGTTCGTTAATAACCAACAAATGCCCTGATATGTGTGTGTCTGTGATGATCAACTTTGTCTCATCCACCACCTATCCCCCCCGATTAGATGGTATGACTCTTCCTGTTCCAGAGCCAATCAACACGTTCCACGGCATCCATCAGAACAACGACGAGCCAATCAGAGTGAGCTACCACCGCAACATTCACTACAACTCTGTGGTCAATCCCAACAAGGCGACCATTGGAGTGGGACTGGGTCTGCCTGCCTTCAAACCTGGGGTACACGCACGCGCACACACACACACACACACACACACACACACACACACACACACACACACACACACACACACACACACGTGCACACATGCGCACATAGCTTGGTTCCAGACGAATCTGCCATTGCAAAAAATAATAGGCTATGCACAGCAGCCATATTGGAAAGAAATTGGGCCTCTTCTTACTTCCTTCACAGGTGTTACCAATGATACTAAGGAAGGCTCTGTTCCATTCTGGTCAGGCTGCTGACGTGCATGTTGGCTCACTAGAAACACTCCATTTTGGTTCCCAAATGGCCCCTTATGGTGGGTGTGTAACTCTGAGAGTGTACAAATGGAACCAAATGGACCCTTACGGGTCCATTTGGTTCCATTTGTACACTCTCAGAGTTATGGGGGTCCTTGAAAATAAGACACCCACTATGCCACACTAAATGGTACTGAGCCTTAATTAGTATTATTGGTAACACCTGTGAAGGAAGTAAGGAAGGGGGCCAATTCATTCCCAATATGGCCTGCTGTGCATAGAGTCTATTGCCTGTGGCAGTTTAGGTCTGGCCCTTCTCAATAGGGATTGGATTTTTCTCCCTCCGAAGTTGTGAGGGACCAATCAGGGCCCAGTATGCAAATATGGGGAGGGTTTATCACCAGAGGCATTTTTTTTAATTTGCCCCTCGTAAATGCAGGTTCCACACTGAGATTCCAAACTAATATCAATGCAGTGATATTAGTCTGGCCATGCCAGGCCAATGCGCACACACACTTTTGGACTGGCTGATATTTATGAATATGACCAATATAAATATGCAAATATGCAACAGTTTTTTTTTTAAACCTTTTTTATTTATTTATTATTATTTTCAATAATGGATCTACAGACTCACATGCATGAAGTTGCATGAATTTTCCGTTTTTTTTAAAAGATATTATTCGGGGTCTTTTTCTGCCTTTTATTGATACATAGTAGATAGACAGGAAATGGGGAGGGAGAGAGACTTGAAGTGACACGCAGCAAAGGTCGTCGGGATCCGGACTCGAACCCGCGACACGCTGTCAGTCAGTATTGCAGCCTAGGTGCCCGGACTGCAAGGCCAGCGGTCCGGGCCTTGAATCAAGTCTTATCGTTTTTACCAAATTGATTTTTGCACTTTTTTGACAAAATATTGTTCAAAACATGGGTTATTGGTGGTCTAGGCTTCTCAAAAAAAGAAAAGAAGTGGCATCGGTCGGGCTCTACAATCTAGACATAACACATGCCATACACTAAGTGTGTGTGTGTGTGTACAGCAGTGGTGGAATGTAAGTAAGTACATGTACCGGTACTCATGTACTGTACTTAAGTACACTTTCAAGATATTTTTACTTTAACTGCATCTCAGAGGCAAATATTGTACTTTTACTCCACTATTATTTGAAAACTTAAGTTACTTTGTATTAACCACTTAAGCTCTCTATATCAGGGGTTTTCAACTGATTATGAACCAGGGACCAATAACCTGACTAAGAATCAACTTGGGGATCACTGTTGAGAACCACTGATCTATTCCTATCCCACGATTAGGAATAGATCTGTTCACTTAACCCATTAAGACCTGAGGCCGCTTCTTCCAATCTAAATTTTTTCGGAAAAAAATATTAAAAAAAGATTTTCACGATTTTTCAAAAATAGCAGATGAGCTTGTATATCTGCACTTTATACGCACTTTATTTTTTTTTACAATGTATTTTTGGCTCTGGCACTCAGAGCCAAACTGCCAGAAATAAGTCAGGCACTGAATGAGTTAATGGGTTAAACTTCAATATTTAACTAATTATAACTGATATAGGGCATCGCAGTTCCCGCCCACTTCCTGGTGCCGGAAGTAAATACTCAATGCATTTTTCCCATTGACTTTCCAAAAATATTTATATCAATTAATTTAAGCCTAGAATCAAGCTATCCAGGATTCTGGTGAATCATGACCATAAAACGTTTGATTCTGTGAAAAAACGTTTTTGAAAACAGCAAAAAAAAGGGTATTTATTAAATATAGTATATCATATCATTAAATATAAAATAAAAAAAATCACAGAAAAAAAGGTTTTATGGTCATGATTCACCAGGATCCTGGATGGCTTGATTCTAGGCTTAAACTAATTGATAAAAAATATTTTTGGAAAAGTCAATGGGAAAAATTCATTGAGTGTTTACTTCCGGCACCAGGAAGTGGGCGGAACTGCGATGCCCTATACTGATTGTAACTTATGAGCAGACACATGTGATTACCGTATATGGGCACATGGCCTAATAATGATTACTCAACCAGTCTATCCGGTACACTTTCCCTTCTTGAGATTCCAACTCCCTTTTCTGTGTAATTTCTTTACCTCCCGACTTCCCAGTAACTGACAACATTGACACGTCATCATAGGTCGCCAGATAATTTAGTGTGCTGTCTCTCAACTAGTCCTCACTCTCCTACATTACTAAATGCATAGTGAGGGACCACATGCGCTACCTTCACGGACCACCAGTGGTCCACGGACCACCATTTGAAAACCCCTGCTCTATATATTTCCCGCTATTTGAAAATAGCCGATCTACAAGCTCACAATGGTGAGCTTGTAGATCGGCTATTTTCAAAAGATTTGTATACATTTTGAACTGGGACATTCCGCATAATGAGTACTTTTACTTTTGGTACTTGAAGTATATTTTTATGCCAATACTTCTGTACTCAAGTACATTTTGAATACTGGACTGAACGTAACAGTAGTATTTCTACATGATGGTATCGATACTTTTACTTAACCCATTGAGACCTGGAACGCATCGGTGTCACTTTAGATTTCTTTGGCTATTCAAAAATAGCAGATCTGCAAGCTGAGTTAAGACCTGAGGTGATTCTTTAAAAAAAATCTAAATCCTAACAGTTTTTTTAACAGAGATTTTTCATTGAAAAAAAAAAAGTACTCAGGAGCCGAGATATAGAATTTTTAAGTTAACAAGGAAGTGGATGGGAGTCTAGATCTTCGAAAAATCATATCTCCTTGGTCTTTGGGTCAAATTTGAAAAAAAAATAAATAAAAAATCTTTGTTTCGTTTTTTACGTCAGTGGCAGTATTGGTTAATAACGTCAATTACGTCAGAGGCAGTGAATGAGTTAATGGGGTTAAGTAAAAAACATTGAGTACTTTTTTCCACCACTGTGTGTGTGCAACAACAGTACGCAGACACGTCTCTGATGAAGTCGGCCATCAAGACGTCGGAGGAGTCGTGGATCGAACAACAGATGCTGGAGGACAAGAAGCGAGCGACGGACTGGGAGGCCACCAACGAAGCCATAGAGGAACAAGTAGCCAGAGAGTCGTATCTACAATGGCTGCAAGACCAGGAGAAACAAGCTAGACAGGTTGGTGCTGCTGCTGCTGCTGCTGCTGCTCAGCTATGTGGGAAGGAATGCCTCTCTCCTGCTGACTGCCTATGCCGGCAATGTTAATTATTTACCCCAGCAGTGTTACTGAATGTATTCCAGCGGAAACGCTGCATAATTGAGCTGATCTCCAGTGAACAAGCTGTCTAACCCAGTGGTTCTCAAACTTTTTCAGGCCGTGACACCCCCCCCCCCCCCCCCCCATAATCATATTTGAACTGGGGACCCCCCCAAAATAATCATATTTGAACTGGCCTGGGGACCCCCCAAAATAATCATATTTGAACTGGCCTGGGAACCCCCCAAAATAATCATATTTGAACTGGCCTGGGAACCCCCCAAAATAATCATATTTGAACTGAGGATCCCCACCCTGACAAGCACTTGGAATGTAGGAGTTGAGGCATTACCATTTAGTTTGACTTGGTTCCACAGATACATATTGTGAAAATAGCCCATCTACAAGCTTGTAGATCGGCTATTTTCACAATTATTGCATATTTCTTTTATTATTTGACAATTTGGCCAATCTTTGTTTTTATAGTATAGTTTGTTGATCATTTTTGATGCAGCAATGGTCTTTTCCTTGTCTTTATTTTTTTTTTGGTACTAAAATGGTCTTAAAAGTCTTTAAATTGTCACTTCACTGTCATCTGGGGACCCCCTCAAAATCATGTGGGGACTCCCCTGGGGAGGGTCCCGACACACAGGTTGAGAACCACTGCCTTAGAGAACCAAGTCTTTAGGGCGGTCTCATGACCGGTGTCCAAAGCAGGGGGAGTAGGTTTGTTTAGCGGCGGTTCTCGTTCTTTTTCTAGCAGATACCTTTCGGCCCCCCAGATGAGGCGCTCGGGGTGGCACAGTGGCAAAGTATCTGCCCACCACCGCGGAGTCTGGGGGTTCGAGTCCGCCGCGGTGCGTCCGGTTTTGTTGAGCGTCCATACCGGTGGTTTTCGACCCTTTTCATTTTCAAGGTCCATTATTTATTTGGCAATTGAGCCACGTACCACCATTTGATGAGATTTAAGCCCCTCAGAACCAAGACTTGGAATATTTTGTTATCTTTGGATACGATTTTGTCCACAATTCCATACTGTATTGATGTTGGTACCATAGGAGAGATAACAGGCAAACGTCTATCAAAATAACAATTCTTTAATTAAGTCATGCAGATGTTTAACAATAATTGAACTCTTGAGAGTGTAAAATGAAAGCAAATGGACCCGTAAGGGTCCATTTGCTTTCATTTTACACTCAAGAGTTAAAGGTCTACAGTATAAGGGTCCATTTGGTTACCGACTCTCCATCATTTAGCGGGGGACCACCTGGAACCCCCCACCCCAAGGACCACTGGTGGTCCCCGGACCACTGGTTGAAAACCACTGGTCTATCTGAACACAATTGGCCGGGGAGGGTCATATTTGTCACTGCATGTACTCCTACGGGCTTGGGGGCGGATCCTGTCAGCAGGGAGTGTTGGGTGGGAGGAGTAGGACGAAAGCTCTGCGTCCTCCCGCTGGGGGCTCCTCACTGGCAAGCGGAGTCAGGGAAATAATTGGGGATAAAAATAAAAATATTACATGTTCTTAAATCGAGTGTGTGTGTGTGTGTGTGTGTGTGTGTGTGTGCGTGCGTGAGCGCAGCCCCGCAAGGCCACCGCCACCTGTAGCTCGGCAACAGCAGCAGCCTCCAGCGGATTGGATGACTGGAGCGCCCGGTCGCCAAGGCAACCCCTCCCTGTCGTCCCCGACCCCTCCCACTCCGACATAGCCGCCACCCCAGCAACCAATAACAAGCCTCCGTCGCCCGCAGGCGCCGCCCACGTCCTGAACAAACCCCCTTCCCCCTGCAACCCAGGTAAACGCACACACACACACACACACACACACACACACACACACACACACACACACACACACTTAACCACTTAAACCCCAGCATCCGTATTCTGGAGAAAATAGCAGATCTACAAGCTGATCTGCATATTTAAGTGAAGATATTAGTAGGAGTGAAAACAGAAAAGACTCTTGTATAGAGCCCCGAGGGACTTCGCTCAGAGTATGGGGTTTAACTGGTTAAAGGGGAAATGACCGGTCATTAGGCAAACATTTAGGCATTTCATGGACAAATAACACACAAGACATGGGGGAAATGTCTCCTCAAAGTAGATATATTGTTGCTGTTGGGCAGAAACCTCTTGTCTCCATATTTTAGCTTCATGTGTTTTTTTTTGTCACTATAGAGCGTGATGATGAATTTCTCCATTGACAAGAAATTGATAATTTAAAATATGCTCCTCATTGACTTACATTGTATGGTGTATTGTATGGCGTTTCACTGTTTTGACCCAGCAACCCTATGTAAATTACGCCACTGCTGAAAAGCATCCCAGCCCAAACATTGATGTAACTAATAATTGGGCCGCGCGACCCGGAAATGACCGTAATAATCTTAAAACGGGAGTTAAAAAAAATATATAAATATATATATATATATATATATATATATTTATTTATTTTTTGGTGGCCCACCGGCCCTGTCTTGGCGGCCTGGTCGGCCTGGAATGGTGCGCCGTTCTGGAATTGTCCCAAATTTCCCAGTGGCCAGCATGTCCCTGAACACAAACAAAGCTGTTTCTGACAGTATAGAACAAAACCCAGTACGGTTTCTTTTTTTGTATTAAAATGTCAACTTCCTGTTGATTTTGCTATTTTTATTTGGAAGAACCCCCGGACTGGATCCGGATCTTCAAATAGTAAAATCAACAGGAAGTTGACATTTTTATAAATTATGTTTATATATTTATTTGCGTTTGTTTACGGGCTTAAAAGACCTCCTCCAGAGCGGTTTTGCCGTATAATGTAAGTCAATGAGGAGCATATTTTGAATGATCAATTTCTAGCCAATAGAGAAATCTGTTTATTGTGACATGTCCAGATATCATGGTTGTCATCATGTTTCATTCCTCTTAATATAGCATTTCAAGCGAGACAGTTATGAAGCGATCTCCTAGTCCAGGGCCAAGGACCCCCTAGCTGAGAGAGAGAGATGAAGCAGGGACCCCCTCTACATTGCATAAAATTGTGTTTCAGATTCAACTTGTTTTTTGTTTACTTGGTCTGCTCTTTTTTCCCCCTCTACACCAAACACCTCGTTGCCAAAAATAGCCGATCTACAAGCTCACAACGCCTCGCGGCGCGAGGCGTTGTGAGCTTGTAGATCTGCTATTGTTGGCTAAAGTTCTCCTCAGAAAAGTGACGCTAGGGTTCAAGTGGTTAAGGTAAAAAGAAAAAAATCGTATCACACAAAGATTTGGCGGACCCCCTGGAGTAACTCTGAGGACCCCCTGTTTTTTTTTACTTAAGTAAAAGTATCAATACTGCAATGTAGAAATACTCAGTAAAAGTACAAAAATATTGGCATCAAAATGTACTTAAAGTACCAAAAGTAAAAGTGCTCATTATGCAGAATGTCCCGTTTCAAGTTTTCAAACGTTTAAAAATCGTTTGAAAAGAGCAGATCTACAAGCTCACAATGCGACGCATTGTGAGCTTGTAGATCTGCTATTTTCAAATGGCCGAAATGTATATAGGGCTGAAGTGGTTTATGTACGTTTTGTAAGATTAATCAAAGTCTACAAAGTAACTAGTAACTAAAGTGTTCAAATGCATGTAGCGGAGTAAAAGTATAATAATTGGATCCAAGATGTAGTGGAGTAGGAGTAAAAGTATTGGAAATACTCAAGTAAAGTACAAGCGCCTCAACATTTTTACTCAAGTACACTTTTCTTTCACTTGCACTTAGTTACTTTCCACCACTGTGTTTGAGCAAGCATTTTGAAATAGAGCTTGCTACATAGATTCTGCATACAGTTTCAGGAAGTGCTTTATTTGTTAAGTTTATAAAGGTGAATTCATTGAGCTTGTTTTGCCTGTCTTGCTAGGTCCCAGTAATCAGAGTAATCGTCATCATTTGGAGTACAGAGCTATCATGCAGGAAATGTCCCCGACAGCATTTGGTAAGACACCACACGTGCACATTCACACACACACACACACACACACACACACACACACACACACACACACACACACACACACACACACACACACACACGCTAGGGATGGGGACAGGTACACGTTTAACTGTGGACACAAAAATAAATCAGTCATACAGCTCCAGAGGTAGAGCGGGCCACCTTGGGCAATCGTAACGTTGCGGGTTTGATCCCCGGCTCCCGCTTGGGTTAGTGGCAAAGTGTCCTTGAGCAAGACGCCGAACCACACTAACTGCTCCTGATAAGCAGGTTGTTTGTTGGTGCCTTGCATGGTTTCCTCTGTCGTCAGCGTGTGTGTGAATGTAATGCACAATGTAAAGCACTTTGAAGTCATTCAGATGAACGGGTCTCGCGGTACAGGCGTGCAAAGGACAAGCATAATTAATGCAATAGGCTCTATGCACAGCAGCCATATTGGGAATGAATTGGGCCCCTTCCTTACTTCCTTCACAGGTGTTACCAATGATACTAATTAAGGCTCTGTTCCATTTAGTGTGGCATAGTGGTTGTCTTATTTTCAAGGACCCCCATAACTCTGAGAGTGTACAAATGGAACCAAATGGACCCTTACGGGTCCATTTGGTTCCATTTGTACACTATCAGAGTTACACACCCACCATAAGGGGCCATTTGGGAACCACAATGGAGTGTTTCTAGTGAGCCAACATGCACGATATCAGCACCCTGACCAGAATGGAACAGAGCCTTCATTAGTATCATTGGTAACACCTGTGAAGGAAGTAAGAAGAGGCCCAATTTCCTTCCAATATGGCTGCTGTGCATAGAGCCTATTAACGCATACAGAGGTTCCTGGCATTTATAGATCGATTATATATACAATTGTGACTCATACACTAATGTGTTGCCCTAGCAGTGGTTGGAAAAAGTACGAAAATGTTTTACTTAAGTAAAAGTATCAATGCTGCAAAGTAGAAGTATTCTGTTACAACTACAAGTCCGGAATTCAAAATTGACTTGAGTAAAAGTACTAAAATGTTTGAAATTAGCAGGTCTACAAGCTCACAACGCGATGCGACACGTTGGTAGCTTGTAGATCGGCTATTTTCAAATAGCCCAGGTAGGACTGAAGTGGTTAATGTATTTTTTATTATGTAATAATCTGCAAAGTAACTAGTACAGTTTTCAAATAATTTTTGTGGAGTAAAAGTACAATATTCGCCTCTGAGATGTAGTGGAGTAGAAGTAAAAGTATGGACAATTGGAAATTGTAAAGTAAAAGTACCTCTACATTGTACTTAAGTACAGTACTTGAGTAAATGTACTTTCCACAACTGCATATATGGGCAGAAAGTGGACACACTGCCTTCTGGGATCTCCTTATATGGGCGTCCATATACGTATATATACACCGTGACACACAGGCAGACGGAGGTTCCTGGAATGCTATGGTTAACTGCATGCAGAGTACCGCGAAGGCGCCAACACTCGCAAGCATAAGACGAATGCCCTTAATGTCGAACCTAGGTATACACACAGGTAGTATCTGATGGTGTGCACGTGTGGTTGTGTATGTGCATGTGTGTGTGTGGTTGTTTGTTTTCAGAAAAAATGAGGAAACCACAGCATCAACTAACAGGAAACGCTGAAATACGCGTGTGTGTGTGTGTGTGTGTGTGTGTGTGTGTGTGCGCGCGCGCGCGCGCCAGATACGATGACATTTTTGTTTTGACTTTCTTTAACCCTTTTTGGGCGGGAACTCCTATTTGCAACTATACCTTTCAGGACGTGTTCCAGTTGCTATGTACATTATATAGCTAAATATTTTTTTGTTGTCATTTTTGAATACGTATTTGAAGTTTTTCAGTAAACTTAGGTCAGGATTTAGAAGGCGTTTTTTTAGAATCGGCCTCAGGTCTAAATGGGTTAATATCTATCTCCAAATCCTTTGATAACTGAATCGTCCAAATCCTGGGACCCATAGTTTGTCCGTGTAAAAAAATAAGATGTTTTATCATATACGTCTTTTAAGCGACCATTTTTAACACAAATCTTCGCTTCTGGGGTCCCAGGGCACAAAATATCTTCAGATTCAGATTCAGATTCAGATGACTTTATTTATCCCCGGGGGGCAATTCAGTTCTCACCATGACATGACATACGTAGAGCATGGTGGTCCACGGGCCAAATTCATATCATTTTTGTGGTCCTTGACATGAAAAAGTTTGAGAACCACTGGTTTAACATACCTGCCAACAAACATCACTTCAGTGTCAAGTCTTTATTCTCACCTAATATGATACTGATATGATACAGTGGGTAGCGAGGGATCTCTTCTTTCTAGCGCATGCTAGACTCACTTTCTTTTTTTTTTTTAAAGATATTTTTTGGGGCTTTTCTGCCTTTATTTTTTGAGAGGAAAGTAGGCTGACAGGAAATTGGGAGAGAGATGGGGGGGATGACACACAGCAAAGGTCGTCGGGAACGGGAGTCGAACCCGCGACACGCTATAAGACTGGATTACCAGACATGTGGTATGCGCCTGGACCGCTAGGCCAGCTGACGCCCCTAGACTCACTTTCTAGTTGGTTGCACTTAGGTCTGTTACAATTTTAAGTTGGCGATTAATTGTCAGACAAATAATTGCGATTAAAGATTTAATTGTGTTTTTGGCATTGAGCATTGGAACAACACGAATAAAACTTCAAAAGCTTCAAAATCACAAATTGCACAGGGCAGCTATGACAAATCTTACAAGAAATATACAATAAAATGCTGACATGAAAACATTAAATAGCGGACATAGCCGATCTACAAGCTTTACAACCCGTCACAAAGTAAGCTTGTAGATCAGCTATTTCTGATTTTTTTTTAATATTTGAAAATGTATGAAAATATTTCAACATGGAAAACGATTATGACGATTATTCAAAATAATTGCGATTTTCTCAAACAATATTGTGAATAGATGATTATGTAATGGTAAATGGTGCATTTATATAGCGCTCATCCAATCACTTCCTTCACAGGTGTTACCAATGATACTAATGAAGGCTCTGTTCCATTTAGTCTAGCACAGTGGTTTCCACGAGCCCCATAACTCTGAGAGTGTACACATGGTTATCCAAATCGCTTTACATAGATTGTGCATTACATTCACCCATTCATTCATACACCAATGGCAGAGGAAACCATGCAAGGCAGTTTCACTGGTTCGTCAAAACTTTTGTTTTTCATATAGGAGCACCAGCATATACTGCATATGATGTGACATCGCCCATAAGCGCCTCACGTGCCATACCACAGTCCTCACATGCCACACCACAGTCCTCATATCACCCCACTTTTTCAATCTCTTTCAGTCTCTTTCTCTATTCTCTCACGTTTGTTCTAGCCCGTAAGCACTTGGCGTATCCCTGACAACCATGCAAGTCCTATGCAAGGGTTCAAATGTCATTTAGATAGCATGTTATTTAACCCATTAAGACCTGAGGTCGATTCTTAAAAATGTTTTCTAAATCCTAACATTTTTTTGGAAAAAAAAAAAAAAATGTTCAAGATTTTTCAAAAATAGCAGATCTACAAGCTCATAGCGCGGCACTCGGTGCCGCGCTATGAGCTTGTATATCTGCTATTTTTGAATAGCCAAATAAATTTAAAGTGATACAGATGAGTTCCAGGTCTTAGACTGATTTCTTGGTTCTTGGTTTATCTGTGATTCTGCTTTCCTACTTTCCATTTGATGTATGTGTTTACCAGTGGTGGAAAGTAACTAAGTACATTTACTTAAGTACTGTACTTAAGTACAGCTTTGAGGTATTTGCTCTTTACTTGAGTATTTCCAATTATTTTACTTCACTACTTCTAGGATCCAAATATTGTTCTTTTACTCCACATTATTTAAAACATGAGTTACTATTTACTTTGTACTTTTACTCAAGTACATTTTGAATTCCGGACTTTTACTTTTTTCCACCACTGTCTGTTTACCTTGCTTTGTTAATATAAGTCGCTCTGGATAAAGGGCGTCTGCTAAATTGACTATGCACAGCAGCCATATTGGGAATGAATTGGGCCCCTTCCTTACTTCCTTCACAGGTGTTACCAATGATACTAATTAAGGCTCTGTTCCATTTACTGTGGCATAGTGGTTGTCTTATTTTCAAGGACCCCCATAACTCTGAGAGTGTACAAATGGAACCAAATGGACCCTCACGGGTCCATTTGGTTCCATTTGTACACTCTCAGAGTTACACACCCACCATAAGGGGCCATTTGGGAACCAAAATGGAGTGTTTCTAGTGAGCCAACATGCACGATATCAGCACCCTGACCAGAATGGAACAGAGCCGTCATTAGTATCATTGGTAACACCTGTGAAGGAAGTAAGAAGAGGCCCAATTTCTTTCCAATATGGGTGCTGTGCACAGAGCCTATTGTAATTTGTGCTCACCTCTCTGTCTGTCTGTCTGTGTCTGTCTGTCTGTCCGTGTTCTCGCAGGTCTGACGGACTGGGAGGACGATGAGATCCTGGCGTCCGTCCTGGCCGTCTCCCAGCAGGAATACCTGGACAGTATGAAGCACCAGAGCAGCCTGCTGAGGGACAGGGACAGAGAGAGGGACAGGCAGGAGAGAGAGTCGTCCCCAGAGAACAGTTGATAACAAACAAAAAAATAACACACACACACACACACACACACACAAACCTACAGCGACCCTCTCCCACCCCTCCTCCGCCGCTGAACCCCCTCGCTCCCCAACCACCCTCCCCACCCCCCTCCCCACCCGCCCCCCCCAGACGGAGGTCGACCAGGGAAGACAAATTAAAAGATTTAAAAACATGAACGACCTTCTCACACACACACACACACACACACACACACACACACACACACACACACACCATAATCTGTCCTTCCATCTTCACTCGCTTCTTCTCCTCCTTTCCTACTTTTCCTTCCGTCGCTCCCTTTTCTACCTCCTGGCTTTTCCTTGGTCTCCCTCCCCCCATCCAATCGCAGTCCGGCATTAACGCCCCTCCCCTTCTCCTTCTCATTTTGATCCAATCAGAATTGAGCTTGTCCTATTATGAAACGCTGATGGGCAAAAAGATGATTTCTCCCCAACATGTTTGTAAATCCTCTGCACTCTAAACACGGTGGTTCACACAAAGTGGGGTCCGGGGGACCCCCAGGGGTCATTGAGGTGGGTTCCCGGTGGTTCCCCAGCTTGTTGATGGTGTCAATAGGCTCTATTCACAGCAGCCATAGTATGAAGACATTCACAGGTGTTACCAATGATACTAATGAAGGCTCTGTTCCATTCTGGTCAAACAGAGTCAGGGTGCTGATATTGTGCATGTCTACAGTTGGGGTCCAGGGACCCTCATGGGCTTCCAAATGGCCCCTTACAGGTGTGTAACTCTGAGAGTGCACTCTCAGAGTTATGGGGCTCGTGGAAAACACTGTGCTAGACTAAATGGAACAGAGCCTTCATTAGTAGCATTGGTAACACCTGTGAAGGAAGTGATAATATGGCTGCTGTGCATAGAGCCTATAGCAAATGGACCCATTCCAGGTCTGTCACTATGGGCGTCGGTGGCCTAATGCATATACCTGACTCGGGGGTCCTTGAAAATGAAACGTTTGAGAACCACGGGGTTAAGAGACAGCTTTGGTTACATGGGTAACAGCCAGCTTTGGTAACATGGGTAACAGACAGCTTTGGTAACATGGGTAACAGACAGCTTTGGTAACATGGGTAACAGACAGCTTTGGTAATAGACAGCCTAGGTAACTGACCGCTTGGGTAAAATCGGTAACAGACAACAGCTTCAGTAACTGACAGCTTCTGTAAGGCGCCACGTCCATTGAGAATGCCTTTTTAGCTGAGGAGTGCCGTGGATATCGTGGTGGACATCATGTCCATAGTGGACATCATGTCCATTGAACATTGTTCAAACTGATCAACTATTGCTGAGCTCAAACGTCCTGAGGATCTATGTTGTTAGAACAAATAGCTTAGCTGAAACAAAGTAAACAAGGGCTTGCCTTGTGATAACGGTTCAACGTCGGGTTGTAAATTACCGAGTTGTCACATACAATCAGGAGGTTCAAATGACCGAGGCTCTTTTCCCAACAGTGGAACCGTTTCCAGCTTGAAGCAACCAACAGGGCGCTGCGCAAAAAAAACAAACACCTGCCGTCAGGAGAACCAGGGCGAACCAGTGCGTCTTTATCATAGAAATGCATGGCAGTCTAGCGCTGCCAACTCAAAAGGCCTTTCTCAGTGGACACAAACCCTCACGGACAGTATCGGTAACTGAACGTTTCACCAGCCAAACGATTTGTGGTACATGGTTTTCGGCGTGAAGACCAGGCCTGTCGGTGACATTTAGAGTCATGGTTTCTTTTGTTGACCAAACGTTTTAAGAAAAGAACCGTCTTCATTTTAGTAATGAGTTTGAATAACATTACCCTAGCATCGTGGCTATATCAGGAAGTTATTGTTTTCACTGAAGACTGGCAGGAACATTATTGCTCAATTTTCTACTCTGTTGTAGGACGTTGTTAGCGCGCCAAAAAAACGGCACATCTTCAAGCTCACTAGGCTACGCGTCAAAAGTTATCAATCAGATTCAACTTTTTTTTTTTTAAATAGCACTTCTGTACATTTTTTTAATACAGCACTTCTACAAGCTCATAACACGTCAAGTGTACATGGGGAAAAAAGAAACCATGAAGTGGCAGATCTACAAGCTCACAATGCATTGTGAGCTTGTAGAGCGGCCATTTTCCAATTATAGCCAAAGTATAAAATAGGACTTAAGTGGTGAACAAGTCTATTTCTAGCTGGTATGTGAGATAGCAACACACACACACACACACACACACACACACGCATTGTGAGTGACATCGGTTACCGTCCAAAGCTGCTCTGTATCCCTGCTGATAAACATTGAGTTCACAGTAATTCGAGTTCAAAAACGTCTCATTTGATCCCAAAATAAGCAATAGGGGGAGGGGCGATTTTACCCCTACTCTTTATAATTCCACTCTTCCTCAGCACCATCACCATCGCCGCCATCATCATCATCATCAGACTTATTTAGCTGCATGTTAAACTGACCACAGCTGATGTCATTAAAAAAAATACAAAGGATATAAAAAAAAAAAGAAAATCTAGATTAAAAAAAATGTCATCCTGTCCTCTTATTAATGACTGACTGTTGTTATTATTATTATTAATAATATAAGTTTGTTTTATTTTATTTTCTTGTTTGGGATGAAAATACCTTTTTTTTTTTCTTGGAATAAAAAGAGGAAAATGTTTCTGAAAAAAAAAGGTTTTCAATGTTTTTTTTTCTTTTATCTTTTTTTTTTGTAATCACAGACATAAAACATGTGTTTGAATGTCTGCTACAAGTTGGACAGACAGACAGATAGAGACAGACAGACAGACAGACAGACAGGGTATGTACTGTAGGTAGTAGTTTGTAAAACAATCTTTATTTTCTTTGTATTGTGACTTATCTCAACTGGAAATGTGTGTGTGTGTGTGTGTGTGAGTGCGTGTGTGAGTGCGTGTGTGAGAGAGAGAGAGAGAGGGAGAGATACACAGGACGGGGATATTTTGGGGGACTGTCCCCTGATGTCTCTCTCTTCATCTTTTATTCTTCCGCTCTCTATAAACTTTCTATTTATGATCTATATTTATCTGTAAACGTGGACAAACAATAACCAACCTACTCTCATCATCACAACCTTCATAACGATGTTTGTTACTGGACGTTTATTTCCAATGTGAATGATTATAACACTTTTGATTATAACAGATTTTACTGGTGGTTTCCTTGGTGATAAATGGTCCTCTGTTATTAACATGATATTATAAATCATTGATGTAAATATTGACACATTCTTTGCTAGCTTTTGTTGCTTTCAGGTACATGATATTATTGTATAAAATGAAAATGATTTCATCTGACTGTAGATGAGTCACTCTTACTTTTTGCCACTTTGAGAAGTGTTCACGTTTGAGTCCACATTTACTGTAAAAGTGTGTGTGTGTGTGTGTGTGTGTGTGTGTGTGTGTATGTGTGTGTGTGTGTGTGTGTGTGTGTGCGTGCGTGCGTGCGTGCATATGTGTCTGTCATTTTCATAGATCTTTAGAGCAATTGTTGGTTAAAATTTCAGTGTGGGTTAAAATGGCAGCAACAAAAAAAGAAATAAGAAAACAAGGTATTAGATTAGTATTTTTTGATATATAAATGATATACATAAAAACACAATGATATAAAGACAAACCTGTGCGTGTGTGAGTGCATGTGTGTTAATAGGCTCTGTGCACAGTAGCCACATTGGAAAGAAATTGGGCCTCTTCTTACTTCCTTCACAGGTGTTACCAATGATACTAATGAAGGCTCTGTACCATTCTGGTCAGGGTGCTGATATCGTGCATGTTGGCTCACTAGAAACACTCCATTTTGGTTCCCAAATGGCCCCTTAATGGTGGGTGTGTAACTCTGAGAGTGTACAAATGGAACCAAATGGACCCTTACGGGTCCATACACTCTCAGAGTTATGGGGGTCCTTGAAAATAAGACAGCCCACTATGCCACACTAAATGGAACAGAGCCTTAATTAGTATTACTGGTAACACCTGTGAAGGAAGTAACTAAGGAAGGGGCCCAATTAATTCCCAATAGAAGTCTATTTAACTCCTAGAGAGAGAATTGAAATGTCCTTATCTTTGTATGTTGCCTGTGTGTGTGTGTGTGTGTGTGTGTGTGTGTGTGTGTGTGTGTGTGTGTGTGTGTGTGTGTACGTGCGCGGGAAGAGCCGTTGGACCGTTGTATTTACCAGAAGTTAAAAGCCTCATAATGTGTTTCATTTCTCATCATCATGGCCCCTCAGTGGCTCTCAGCGCACTTCCTTCCTTTCCTGGAAGACACGCTTACTCACACACACACGCACACACATACGTGCACGCACCACCGGTCCGCAGCCGCCGCAGCTCTGCTCCAGTGTTGCCAGATTTTATGAGAGAAATAAGCAACCTGGTTTATGAAAACGACAAGCCCAAAAGAAGCTGGGCTGTTCGAAAATGACAGATCTACCACGTGCTGTGAGCTTGTAGATCTGCTATTTTCACTTATTTTCTGGGGGGAGAGGTGACAAATGTGGACTATTTTTGAAACATTTTTAACACAAATAATGGTACCGGGGTCCCTGGGACAAGATATTTTCAGATGGGGGTCCGTGGACAACAAATACATATTAATTTGGGAGTCCAATAGCTTAAACAACATGAGGAAACAAGCCCAAAGTAAGCAACTAGACGTTAGAAACAAGCCCCAAAAACCCCGCAACTACCAATATTTACAAGCAACTTTACAGAAAAATAAATAAAGCCAAAGTCGCTTATAATAAGCGGACATGGCAACACCGCTCTGCTCCTCATTGGCCGACGCCCGTTCAAAACAACCGCACATGCGCCGGCGCTTATTGGACCGCGTTCGCTGTTTTGGGGCGCGCCGATTGGCTGGATTGAGTGTGGGTGGGCGTGGCCCGGAGAGTAAAAACAAAACACAACAAGTAGTGATCATCAAACGGACAGAATATCAACGACTATCAAGTACACTTTAACATCAATAGAATATTAGGTTTTTTAAAAACGTTTTGGAGACAGGAATACAAAAGGTTACTTTTGATCTGAAACAAGGATTATTCTTTTTGTTTTTATTAATTTGTTTTGACGGTTAAAGACATTATAAAGCTCTTTTGTAAACACAATGGATGTATGAATATTAATACGTTTAATGATTAAGAAGATGTTGGATAAACGAGTTGAGCTGAACTGTGAGGGGGAGGAAAGAAGAGAAAAGAAAAGAGGTAAGAGAAACATTCCTTCATACACACTATGATCGTACCGTCAGTGGTGAAAAAGTACTCCCATTTTTTACTTAAGTAAAAGTATCAATGCTGTAATGATTGCAGTATTGATACTTTTACTTAAGTAAAAAAAAAATATTGCAGTGCAATATATCACTACTCTGTTACAAGTTAAAAGTCCAGAATTCAAAATGTACTTGAGTAAAAGCACAGAAGTATTGGCATCAAAATGTACTTAAAGTGGAAAGTACTCATTGTGTTTAAATGTGCGCTTTAAAAAAAACTTTTGAAAATAGCAGATCTACAAGCTCACAATGCATCATGGCGACGCCAGATAGCTAGATAGGCTATTTTCAAATGACCGAAATATAGGGCTGAAGTTGTTAAGGTATGATTTGTAATAATAATCAAAATAATAATCAAAAAATAAAGTACCTCAACATTGCACTTAAGTACAGTACTTGAGTAAATGTACTTACTTTTACACTACTGCGTAGCTTCACATGATCACATAATCTACACAACATGACTTTACTGTTTGGATTGTTGATAGAGATGTGACTGTGAATAGAGACAATCAGCTACATTATCTGATTGTTGGGTTTATATGAATATAATTATGTTTCATGCCATTATTGTAACTATAGAAACTTTGACCACACACACACACACACACACACACACACACACACACACACACACACACACACACACACACACACACACACACACACACACACACACACACACACACACACACACACACACACACACACACACACACCCCAAACAATATTAGCATCTGAATCAGTGATTCTCATCTTTCATTTCACGGGCCCCCATTTGATAAGATATCTCTGGCACCCAGTCTAATATTTTTTTAAATATTATTCTTAGACATGATTTGATGATGATTGGTCTAGTATTCCTTTACAGTCTTGTACATGTGAAGATGAACTATCTATCAGTCAGTCATTTAGCTGGGAGCCTCCTAGAACACACATGTTATGTTGGATATTCAAAAAATTGCTCATCTGCTATTTTTTTTACACAAATCTTTTCTTCTGGGGATACCTGGCACGAAACATTGTCAGATAGGGGGGGGGGGGGGGGGTATGCGGGGGTCCACGGCCTAATACATTCCAATTTTGGGGCCCTTGAAATGGAAGATGTTTGAGAAGCTCTGATCTACACTATACAGAGAGACTCTTTTCTCATAAATGACATCATTTATAGAATCAATTTGATACAATAATCTGTGTGTGTGTGTGTGTGTGCAGATAAGGAGCCTTTCGACAGTCTGTATCGTTGTGGATCTCTTCTGGGCAGTGGAGGGTTCGGCTCAGTGTTCTGTGGACAGAGGCTTTCAGATGGACTACAGGTACACATGGAACTATACAACCATTATGATTAATTAATGAATCTTCGGTAAATTTATGTTCATATTTAATCTAACAAGTGTTTTTGTCTCTGCGTTCAGGTGGCCATTAAACAGGTTTCCTGTGACAAGGTGCAGCAGTGGACCAGACTGGTGAGAGTTTTTTTTAACATTTCACATTTTAACATTTCGTTTCAGTTTTCATCTAACAGTGTTTCACCAATTTTCACCATGATGAAGTTAAGCGGGTTCAAGAGATAACCACTAACAGTTGACAGTTTTTTTCTAAGATAAAATACAAATTAAATTAAAAAATATATATATATATATATATATATATATTAAAATTATAAAATGATACATAAAGGTACATCCATTGCTAATGAATACAGGAATGGTTATATGTTATTAACTAATTGTTGGTGATTAGGATGGAAACACGATTTTGTTCCTAAAAACATAATTTTTTTTATCCATTTATCCATTAGTATAATATTCACATATAAACTTACTTTGTGTAGGCCTATTATTGACTAATACTCAACTATTTGGACCAATAAATGTGTTTGTTTAGAAAGTGTCCACCCTGTCGTTAGTGTTCAGTGTGGAAACAAAAAGCAGTCACGCGTCTCCCTCTAGTGGTGAGCCAGGAGAACTTTATCTTTCCGCAGTGGGACGTTAGGTGATGATGTCACAGGATTTTCCCTTTGATGACGTCACAGAGTAGATTTCATGAGAAAGCCAATGAGGGGATTTACCGCCTGCTCTGCTAGAAAGACACCTGTTTTTTTTGTTTTCTACTATTTATTTGTTTTACTGTCCGGTTAATGTTCATGCTCTTAGGGCTGCAACTTCATTTTCTTAGTGGTTATTCTTTCGATTACATTTCCCCCCCCAATGAATCGACATGAAAGAAATTCCATAGATTTCTTATAATTCACTAAATCAATAGGCTCTATGCACAGCAGCCATATTATCACTTCATTCACAGGTGTTACCAATAATACTAATGAAGGCTCTGTTCCATTCTGGTCAAACAGAGTCAGGGTGCTAATATTGTGCATGTTGGCTCACTGGAAACACTCTGTTACACCAGTGGGTCTACAGTTGGGGTCCAGGGACCCTCATGGGCTTCCAAATGGCCCCTTACAGGTGTGTAACTCTGAGAGTTATGGGGGTCGTGGAAACCACTGTGCTACACTAAATGGAACAGAGCCTTCATTAGTATGATTGGTAACACCTGTGAAGGAAGTGATAATATGGCTGCTGTGTATAGAGCCTATTAGTCTGATGAACAACTAATAAAAAAAAAAAAATTCTAACCCCCCCCCCCCCCCCCCCCCCCTTCCCCCCCCATGAATTCATGAACCTCTCTTAACGTGTCATTAACCGTCTCTCTCTCTCTCTCCTCTGGTAGCCGGGCGAGGTGCGTCCCGTTCCCATGGAGATCGCCCTGCTGCTGCGTCTCGGGGGCGGGGCCAAGGCGGCCGAGGGGGGCGGGGGCGTCATCAGGCTGCTGGACTGGTTCGAGGTCAGTGGGCGGGGCTTCCTGCTGGTGTTCGAGAGACCGCCCCACTGCCAGGACCTGTTTGACTTCATCACTGAGAGGGGAGCGCTGCCCGAGGGCCTGGCCAGGAGGTATGTGTGCACCTGTGTGTGTGTGTGTGTGTGTGTGTGTGTGTGTGTGTGTGTGTGTGTGTGTGTGTGTGTGTGTGTGTGTGTGTGTAAGAATGTTATTTAGGTCAGTGGTTATCAAAGTGGGGTCCGGGGACCCTCAGGGGTCCTTGGGGGGTACCGGGGGGTCCCCAGCAAAAGTAGTTAAAGGGATAGTTCACCCCCCAAAAAATGTTTTCCTATCACCCCATGGAGACTTGATCTCAAGCGGACCGGCAGCGGTTGGAGACACAAAGGAGACTCTTTGTGTCTCCTACCGGAACCGCTGCCGGTCATCAAATTATTGGCTTAGGAATGCGACAAAAACTAAAAAATATCTAAGTAAATAAGTCTCCATGGGGTGACGAATCGATAGTCACTTTAAATTACTTTAAATTCAAAAATGTTTGGCACAGAATTATGAATTCTTGCCTTTTTGTGACTCAAGTCAGAGTTATGAATATATGGTGCTCATTCCATGGTGAAATAATCTCCCTCACTTGTTGCTGACCTGTAGTTTGTTTGTTTCTTCGTGTGTTTGTGCAGGATATTGCGTCAGATCGTGGCGGCGTTACAGTCGGTCCATTCCCAGGGCGTGGTCCACAGGGACATCAAAGACGAGAACATCCTGCTGGACACCAGGACGATGGAGGTCAAAATCATCGACTTTGGCTCCGGCGCCTTGCTCAAGGACACGCCGTACACCGAGTTTGAAGGTGAGCACGAGATTCAAACCTGTTCTTTAAACCACTTAAGTTCGATGTACTTCATGGTAAAAGTGCAATATATCAGCTAGCTACTTTCTTAAACAAATGAGACAAATAGGAACATCAAATGAGCAAGAGCTAAAACCAATAAGTGTATGGAATAAACAAGACCCAATAAGACAAGAGCTCGTACAACTATTTGACAACAAGTAGGCAAGGGAAAGAGGAAGGGCCAGGGTAGTGTTTCCTGAAGAAAAGAATGAGAATGTAAACGTTATGTTGTCTCTCCTCCTGTCAGGTACTCGCGTGTACAGCCCTCCAGAGTGGGTGGAGAGTCAGCGGTACGAGGCAGGCTCTCTGACGGTCTGGTCTCTGGGGGTCCTGTTGTTTGACATGGTGTGCGGGGACATCCCCTTCGAGACGGACCAGGAGATCGTCGCCGCAGAGCCCAGCTACACCCGACGCATATCCAAAGGTGTGTGTGTGTTTTGTTTTTTAAAGATGGAGTGCCATGATATTTTTCAACCCTAAAACCTTATCATAAGGTATTATTATTATGTAAGGATTTTTTTCCAAAAAAAAAAGTGTACAGAAATTGTTGAAAAAAATGTTTTTATGTGGACACGCCTCCAGTTAATTAAGTATGCCTGGTTCTCACCTTAGCACCTCCTCTACCACCTTAGCACCACCCACCTGTCCTAGTCCCTCCTCCTCCTCATGCCCACACCTGTTGTGTTATGATAATGAGGGGGAGGGTATGTTTTTTGGGGGCTCTGTGATGTCACTAAAGGGCTGTTTCTCTATTGGCACGTTTGACCCTCAAGATTTCAGCCTCCAGGAAGAAACTCCAAATAATCAGAGAAGACATAAAACACCATAAAACCACCTCCGGGGGGCTTAATGAAGTTCTATCAACCTCATAGACACATGAAAAACAGAAAAAGTGCAAAAACTTGGCACCAGCTCTTTAAAGTTTTATTATTTATTTATTTTTGGCTTTTTATGCCTTTATTGATAGTGAAGTGAAGTTAGACACGGCACAGCAAAGACGCAGCAAAGGCTGTCGGGATCGGGACTCCAACCCGCGACACACTGTCAGGCTACATCATAGCCTAAGTGCCCGGACCGCTAGGTCGGTGGACGGGGCAAGGTGTGTGTTTATGCTCCTGTCATACTCGCTGTTTTTTAAAGAGCACATAGTCGGAGGGACGGGGAGACCCTGTTACTGAACAAGCACTCTATAGCAATAATTACTATCAGCATATACCGCTATTTTAACAAAGAAATATCACTTACGCTACTTTGAAAATAAATATATTATGGTAAATATGTTATTCACTCTTAATTACAGACCTGTTTTAAAAGCTTATTCACTGTTCTATGTGAACTAAATGATACCTGCCTGTTCAATGTTGATACAACATCCTATAATAGTAATATGATAATTAAAAAAATAATTATATATTTGCAATTCAGTAAGACCACATCGCTTAATCTCCTCTAAACCCTCTCTCTCCCAGAATGCCAGTCTCTGATTGGCTGGTGCCTGTCCTACCGGCCGGAAGATCGACCAACCCTGGAGCAGATGGTGTCTCACCCCTGGATGGAGGGAGGAGGAAAGACGGAGGAAGAGAGTTCGTCCGAGGAAGAGAGTTTGTCTCTGCCAAACCAGTCCCTGTAGACCAGTACAACCAGTCCACCTGGACCAGTACAGCCACCTGGACCAGTACAGCCATCCAACTCTCAGCCTGGACACCCAACTATAGCAACTGTCTCCTCACCCAGGTTCCTTAAGGAACCTTAAGAACTCTAGCGTCCATATTCTGGGGGCGAACATTAGGCGAAAACAGCGCTGTTTTTGGTTAAGTTATTTACTGTCGAGCGAAAACAGGGGGCCTATAGTATAGAGCCTGGGTGACTCTGGTCAACTAAGTGTAGCATTTAAGCCTGATTTTATACTTGGTTATTTACGATGTGCATCGTAAAAGAAACGACAACACAAGTGTTGCGAGTCTAAGTCAAGGCATTACAGGACTGTCTGCTAACAGAGGAAGACGTCGGTTCGATTCCTGTGTGGTTGAGCAAGGCTGGCTCTGAATATATGACGTACGCGTAGCACTATGTTTATGAACGGACTGGAGCCATTCATTGTTTTGTTTTCATAAGCAGTCCTCTGTTACCGTGACAGACAGTACACACATGTTATCGTAACAGTACACATGTTACGTGAGAATCACATCTATTCTTTGTTGTTAAATTATTTTTTTAGTTTTATTTACTTAATTTGTTACAAAAAACACATTGTGTCAGTTAGTTTTACAGACTTCTGACGGGAGAAAATGTTTATTATAAGTTATGTTTATTATTTATCTTCATACAGGGCAGTTTTGTAATCTAGATTTAGTGGAGTTGGTTCAAATGGTAGTGTAGTTTTTCTTTTAAGGCTGCAATACATAACTTTTTATGAGTAAAACTTTATTTTGAACATCTCTATGGTAGAGTCTACCATACAGATTGTCCAAAATAAAGTTAACATACTCAACCAGTTAGATGTGTTAATAGAATATAACTAACACAACTGGTTATTGATGTATACCCTTTGTTGAGTAGGACCCCTACTGGATGACAGGTAGTATTGCATGATGCTCAGTTTTCATTCCAGGTAGGACGTTGGAAGTTATGCATTGCAGCTTTAATATAATAATTATTCACTAACTAAGTCTGGAAATCTTTAACGGATTGAAACCTCAGTTTAACAGGAAGTCGACAGATTATGCTAATATATAAGTCATTATATTTGACCTTTATTTGTTTACAAGTCATAATTTATTTTTGTCATGTGACTTGGGTGAAATCTAAAGCCTTGCAGGAGCAGAACGTTTAGAGCAGGGCTGACTCTGGATCAGAACCTGGTTCTACAGGCTGACACACACACACACACACACACACACACACACACACACACACACACACACACACACACACACACACACACACACACACACACACACACACACACACACACACACACACACACACACACACTGAGAATGTCTCAGGTTCATTGCTTTAAGTTTGTTCTGTTGGTACCGGTTCAAAAATGACCTCAAGCGCATCTGAACTTTCTGTGTTGTTGTCAACCACTGTCACCATAAGTAATGATGCCTTTTTATGTTTGCTATTTATTGTTTGTTGGTGTCATGTGATGCCGGCTGCTTTAAAAGACCAAAAGATGTGTTCGTATTGTATTTAACAGATGTGTGAGACAGATGTTTAGACACTGGAGACTGGACTGATATGCTGCCATTTAAACCATGAGACCACAGGAAGCACAGTTAAGCTTAATTTATAAATAAAGTATATATTAAGCTTCACTGGTCACATATGTAAGCTTCCTAAACATAGGCCAAAAAACTAAATGTGTCTGGTCACTGGACTTTTTCTTTTCTTTTTTTTTTACAAAATATATTTGATATATTTGTCCACGATATATGTTGTTGTATGTCCCAATTGAGGTTTGGAAGCTATGCTTTTGTAACTGACTGTGTTTTAAGAGTTAATATACAGAGGTTGGAGCCTATTTGTTGCCAGACTGTGATTTCTATACAGTTGTATCTAATGTATATAGTTTGTGTCAGTTATCTTTCAATTATTGTTGAATTGTTACAGTGGCTACTCTGTGACTTGTTACTGAATGTTATTTACATTAAATAAAAAAGATGTATGTATCATTTTAGATTGATACAGTACATGTGTGAATACAAACTGTGGTTTGTCAATATTTAATTTGGGGTCAGTCAAGTGGGGTGTGTCATTTGTTTGTCTATTTGTTAAATGTGGACTTACGCAGTCATTAAAGTAGCACTATGTAACTTTCCTCTTCTACCCTGGATTTGAACCCGGTTTCCTGCCCAACCATTGAGCCAATAGAGCCTGCCTGCTTGCTCAGGGGATAAATTGAATCTTGACCATCAGGTCAAAATTTGTGTCAGGTCCTGTGTCTAGGTGAGACATGACCTTTGACACAATCAATGTCTCAATAGAAGAGCAGAGGGACAAAATACAACCACCCCAATTGTATAAGTTATATTGTATTAACATACTTTACCATACAGATTGGACAACATTACATTTTATTAATTTAAAAAAAGATACGCAGTTAGGCTTTAACCAATTTCAATGTGGCGTCTCTGTTTTGAGCATGTCACTAGGCTATATTTTCTAAGTGTTTCCATGTTTCTTTTTTAAAATAGCTGCACCTGTAGCTAGTAGATCGGCTATTTTTGCATTATGCCATCATCATACAACAAAGGCTTAGGTCATTACCGCCTATACAAATCAATTTGACTTCAAAATCAACTTCATGTCACATCGCGTGATCACAGGTGTAAAAGAGTAGGTGAAATAATATTTTGTGCCAAGTTACAGGAAGTTAGAATAAGGAAAGAGTTCAAATAACAGGAAGGCACTGTCAAATCAAATATACAAAGTCCAGTAAACGCATGATTAAGCAGAAATGCTTCTCGTGCAGGTGGAAAACATCCTGCATATAAAAAGCAGCAGGTATATAAAATCACATTATCATGCATGGCTAAAGTTAAAGATCTTCCTTGCTCTTAAGTTCTGACTTGTTTGGTTGTTAATAGGATGTTTTTTTTAATTATACATAGAGAGCCAGGGATGGAATTTCACAGGGGCCATGGAAGTCGTGGCCCTCCGTGCGCCCCTCAGTTTGGCCTTATGACCTATTGACCTTCAGAAAATGATCAGCTCTGAGGCCACTGATTTCAACGTTTTCTCCTCTATGCCATTGGTATAAGTGTATACAGGGTATCTTCGCATTTCTACAGTGATAAGGGCTTTTTAATATACCTAAAAAATAAAATCAACTAATAGACCCCTTAACAGACGACGTCACACTGATAAGAACACACTGATGCGCGCAACCAGTATGCGCAATGAAACCCATTCTGTCTCGGTCTCGCTAGGACGCGCCTCACTAGCCAACACACAAGAGGGGGTTGGGGTGTACTGAAACCAGCACACCCCGAAACAACAGGTTGGGAATTGATTGCGTGAAACAATCACCTGTGCGTCCAGTCTCAATGTTAGTAAACAAATAATTGGTCTATAATAAGACCATTACTATGTCAAAAGGAACCAACAAACAATACTATAAAAAATTGTCAAACATTGGCCATATTGTCAAATATTACCTACCAAATATTTTGAAAATAACTGATCTGAGCTTGTAGATCGGCTATTTTCACAATATCTGTGGAACCGACTAAAACTACATTTTATGCCTCAACTCCTACAATTGCTTGTCTGGGTGGGGGGTCCCCAGTTCAAATATGATTATTTTGGGGAGTCACAGCCTGAAAGTTACGGAATGCTTGGTCTAGACACCATGTCTTTCATTGAGATTCTGAATTCTTATTGGGCAAACATCAAGTGAAATGGTGCAATAGTGTGCACCAGTGGCGTAATAATAAAAGTTGAGTAAATGCACTTAGTTACTTGTTGCCACGCATGCGACGAAGGGCTTGGAGGAGGGGGCCTACGATGCCCCTCCTTCGAACGTCAACGACCAATAGGATCACTCCTACTTTTTTTCCCCAGCCATAACAGCCAATGTGATCGCAGCTACCTGGGAGTCAAGGAGTCAACCAACCCAAGGAAGCTTATTTAAGGAAGGGACAACGACGTCATTTCCTCTATCCCGGCAATTCCAGCCCGTCGCACTGAGTGTCGCATCCCCCCGACGTCCGGCGTGTCTTTTCCTTAATTAAGTTTCCTTGCAACCAACAAGGAAGTGTTTGTGTTGCTGAACAGCATCTGTTCTGTGATGTTGTGGTGGAATTAAAGGACACTGTAGGTTCTGTTGGACCGTCCGTTGGGACTGAGCTGCAACAACATGTCTTCATGAGGGAAGGCTTTTGTTCCTGGGGAAACAAACTGTGGCGTAACGCCGGACCGGAGGACGTCAGTACAGATGCAGCAGTAGGAAAACCACTAGGGTGTTACGCGCAAATCGGTGACCCCCCCCGTCGGATGTTTTACTCTCGAGGTTGCCTTCTTTTTCTTTTTTTTTTCTCTCGTGCAAAACGCCTTCTTTTTTTTTGGTTTAATCCTATGAGAAATTTACAAGAAATTGTGGAAAACAACAATCTGAGTCTGAGATGACGAGACTCCATCAGGATACTTGTAAAAGAGACATTTGATCTGGCAATGGGACTATAACTGGTAAATTAAAGTAATTTAGATAAGATAGCACTCCTTTTGCTATTCTACGGACCCCCCCCCCCTTAAAAAAATATATTAATTCTATTTTATGACTGATGCTGAAGAGAAAGGCTATTTTTTCCTTGTGAAAAGAACCATTGGACCTTTTGGTAGCTTGTACCTGTACGTACGGGCAGGAGAGAACAGCGACCTCTGCAGGAAGTAACCGAATTGTGTGGGTCACCAGTCTCCGTGTGACAGCTGGTCGTTTGTTGCCAACATGGCGAGTCAGGCCGGGGAGCGAAAACAAGAAGGTAAAGGAAACATAAGTAAATAACATTAATAATGCTAATTCTTGTTGTTTTTTGTGTTTGTTTTACTGCCAGAGTTGCAAAAACATTCCTAACGTTAGTTCAGGAGCTGAATGTCAGCCACTGGACACGTTTAAACACGTTTGTTTGAGGTAAATGCTTAAATGCAAGTATAAGTGTGAATGTATGGTCAATGCTTAGTAGCTTTAGTAGTGTACTATGTGTTCTACTGTGTGACGTCACGTTACTACTAGTATGCACTACTGCAAAGGTTCTCAAAGTGAGGTCCAGGGACTCTCAGGGGGGCCTTTAGGGGGTTCTAAATTGACCCTTACAAGTCTGTAACTCTTGACAGTGTACACATGGAACCAAATGGACCCGGTAGGGTCCATTTGGTTCCATGTGTACACTGTCAAGAGTTAGGAGAGACCTTGAAATGGAGAGGTTTGAGATACACTGCACTACTGTGTATTGTGGAGTACTAGTGTACTACTACTGTTTGTGTAGCAGTGTGGTTCAACGTGGGGGTCATTCAGGGGGTCCCTAGCTTTGTGGTTGATCTTTAATCTTCACCATTATTACATGTACAAGTAGATCACTGCTAGAGAACGTATGAGAATGTCTGTTTTCACTATTATTATCATCACTAATACAGTCTGTAAAGCAACGCTGGACCAATAAGCACAGACCAGTGGTGATTCTGAAACCTTTTCATGTCAACGAGGACCCCCACAGACATTATGTATTTGGCCACAGACCCCCCACCTGAAAATATTTTGTGCCATGGCACGGACCCCCCCTCCCCCATACAAGATTTGCGTTGTTAAGATGTTTCAAAAAAATGTCCAAAATGTTTTCCTCAAGATTTTTAGAAAATAGATCTATACGCTGACAGCAAGTCAATGCATTGTGACAATTTGTGAGCTTGTAGAGATTGGCCAATAGGCTCTATTCACAGCAGCCATATTATGAAGACATTCACAGGTGATGCTAATGAAGGCTCTGTTCCATTCTGGTCAAACAGAGTCGGTCAGGGGGCTGATATTGTGTGCATGTTGGCTCACTGGAAACACTCTGCTACACCAGTGGGTCTAAAGTTGGGGTCATGGGCTTCCAAATGGCCCCTTATGGGTGCGTAACTCTCAGAGTTATGGGGGTCGTGGAAACCACTGTGCTACACTAAATGGAACAGAGCCTTCATTAGTATCATTGGTAACACCTGTGAAGGAAGTGATAATATGGCTGCTGTGCATAGAGCCTATTGTGGTCAGTGCGTGGCCTTACTTTTTATTTTTTGTGTTATCATGTTTATTTGTTTTTAACTGTATATGTGTGGTGTTTATTTATTGTGTTGTTTGTTGCACCACTGTTTGTCCAGTGTCTTGAGTCTTCAAAGGCATAGTGTAGTAACTTTGCCTTGTGTTTACATAACAATATATATTTCAATTCAAACTTTATTCCAGACACACAGGGGGTCCATAGAGTACATGCAACACAACAAATACAATCATTGAAAAAGACATATAATCATACATGGATGCTGACTCTCCAGTGTTTACGGCAGCCTGGACGAGTACCGTAGACAGCTCTTCCCAGGATTGACTATATCCTCAATAATACTGTTCCTGGACTCATCCAGGCGAGATATGAAGCCATACATAGAGTGCCTTAAGACAGCCTCACAAGTGTGGATTCCACATGTTACAAACAAGTGACTGGCAGTCTGGCACTATGCCATCTAGGGACCGTAACCCATTAAGGCCTGATGTTCTAAATCCTAACAGTTTGAAAAAAAAAAAACATGTTTTTATGTCAGTGGTTCTCAAACTTTTTCATGTCAAAGACCCCCACAATGATATGAATTTGGTCGCGGACCTGCATCTCAAAATATTTTGTTCCAGGGACCACCAGAAGCAAAGATTTGAGTTAGAAATGTTCGCTTAAAAATATATATATATTCAAAGATTTGCACATATTTTAGCGATTTTTCAAAAATAGCAGATCTACAAGCTCGTAGCGCGGCACTCGGTGCCGCGCTATGAGCTTGTATATCTGCTATTTTTGAATAGCCCAAAGTGTAAAATAATGCTTTTTAGCTCAAATCTAAAAATGACACAGTTCCAGGTCTTAATGGGTTAAGTAGTATCCTCAGGGCGTCATTGTTTATATACATTATTTTACACATCATTTCCCAATTTTCCCTCTATAACAGCAGTCATCAGACACTATAGAAGTGTGGTGGTGTTTACCTGTAGAAACACACTGCCCTCTCACTGTATTTGGTTTGTTTTGGTAGACAAGGGTGTTTTTGGGCTACCAAAACAAACCGTGAAAACACCAAAATACAGCAGTTTTCTTTCCACAATGGAAACAAGCTGTAGGTTTTTTTTTTTTTAAAACCCATTCAAACCAGGAACCGGGAATCTCTGTCATTTTTTGATTTCTATGGGCTGTTCAAAAATAGCAGATCTACAAGCTCATAGCTTGGCACCGAGTGCCACGCTATGAGCTTGTAGATCTACTATTCTTTTGGAAAAATCGTGGGTCTTTGAATATATATAAATTTTAAAGCGAACATTTGTCACTTAAATCTTTGCTTCTGGGGATTCTACAAATGTATTCTAACATCCTAACTAATGTTGCTGTAATATCAGTGGTTCTCAAAAATCATATGTATTTGGCCGTGGACCCCCCATCTCAAAATATTTTGTTCCAGGGACCCCCCTGAAGTTGTTACAGAGTTAAAAATGTTCGCTTTAAAAAATATATATTCAAAGATTTGCACACATTTTCACTATTTAAAAAAAAATAGCAGATCTACAAGCTCATAGCGCGGCATATGAGCTTGTAGATCTGCTATTTTTGAATAGCCAAAGAAATCTTAAAAGTGACACACAGATGCGTTCCCGGTCTTAAAGGGTTAAATGTTTATTCACGTCGCCGTTTTCAATTGTTAATAAGTTATTCAATTCAGTAACTACTTGGGGCCCTTGAAATGAAATGAAAAGAAAGAAAAGTGGAGGACAGGATTGGTGTGGGTGTGGGTGTGGGTGTGATACAGGATACCCGTTATGTGTGTGTAACAGGTATCCTGGTATCAACTACAATGCTATCATATGTTGTGTAAATCAGACACACACACACACACACACACACACACACACACACACACACACACACACACACACACACACACACACACACACCCCTACTTGTTCTACCTGTTCAGTGCTTACATGTGTAGTATAGGAGCCACACCCCATACCTTTCTGTGTAACTTAATGGACCTAAAGCTGTAAATGATTGAAGTTAGTTTATTCTGTATAGTTACGTAATGTGTGTGTGTGTGGGTGGGGCCATCATTCAGTCTATTGGGTCACAAGAAGGGATAAGGCTTTTTGGGTCCGATCACGAATGTATTTTTCCCCCTCACAATCGACCAATAAGGGTTAAATTGTAATATTTCCAAAATTCTTTTAATTCATTTTTTTTTTTTATTTTATAATGAAGCTTTTGTAAAAGCTTTTTGTGTCATATGTCCTTAAACAAATACATTTTTTAAAACATTGCAGATCTACAAGCTCATAGCGCGACGCTCGGTGCCGCGCTATGAGCTTGTAGATCTGCCATTTTTGGATTGCCCAAAGAAATAAATCTTAATGGCTTAAATAGAAAAACTGAAATAAATAAAGTTTCCTGTGGTGTTTTACTTCCCGTTTCCTGCAGCCAACAGGAAGTTGAAGTACATCAGCCTGGCGGTGCTGGTGGTCCAGAATGCGTCGCTCATCCTCAGCATACGCTACGTCCGCACGTTGCCTGGCGACCGCTTCTTCACCACCTCGGCCGTGGTCATGGCGGAGATCCTCAAGCTGCTGACCTGTCTGCTCATCATCGTCATGCAGAAGAGATGTAAGTAGCCGGGACGCCCCAGAAAAAAAAGATCAAATCTCGCTGTATGTAATGTGCAGCTTTTGTATACGATATTAACCCATTAAGACCTGGGACGCATCTGTGTCATTTTTAGATATGAGCTAAAAAGCATTATTTGACACTTTTGGCTATTCAAACATAGCAGATCTACAAGCTCGTAGCGCGGCACCGAGTGCCGCGCTACGAGCTTGTAGATCTGCTATTTTTTGAAAAATCGAGAAAATTAGTGCAAATCTTTGAATATATATATATATATATATATATATATATATATATATATATATATATATTTTTTTTTTTTTTAAACCGAACATGTATGATGTTCCAGGGGGCCCCTGGAACAACATATTTTGAGATGGGGGGTCCGCGGCCAAATACATATACATTTTGGGGGTCCTTGACATTAAAAAGCTTGAAAACCACTGATATGGTAACATAGGTTTTTTTCATAAAAAATTATTTAGAAGACCTTTTGTAAAATCGGAACCTCAGGCCTCAATGGGTTAACCACTATTCTTGAGTGGTGCCAACCACTCCTATATCTGACTTTGTCCGTGTGTCCGTATGTATGTATGTATGTCCAATAAACAACATCAATACCAATACAGGGCTCATCAAAGGCACCACTCTCTTCACACAGGGTGTGATTTTTTTTTGTGGTAAATGAACGCCCTACTTCACACTGCAGCGGTCGCGCAAAAGCATCTAAAGTAGCCGATTCGCAAGCTCGAAATGCGGTGCGAAGCGACGCCTTTTTGAGCTTGTGTATCTGCTACTTGAATAGGCTCTATGCACTGCAGCCATATTGGGAATGAATTTGGCCCCTTCCTTACTTCCTTTTACAGGTGTTACCAATAATACTAATTAAGGCCCTGTTCCATTTAGTTTGGCATAGTGGTTGTCTTATTTTCAAGGACCCCCATAACTCTGAGAGTGTACAAATGGAACCAAATGGACCCTTACGGGTCCATTTGGTTCCATTTGTACACTCTCAGAGTTACACACCCACCATAAGGGGCCGAGTGTTTCTAGTGAGCCAACATGCACGTTATCAGCACCCTGACCAGAATGGGACAGAGCCTTCATTAGTTTCATTGGTAACACCTGTGAAGGAAGTAAGAAGAGGCCCAATTTCTTTCCAATATGGCTGCTGTGCATAAAGCCTATTTGAAACCTGAAAAGTAACTGAATTTCCTTTTGTGTGTGTGTGTGTGTGTGTGTGTGTGTGTGTGTGTGTGTGTGTGTGTGTGTGTGTGTGTGTGTGTGTGTGTGTGTGTGTGTGTGTGTGTGTGTGTGTGTGTGTGTGTGTGTGTGTGTGTGTGTGTGTGTGTGTGTGTGTGTGTGTGTGTGTGTGCAGGTAATCTGAAGCAGACGGTGTTGTTCCTGTGTGACAGTATATTTGTCCAGTACAGAGACACACTGAAGCTGGCCGTCCCCTCCCTCATCTACACGCTGCAGAACAACCTGCAGTATGTCGCCATCTCCAACCTGCCTGCTGCCACCTTCCAGGTAACTATTATAACACACACACTAGAGCAGGGGTCTTCAACAGGCCAGAAGACCCCTGCCCCCCCTTCTTTCTTTGTGTGATAGGATATGTATTTTTTTTTTTACATTAAGCACTTGAACCATACCATTCCTATTCTAAACATTTTTGATCTACAAGCTCACAACGCCTCGCAGCGCAAAGAGGTTTAGTGTGGGCTAGAGGGGAAAAAAGAGCAGACCAAGTACAGAGCCAAAGGTCAAGTTTACTAAGTATTGACGGTTTAAGTGGTTAATCGGAAGTGATTATCTGGCCACATGAGGTGTCCAAAGATCCAAGTAGTTCACCCCAAAAAATGACTTGTTTTCTATCAATTACGCACCCCATGAAGCATTGAATTGTCGCATTCCTAAGCCAATAATAATTGATGACCGGCGGACTCAATGGAGACTCTTTGAGTCTCCTACCGGGTACATTAGCATCTTTCCACCGTTCATGAAATTATTGGCTTGGGAATTCGACAAAAACGAAAAAGTCTCCATGAAAATGGCTACGGTATGTAGCTTCCGACTTCCCAGTAGTGTTGCTGCGATCTACTGTGTTATCGGTATTAAACGGGGTGCGGGCACCCACAGATTAGGTTACTTGCACACCAATAACATTTTTTTTTTTTTTTTTAACAATTTAATAAAAAATGTTATTTTTTTTGCGGCACCCATGTTCTTGTAAGCATGTTATCACTACTTAATTCAGTTTATGGGTGGTAAAAGTATTATTATTATTATGAAGTGACTGACTGTTCTGTCTCCGTCTCTGCACCTGGGCTGCTGCAGCGAACACACTGCGGAGCAAGTAACAGCTGTGTCAGATTTCACATACAGGGTGGGTGGGGGTGGGGGAGGGAGAAACATCCAAAGTTTAGTTGAACGCTGCTTTGAACTCTGTACGAGTTAATACTTCAGTGTGCACAGTACGAGTGCCTCACAACAACCCGCAGACTATGTGCTCTCAATTAATCGTATCATTATTATTTCCCGTTTGTGTCTTGAACAACACTGACGAAGGCTGTTTGAGCAGTTTAACCCATTAAGACCTGAAGCCGATTCTACAAATGTCTTCTAAATCCCAACAGTTTTCTGAAAAACGTACGTTTCTATATCAGTGGTGCTCAAACTTTTTCATGTCATGGACCACCCAAAATGATGTGTATTTGGCCGCCGACCCCCATCTCAAAACGTGTTGTTCCAGGGACCCAGGGATCTCAAAAACTAAGGAGCTTTGCATTGACTTTAGACTGTCACCACAATCTCCCCGGAAGAGCCTGACCAACGGAGAGACAGTAGAGATTGTAAAAAATTACAAATATCTGGGTACAATAATCGATGATAAACTGAAATTTGACCTCAACACGGACATGATGTATAAAAAAGGCCAGCAACGCCTATACTGTCTGAGAAAATTGGCTAAGTTCAATATCGACAAAACTCTGATGAAACTGTTTTACTGTGCCTACATAGAATCTGTCATTTCCTTTTCTATTATCTGTTGGTACGGTAATCTCTGTGTCAAGGACAAGAATTCCCTGGGTAAAATTGTGAAAGTTGCCTCCAAGGTTATTGGTACAAACATGAACAGCCTTGGACTTCTCTTTAATAGACAAGTAATCAAAAAAGCCAAGTCGATTCGTTCAGATACTGCTCACCCACTTAACACCGAGTACGAACTCCTTCCTTCGGGCCGTCGCTTGCGGACCCCCAGTGCCACAACAAACAGGCACAAACTGTCCTTTATTCCCATTTCTATCGGCAGTCTGAACTCGGTCATGGAGAAGCCAAGGAGGAGATAGCCTTTAGTTAATACGTGCACCGAGCAGTCTCCTTGCTGTCCACGTATTCTTTTCAATGGACATGTACAATGCACTGACTGAATAGCACCTTACACTTTGCTCTTTATGACCTAATGTGAACTCTATGTACCGGCTATGGATGTTTTACTGTTCTGTTTTGTACTGTTTTTACTGTCTGTTTTAATATTGTTGTACTGCACTTGATGCTATATGCTGCAAACCAAATTGCCCCTCGGGGACACTAATAAACTTGAACCTTGAACCTTGAACCCTAGAAGCAAAGAATAGAGTTAAAAATGTTTGCTTTAAACAATACATATTCAAAGATTTGCACACATTTTCAACATTAAAAAAAAAAAAGCAGATCTATGAGCTTGTATATCTGCTATTTTTGAATAGCCAAAGTGTAAAATAATGCTTTTTAGCTCAAATCAAAAAGTGACACAGATGCGTTCCAGGTAAGGTAACACACATGGAACATGCGTTCCAGGTGTGTTACCACCGGTATTACCGGTGTTGACACGGCAAAACAGCATGCCACTGTGGCATCAGGGCGGAACATAGTCTTTGAGGGGTAGAAGGTCAAACTTGTTGAACAAGATTCACTTGTTTCGTGGGTTCATTTAGACACTTTAGTTCAGGAATAACCAATACCATGTATTAACCATTTACCATGTATTGCATATAACCATTTACTGCAATAGTAACCATTTACTGCAATAATATTGTATTCAGATTTGGCAGGGTGACTCTGCTCATGTGATATTACAGATTACCTGCTCAAGCAGGACAACAAATCTGAAATCACAAATACTCCCTGAGCAGAGCATGAAATGCAGATATAACATGAACATGACATTTGAACCTTCAATGCATAATTAAACTGACTACCACGTATCATAGCACAATCCATAGAACCACAGTACAATTCACAAATCATCCTTTTAACAATAAGAACTAAAAGTTCACACGGAGGAGGCCGGGGAGGTGGAGGAATTTTGACAGCTGACAACCGGCGCTGACAGCTAAGCACGTAGTAGAATGAACGGAGAACCAGAGGGCTGCTTAACCCTTTAAGACCGGGAACGCATCTGTGTCATTTTAAGATTTCTTTGTCTCTATAAAAATAGCAGATATACAAGCTCGTAGCGCGGCACCGAGTGCCGCGCTACGAGCTTGTAAATGTGCTATTTTTTTTTTAAATCGTGAAAATGTGTGCAAATCTTTAGTTTGAATATATATACTTTTTTAAAGCCAAAATTTTTAGCTCAAATCTTTGCTTCTGGGGATTTTACAAATGTCTTCTAAAGTTTTTTTTTTTCCTAAAGTGTTTTTTTAATTTTAATTTTTTACTTATGTTGTTATATTTTCAATGGTTTTCAAACTTTTTTCATGTCAAGGACCCCCAAAATAATATGTATTTGTCCACGGACCCCCTCCCATCTAAACATATTTTGTTCCAGGGACCCCCAGAAGCAAATATTTGAGTTAAAAATGATTTGCACAAATGTTCAAGATTTTTCAAAAAAATAGCAGATCTACAAGCTCATATGAGCTTGTGTATCTGCTATTTTTGAATAGCCAAAGAAATCTTAAAATGACACACATGTGTTCCCTTCCCCGGCCTTAACTCATCCACTGCCACGGACGTAAAAAACGTAATTATTCCCATTTACCAATCCTGCCACGGACGTAAAAAACATAATTTTTATTTTTTTCAATGTTTTCATTTTTTTTTGCCCAAAGACCAAGGAGATATGATTTTTCGAAGGAAAAGACTCCCATCCACTTCCTTGTTAACTTAAAACTTAAAAATTCTGTATCTCAGCTCCTGAGTACTTTTTTTTTTTTTCAATGAAAAATCTCTGGCAGTGGGCAAACGCGGCCAGCAATAATTCTGGCAGTGAAAGAGTTAAAGGGTTAAATGAAGTGCCAGAGATGCACTGTGGGAATGAGGGCGTGAGTGAGATGGCTTGTAGCGAATGAGAATGACGTGAGTTTGAACGTACTGACTTGTGGGATTACGTATGAATTAGCTTGCTAGCGAATGAATGGGGGGTGTGGTGGTGGGGGGGGGGGGGGGTCCGGGGAGAGTGAACATAGCATATAAACCTCCTGCCTTCCGTGCCTACATGAACTATCGCTACGCTGAATTTGTGTTTAGTTTGTACTCCCTCCTGCTGTGACTGACTGGCAAGTGTGACTGAGTTCTTGTTGTCCTAGTCAGTCTTCTTTGTGTAATAACTGGATGGGGGGGGGGCGCAGTACCAATCCCGAACCTATGAACCTATACTGAGGGGGCCATGGTGGCCATTGAATTCCTGCCCTGTTGTATACTCTCAGAGTTAAAGACGGGGTGCCGTGATTTTCAGTGATTTCTCCCCCCCCCCCTAAAACATAATCATCAGGTATTATGGTTATACTAGGAGGAAGATTTATTTCAAAAAAGTGTACAGAAATTGTTAAAATTATGTTTTTATGTGGACACGCCTCCAGTTCATTAAGTATACCTGGTTCTCACCTTAGAACCTCCTCCACCACCTTAGCACCACCCACCTGTCCTAGTCCCTCCTCCTCCTCATGCCCACACCTGTTGTGTTATGATAATGAGGGGGAGGGTATGTTTTTACTATGTCACTAAAGGGCTGTTTTTCTATTGGCACGTTTGACCCTCAAGGTTTCAGCCTCCAGGTAGAAACTCAAAATAGTCAGAGAAGACATAAAACACCATAAAAACACCACCAGGGGGCTTAATGAAGTTCTATCAACCTCATAGACACAGGAAAAACAGAAAAAGTGCAAAAGCATGTTACCACCTCTTTAAATTAACACTTTCTAGTGTTGCGTTTCAGTGTGTTTTTGGGGTGTGTTGACTGTAAGTGTGTCTCATCTAGGTGACCTACCAGCTGAAGATCCTGACCACAGCGTTGTTCAGCGTGATGATGCTGAGGAGGTCTCTGTCCAGAGTACAGTGGGTTTCTCTGCTGCTGCTGTTTGCAGGGGTGGCTGTCGTACAGGTTAGTGTCATCATTATGATGATTATGATTATTATTACAAGTATTGGCATAAGAATGTACTTAAGAGCAGAATGGTCCATTACACAATCATGTTATTGGATTGTAATTAGTAATGCATTAACGTGTTTATCACTGTGAAGCTGGGCTGATTTTAATGACTTTATATGCTGCAGGGTAGATTAACCCATTAAGACCCGAGGCAATCCTTAAAAAGATTCTAAATCCTAACATTTTTTTGAAAAAAAATCAAACACTTTTTTCCCCAAGATTTTTCAAAAAATAGCAGATCTACAAGCTCATGGCGCGGCACTCTGTGCCGCGCCATGAGCTTGTAGATCTGCTATTTTTTGAATAGCCAAAGAAATCTTAAGTGACACAGATACGTTCCAGGTCCTAATGGTTTAACTTATACAGTCATAATACATTATCATTTATCACTCAATGTTGGTTTTGATTGATTGAATATTTTATTACACAGACATGTAAAAACGGCACGAGTACAGTCAAACACTTTGTCTAAAAGGATAACGCCAAAAAAGTCCTTGCGGTCTTGTTTCCATTGGGGTCCTAGGTATTCAATTCATCAACATAAAATAGCGCCAAACATTCAATATCATCACAAATATAAAACACTATATGTACAGAGTAGAAAAAAAGGGCGGGGGAAAGGGAATGGGGGTAAAGAAAAGGGGGGCGGGTGTCGCCTGTCTAAGGGAGAAGTGATAACTACCTCCCCCTTTGGCCTCCTGAAAGGTGAATTTTCAGGGCTGTTTTAAAGGAAGCCAGTGATCAACATTTTTTGAGGGTTGGGGTCAGGGCATCCCACACCTGGGTGGCAGTGCTGTAGAAGGAGAATTTACCCATGTTTGTTATATGGGTGGGTGGTACCAGATCGTTGTTTACGCTCCCTCTAGTATTGTGGCTGTTGTCAGTAACGTTTTGGAGGTATTGAGGGAAAAGTTGCATGAAAACCAATCCCATTTTGTTATAATAATCTAAATCTGCAAAGTAACTAGTAACTACAGCTGTCAAATAATTGAATAAATTAAATGGTTACTTTCTACCGTTATTATTGTTGTTGCTGTTATTGTTATAATTATTCTTGTTACTATTATCTTTTATAATGTGTATAAGTGTTATTATTGTGGCTGTTTATAATATAGTTATTATCATTGTACTTCCAGGTACAACAGGAAGGCCAGAAGGAATCGGGCTCCGATTCGACCGGTCAGAACTACTCCGTGGGGCTGGTCGCCGTGGTGATCAGCTGTCTGTCGTCGGGCTTTGCGGGCGTCTACTTTGAGAAGATCCTGAAGGGAAGCTCCGCCTCCGTGTGGATGCGCAACGTGCAGCTGGGGCTGTTCGGCACGGCGCTCGGCATGCTGGGACTGTGGTGGAACGACGGCGTGCAGGTAGGCCCCGACGCCATTTATTACAACATCGCCTGATCACAATTATTTGAGATAATCGCAATTATTTGTGTATGCATTCTGTGTAATATCTGTATCTATATTCAATATTCAATCCCAGAACGCATCTGTGTCATTTTAAGATTTCTTTGGCTATTCAAATATGGCATATCTACAAGCTCATAGCGAGTATAATCTACAAGCGTTGTGAGCTTGTAGATCGGCTATTTTCACAATATTTGCCTCTTTCTTATAATATTTGGCCAATGTTTGACCAGTTTTTATAGTGTAGTTTGCTTTTGGGGGGTCCCTGGAACAAAACATTTTGAGATGGAGGGGGTCCGCTGCCAAATACATAATCTAAAAATGTTTTCTCAATTCTAACAGTATGTTGCTATATCAGTGGTGCTCCAACTTTTCCATGTCAAGGACCCCCAAAATGATATGTATTTGACCACGGACCGTTGTTCCAGGGACCCCCAGAAGCACAGATCGGTGTTAAAAAAGTTCGCTTTAAAACATATATTATATTCAAAGATTCGCACATTTTCCACGATAAAAAAAAAAAAGCAGATCTACAAGCTCATAGTGCTATGAGCTTGTATATGTGCTATTTTTTAATGGTCAAAGAAATCTTAAAATGACAGAGATGCGTTCCCGGTCTTAAATTCATCTATTGGAAAATAGTGGAAATAGCTACATCTACAAGTTTGCGATATGACACGACGTGAACTTGTAGATCGGCTATTTCAGCAATTTGTAAAAGTTTTGGGAAAGAATACAATTTTTAAATATATGGCCTTTTGTCCATAGTACCGTACATCTTTTTTTTTTTGATTAATGGTGCCAGTCATTGTCAGTCATGCAATTGCTGTTTAAAAGCCTAAAAGGCAAACTGAAAAGTAATAGTGATTCACATGTACTTTTTGATATGTTTATGCCAAAACCACAAACAAATGGCACTTATTTTACAACAATTAACGGTTGACTAAAATGTCATGATCGTGACAACCCTAAGTTCTGCGACTCTCCATAACCCATATTTTCATAGCCATTATTCTATGCATTACTTTTTCGTTGAATTGAATAATTGTGAAACATTTTTTTATACATTTTTTTTCAACATCAACAAATCGATGGTGTCATGCAAAAAAAGGTGAAAATAGCTGATCTTCTGTGAGCTTGTAGATCGGCTATTTTCACTATTTTGGAATGTTTTCAAAAGCGTTTGAAAATGTTAATCTACAGCAGAGGTTCTAAACCTTTTTCAGGCTGTGACCCCCCAAAATAATCATATTTGAACTGAGGACCCCCCACCCTGATAAGCACCTGGAATGTAGGATTTACATTTTGTTGTTTGACTCTAGATAAAAAATGTTAAAATGGCCGATCTACAAGCTCACAACGCCTCGCTTTGCGAGGCGTTGTGAGCTTGTAGATCGGCTATTTTCACAATATTTGCCTCTTTCTTATAATAATTGACAATTTGGCCAATGTTTGACCAGTTTGTATAGTGTAGTTTGTTGATTACTTTTGATGCAGCGATGGTGTTTCTTCTTTTCGTTTTCGTTTTCTGGGGACCTCCACAAAATCATGTGGGGACCCACCTGGGGATCCACAGGTTGAGAACCACTGATGTACAGTATAATGACTTACCCATAACAGATTATTTCATAAAATTATCGCTTTTTTTTTTCTATAATCAGTTAAATTGATTAGTTCTAATTAACCCTCGCGCCCCTTCCTTCCCCAGGTGGCCGCCCAGGGCTTCTTCTTCGGCTACACGCCCATGGTGTGGACGGTCATCCTCAACCAGGCGTTCGGCGGCCTCCTGGTGGCCGTGGTGGTGAAGTACGCCGACAACATCCTGAAGGGCTTCGCCACGTCCTTCAGCATCGTGGTCTCCACCGTGATGTCGGTCTACCTGTTCGGCTTCCACGTGGACCCCCTGTTCGCCGCCGGCGCCGCCATGGTGATGGGAGCGGTCTACATGTACAGTCTGCCTAAAGCCGCCGCGGCGCCATCGTCGTCGTCGTCATCGTTGTTGTCGTCTTCGTCGTCGTCGTCGCTGGGCTCCTCGGAGGCGGTTCTAGGAGGAGGAGGAGCCAGGACAGACGCCGGAGGATCAGACATGGACTCTTTCCTCCCCAAGTCAGTCCTGATCAAATGAGACACAAAAAACACTAAAACGTTTCTCGTGGCTTTTTTGTTTGTTTTTGTTTCATTGATGATCCGCTCCCTCCCTCCTTGTTTCAGACCAGCTAGGCTGTCAGATCCAACAAAAAAAACAATGAGGTCTACCTTTCTTTTTCCCCCGCTATCTATCTAATCTATCTAATCTCTTCTTTCTTTCTGAGGCAATAGGCTCTATGCACGGTGCACTGCAGCCATATTGGAAGGAAACCAATGATACTAATGGGAGGCTCTGTTCCATTTCGAGTAGCACAGTGGTTCTCACACTTTTAAATTTCAACGACCCCCATAACTCTTGAGTGTACAAATAGAAACCAAATGGACCCTTACGGGTCCATTTGGTTTCCATTTGTACACTCTCAGAGTTACACACCTGTAAGTGGCCATTTAGAAACTCCCTCAAGGAACCCTGAGGGTCCCTGGACCACACTTTGAGACCCACTGGTGTAGCAGAGTGTTTCCAGTGAGCCAACATGCATGACATCAGCATGTTTGACCATGAATGGAACAGAGCCTTCATTGATTGGTAACACCTGTGAATGTCTTTACAATACGACTGCTGTGCGTAGAGCCTGAGCGTGATCTAGTATGAGAGTGACGACACTAGCGTTGACTCCCATTGTAAGAATGGAATGCGGAAATGCCCGTTCTAACTCAATGAGATAGTTCCAATGTTTGGAACTATAGCCCATAGCGGCCCGCTTTGCGGCGAGATCAAAGTGTGTCATAACTCTCTCTCTCTGTGGGTCTGGACTGGAGCCTATTAGTTGGACGTTGAAAACATCCTGAGAATCCTCAATTCTCTCCTCTCCTCTCACCTCAACTCTCGTCCTCTCTCCGTTGTAAGTCATTGAGTCTCATGCTGTTCTCATGTGGAACCAAGGGAGGTTTTCAGGACAGAGAGGAAGAAATTGGAGGAGTTCTTGATGAGCAGATGATTTGGTAGGAGGACAGACAGAAGAAGAAGACAGGACAAGAGAAGAGGAGAGAGAAGGGTTACTACTAAAAGACATTCAACCCTTTTCCTCTTCTTCAATCTCTCTGAACTATAAACTAACACTTCATTCTTCTTTATTATTCTCTCTCTCTCTCTCTCTTTCCCTCTGCATTTTACTGGACGGCCAAAGACACTTCACCTTCCGTGGAACTAAAAGCCTCATTTATACTCGTGTTGGCATCGTCTCTCGCACCGAAAATAGCCGATCTACAAGCTTGTACATGGGCTGTTTTCCGGTGCGAGACAACGACCCGCAACTAAGTTTGAATCGGGGCGTAACTCGTTACTGGACTAACGTTTCTGAAAAAGCACAAGAGACACTTCTCCGTCCCTCATGTGAGGAGGACATGTCCGCGTTTAGTTTTGTCTCATCATGGCCATCTCCTGCCTTAAGTCTTTATTGCTTATGTTTTCTAAGCCTTATGAATCGAACACGGATGAATTACTCTATTATTGCAACTATAATATTTATTATCATCATCAGAGGTTTTCTAAACTGAACAGAGGGGGCTGGGGCTCTGTATGAAATTGTAAATTAATGGAAATCTCTCTTCATAACTCATAAAGGTCTTTTATGGAACCATTTAACGTGGACCTTTTTAACGGAACCAAAATGGTTTCATATGGAACTTTGTTACAGAGTGTCAAAGCTGCAACTTTCCTCTGTTCTACCCCGGATGTGAACCCAGCCAGGTCTCCTGCTTAAGTGCTGAACATGTTACCACTGAGCTAATAATAGAGCCTGCATGCTTGCTCTGGGGAGAAATTGCTCTGGGAGTGTCAAATCAGAAACGAGCTTCTGTCAAAGGTTGTGTCCAACCTAGACACAGGATCTTAATGTCAATAGAAGAGCAGAGAGACCAAATACAACCACCCCAATTGTTTGTTATATTGTATAAACATGCTCTACTATACAGATTGGACAAAATTTACATTTTATTCACAAAAAAATTACATAATAGTGTGTGTGTGCGCGCGGCCACGCACAAATAAATATAGCTCGTATAATGTTGGTTCAAAATATACAAAGAAATTCAATTTTTTTTTAATTTAACCCATTTAGACCGGGAAAGAATGCGTGTCATTTTAGATTTCGTTGGCTATTCAAAAATAGCTGATCTACAAGATCATAGCGCTGCACCGAGTGCCGCGCTATGAGCTTGTAGATCTGCTATTTTTGAAAAAATCGTGAAAGTTTGTGCAAATCCTTTAAATACATATATATATATATATATATGTATATGTATATGTATATGTATATGTATATATATATATATATATATATATATATATGTATATGTATATGTATATATATATATATATATATATATATATATATATATATATATATATATATATATATATATATATGTATATGTATATGTATATATATATATATATGTGTTTTTAAAGCAAACATTTGTAACTCAAATCTTTGCTTCCTGGGATTCTACAAATGTCTTCTAAATCCTAACTTTCTTTTTTTAAATATCAGTTTCTATATCAGTGGTTCTCGAACTTTCTCATGTCAAGGACCCCCAAAATTATGTATATTTGGCCGTGGACCCACATCTCAAAATATGTTGTAATAGGAACCCCCAGAAGCAAAGATTGCAGTCTAAAATGTTCCCTTTAAAAATATAAATATTCAAAGATTTGCACAAATGTTCACGATTTTTCAAAAAATAGCAGATCTACAAGCTCATAGTGCGGCACTCTGTGCCGCACTATGAGCTTGTGTATCTGCTATTTTTTTTATAGCCAAAGAAATCTAAAATGACACAAATGCGTCCCCGGATTGAATGGGTTAAATTATATGGTGAATGATAACAATGGATATAAGGATATTTATATAATTTTACAGTATGTTTTCACATATGGTCCCATAGACATGCATCACGTTGTTCTGGTCGTTTGACGGTAGTGTCTGTGCCTTCATCAGGGCTGTCACGATTAGGACATTTTACGCGTCGATTAATCGCTACGCAAAATAATTGTGGATAAGGCGATTACGCAATAACCGTGACAGGCCTAGCCTTCATGTCATCTGTACAAAAAGAAAAAAAGCCATAAAAGATTTTTAATTTTCTTCCTTTAGATAAATAATGTACAGATCTCAGTGCAGCTGAGTTCTACGGACACAATGTTGTCTAGAATGTTGTAAAAAGGCTTTAACTCTTGATGTAAAATATGTTTATTTGTTAATGTCGTATTGTTGTTCGAATGATACATACAGGCTCTATTCACAGCAGCCATATTATGAAGACATTCACAGGTGTTACCAATGATACTAATGAAGGCTCTGTTCCATTCTGGTCAAACAGAGTCAGGGTGCTGATATTGTGCATGTTGGCTCACTGGAAACACTCTGTTACACCAGTGGGTCTACAGTTGGGGTCCAGGGACCCTCATGGGCTTCCAAATGGCCCCTTACAGGAGTGTAACTCTGAGAGTTTGTACACTCAGAGTTATGGGGGTCGTGGAAACCACTGTGCTACACTAAATGGAACCGAGCCTTCATTAGTATCATTGGTAACACCTGTGAAGGAAGTGATAATATGGCTGCTGTGCATAGAGCCTATTGGTTGTGAAGTATGGTTGTGTAAAACATGCCCCCGCTGCAGCATCGTTTGTTTTTCACGTGGGGGACCCTACCAGCGTTGCTACCGGTCCCCGAACCACAGCTTTTGTAACTACAGTCCTGTAAAGGCTCGGAAGGTTACAGCCCCCCCCCCCCCCCCCCCCCCCCCCCCGACTAATTTGATTTACAGCACGACTTATTTTCACGACTTCAAAGGTGAAACGGAATACATCAAGCTTTATTATCGACTCATTTTCAGAGCTTCCGTTGTACAGACCGTTAAGCACAATGCATGCTTCTTTTCCGACCTCTGAATGTTTCTCTCGGAAAAGGGAGGTAGAATAACTCTACATTTTGTCATTCAGAAACTTCTGATCACATTTTTTTTCTCGGACGCTCCTGCACTCCCAGATGTTGTGACTTGTCCGAACTAGTTTGGAAAGCCCGTCGGAAACGAGGCTTTTCTAGAGTTGTTTCCGATACAGATGCCAGTATCGGGGAAAAGCTGCCGATACTGCCCAAAATGCTGGTATCGGTGAGTATGACATTACGATACCACATAATATATATCATATGATGATATATCATTTACAGCAGTGGTTCTCAAACTTTTTCATGTCAAGGGCCCCCAAAATTATATGTATTTGGCCACGGACCCCCATCTCAAAATCTTTTGTTCCAGGGACCCCCAGAAGCAAAGATTTGAGTTAAAAAGTTTGCTTTAAAAAATATATATATATATTCAAAGATTTTCAAAAATGGCGATTTTTCACGAACGATTTTTCAAAAATAGCTGATTTACAAGCTCATAGCACGGCACTTGGTGCCGCCCAATGGCTTGTATATCTGCAATTTTCGAATAGCCAAAGAAAAAAATACTATGGTTAAAGCGGTTCCACAGATGCGTTCCCGGTTTTAATGGGTTAAGCACAATACATACTCGGAAAATGTCCCGGTTCGCAAAACACTTCCTGAACCATAGTTAGGCGAGTCGGGGACACCTTGAGGTGCTACGGGTTCCAAGGAAAGGTTCTGGGACTGCCCTTTCCGAAGCTGGGAATGACGCTAGTTTGTAGTTCTATCACCTCCCCTTTCCGAAGAAAGGTCAGAGCGTCAGAAGGAGAATGGACGGCGCTTTAGAGCGGAAGTCTCTTGAGAGACTAAATTTTCAGTATAATAGGCTCTATGCACAGCAGCCATATTGGGAATGAATTGGGCCCCTTCCTTACTTCCTTCGCAGGTGTTACCAATGATACTAATTAAGGCTCTGTTCCATTTAGTGTGGCATAGTGGTTGTCTTATTTTCAAGGACCCCCATAACTCTGAGAGTGTACAAATGCTACCAAATGGACCCTTACAGTCTATACCTCTTTGTGGACAAATGCTACCAAATATACCCTTACAGTCTATAATAAGTCTGAGAGGGTACCATTTGTACACTCTCAGAGTAATGGGGTTACCTGGTCTAATGCACACAAAATTGGGGTCCTTGAAATTAAAAAGTTAGAGAACCACTGATATACTGTATATAGTTTTGTTTCGTGTCAATGAGCGTAAAAAGTACACAATGTGTATGTCCTGTTACGCAAAACGACGGTATCAGAACAATGGGATTTAAGGTTCAAAATCTGTGAAATATCCCTTTAAACAACCTGCTAATGAAACTATATATTTACAAAGTTGAGAAATAGATGATATTTGATTCATAAACAATCATATCATTTGATCCATGTATGTTGGAGGTCACTGCTGCCTTGTCAGGCTATCGGTTATTCTAATGAATTATCAATCAGATAATTTCCACATGGCCACATTGTTGCAATGGATCCACTGCCTGTCCATCCCATTTATTGATTCATTGATCTGACAGTCGATCAATAATCTGTTAATGGGAGGATGGAGGTGTTTAAATGAATGTGTCTACCTGAAGTTGAAATATCACTTTAAATGTTTTTATTTTAATTGTATTATTTTTTAATCATAAGTTTCTATTCATCTCAAAGGGAGAAGGTTTTCTTGTTTATAGATTATGAAGTAATTTCAATGTGAAAGATAGAGGATAAACATTATGGTGCTGGTATTATTATTATTATTATTATTATTATTATTATTATTATTATTATTTCTTTTGTACAAATCACCCAGCTGATTGACGGGTTGTTTATGCAGCTAAAATAAGAAAAAAATAATTTATTTAAAGAATGGAATGAAAATGTATGTGATCTGTTGAGATTGTTTATTTTATGTTGTGGTGGTGGGGAGGAGAGAGGGGAATGCAGGAAAAAAAACTGATCTGGTTTCACTTTAACCCTTTTAGACCGGGAACGCATCTCTGTCATTTTTAGATTTCTTTAGGCTATTCAAAAATAGCAGATCGACAAGCTCATATAAGCTTGTCGATCTGCTATTTTTTTTTGGAAAAATCGTGGAAAGTTTTATGCAAATCTTTGAATATATATATTTTTTAAAGCATTTTTGAACATTTGTAACTCAAATCTTTGCTTCTGGAGATTCTACAAATGTCTTCTAAATCTTAACAGTTTTTAGAAAGAAAACGTATGTTGCTATAATCAGTGGTTATCAAAAATGATAACATGTATTTGGCCTTGGATATATCAAAATATCAAAATGCTTTGTTCCAGGGACCCCCAGAAGTTGTAACAGAGTTTTAAAATGTTTGCTTTAAAAATGTATATATTCAAAGATTTGCACAGATTTTCACGATTTTAAATAAAAAATAGCAGATCTACAAGCTCGTAGCGTGGCACTCGGTGCCACGCGGTGAGCTTGTAGATCTGCTATTTTTGAATAGCCAAATAAATCAAAAAATGACACCCAAATGCGTTCCCGGTCTTAAAGGGTTAAACAATAACAAAACTTCAAGAACTCTCGCAGAGTCCCAGTATGTGGAACACGGGGAAATAGATCTACAAATCTACAAGCTTACAATGCGCTGCGGAGTGACACGTTGCGAGCTGCTGGATAATTCTATTGGATTATCCAATAGAATTATCCAGTAACATATCTATTCTAATAGATCATGAATAAAAACATCCAATTGGTTCCCATTGGAATCTCACAGGATGATTTTAATCACTCATGTGCTTCCTCTCTCTCTCTCTCTCTCTGAGACTTTTATTTCTTGTGTTAAATCGAGTCTGAATGGAGGAATGTTATCATTTTCATCTGTTTAAATGTCTCAGTTTGTAAATACAAAGTTTTATATAAACAAGAAATGATCTAACCTCTTCTCTGTATGTCGTCTTAATTGATAAATAATTTATTGTAGCGGCACTGAACGTAATGGAGGAGTTCAGAGTACTGACTTGTAGTAAATGTTTACAGCATAGTATGTTATACAATATAATGTAACACATAATGTGAAAACCACGAAAAACAAAATGTGACATCATTTATACTCCTCCGTACGATGGTGTTGCTCGCCAAAAACAGCGGATCTACAAGCTCACAGCGTGTTGTGAGCTTGTAGATCTGCTACCTTTCATTCACAAACTCATTCAATGTATTTCATGAATACACACACATACAAGATATTAACTATGTTAATGTTTACATTAGAATAGTAGATTGATTGAGTAGATTGATAGATTGATTCAACTCTTTATGTGTTTTTGTAAATGAACACCCTGCTTGATCATACAACAGCGTCACACCAACGCATCAAATGTTGCAGATCCGCTACTTTCTGCTACTTTAGAATTTGAATCCTGAAAAGTAACAGTTTTGGCGATATTTTATGGTGTTAATTTATCCAATTGTAACTCTGAGAGTCTTGACAAAGTAACACTTAAATCAACACTGAGGATTTTGCCGTGTAATCAGCCCTCTGAGAGAGAGACGGAAATATGTGAATGAATTTCATTCTTAATATATATATTTCTTTCTCTCTCTCTCTCTCTCAGGAGTCCAGAGAAGGAGAAAGGTTGCTAGGAGGAAGAATGATCCAGCTGTGAAGGAAGACAAGACAGACCGGATGAATACTTCTGTCTATCTGTGTAACCAGGTCTGACATTTCTGTTTGAATGTTATTTTTTTCAAAATTCAATCTGCTGGTTTACAGCAGCTCTCTGACTGACACACACACACACACACACACACACACACACACACACACACACACACACACACACACACACACACAGTGTTTGTACAGGTACTGTGTATTACTCACTCCATTAAAAATAACCTAAACGGATGTTCTATATATCAGGGATCCTCAACCTGTGGGTTGGGATGCCCAGGGGGAGGGGGGTCACCACATGACAGTAAAGTGACAATTTAAGGACTTTTAATACCTAGAAGAAAAAAGAAAATAAAAAGACCATTATTGCATCAAAAGTAATCAACAAACAGTATAAAACATTGTCCAAATTGTTCAAATAATATAAGGGGCAACATTTTTTTAAATTGCCGATCTACAAGCTCTCACCTCCTCGCAACGCAAGGCGTTGTGAGCTTGCAGATCTGCTATTTTCACAATATTTCAGCGTCAACCAAAATGGCGGGTCCCCAGTTCAAATGTGATTATTTTGGGGGGTCGCGGCCTAAAAGGTTGAGAACCACTGTTCCATATGAACCTTTTTAAAGAACGACAACTGATGGTTCCACGTGGAACATACTGTAGAGATACTTTATTGAACCCGAAAGGACATTATTGCATTCAACCGCTCCAGTTGCCATATGTTCCTCCATTTCATTTCACATGTGAAAGAACCACAACAGATGTGATTCCATTCCATATGACCTTTTACCAGTTACCATTTGTATTATTATTTATCTTATGGGACAGCAGTATTACAAAATCAGGACGAAAGCCGTCACATTTCTTCTGCCATCCACACCTTTTTTAACCCTGTAACACCGGTAACGTATCTGTGTCATTTTAAGATTACTTTGGCTTTTCAAAAATAGCAGATATACAAGCTCATAGCGTGGCACTCGGTGCCACGCTATGAGCTTGTAGATCTGCTATTTTGTTTTTAATTGTGGAAAATGTGTGAAAATAACACAGATTCTTTACCGGTTGTAATGAGTTAAAACCGGGAAAGCTATTGTAATTTTTGATTTTTGCGTTGGCTATTAAAAAATAGTAGATATACAAGCTCACAAGCACGTCACTTCGTGCCACACTGCGAGCTTGTATATCTGCTATTTTGGGACATTTTTAGAAAAATCTTGAAAGGCGAATAATTTTTTATTTAATTAAAAACGACTTATTTAAAAGACATTTGTAGAATCGGCCTCAGGTCTTATAGGGTTAACAGTTGTTTAGCAAAAATAGCAGATCTAACAGCATCACAGGATCAATTCATTACACATTAAAGATTCATCCCACTTGGTCCAGAAATATATAAAAAAAACTTTTAAAAAAATCGTTACTGTCGAGCAGAAACCTCTTATTTACTTGTTATGGTTTATTGTAAATCAGTGACCTACTTCATACTATAGTGTCACACAAACGTAGCAAAAATATTTTGAGCTTGTAGATCTATTTTTTTATTTGACTACCAACAACAGTTTTTGGACATATGATATGAGCTTTCCACCCGACAACGATATCCACTCCTGTTGTAGGGGTTCAGGAAGTTACCAGCACCTTGTGAGAGTTTTTTATCAAGCAGATATCAAAATACCAAATAAATATTTATCAGGTTGCATTGCATTTAAATCTAACATTTTAAAGATGACTCGTCATTTACCCATTTGTTTCAAAACCAAAGCGTGTGATTCTTACTGTTGAAGCAGTATTACAGACGGACTCCTTAAATAGTTATCATTAATTTCATTGTTTTCTCATGTTTTATTCCTGCTTCTGGACAGACTGAAATAAAATACATGCATTTCCTTTTGGCAAATATCTGATATCTATGTCTTAGATGTCATTTTAAATACTGTATTTATATATATGTATGTAACTCAAACTGTATTCTTGTGATTTTTACAAAGTGTAACACACCTTTAAGTGACCTTTCAAAGTCTCTTTCCAATGCTGCCTTACAAGTATCTCATGTAGCACAAATAATGTATAATTTAACTTAAAACTAAAGGTTCTTTCGACTGGTATGAATCCTCATGTGTTTTTTTAGATAACTCTCAAGACTAAAGCCTTTGCGACAAACAAAGTACAAATAAATGGCTTTTCCCCTGTATGAGTTCTCATGTGTCTTTTTAGATCACCAAAGCCGTGGCCACAAACTGTGCAAGTAAAGGACTTTTCCCCAGCATGGGTCCTCATGTGTGCTTTTAGATTATACTGTTGACTAAAGCCTTTGCGACAAAGTTTACAAGTATATGGCTTTTCCCCTGTCTGAGACCTCATGTGTGTTTTTAGATGATACAGTTGACTAAAGCATTTGCTACAACGTTTACAAGTAAATGGCTTTTCCCCTGTACGAGTCCTCCTGTGTCTTTTTAGATCACTTACGTGACCAAAGCCTTTAGTACAAACTGTGCACGTATAGGGCTTTTCCCCTGTATGGGTCTTCATGTGTGTGTTTTTAGACAAGATGATGTACGAAAACACAAGTAAATATTTTCTTCCCTGTGTAACTCTGCATGGAGTGAGTTCCTTTCGATGATCTCAGGTCCTGGGACAGCTCGTTGCTCAAAGACAATCTCTGTCCTTCCACATGTTGTGTGTTTAAAGGTGACTGATGTACACTAGATGGATGTGATGTTCCCAAACTAAATGTAATGCCTCAACTCCCACATTCTAAGTGCATGTCAGGGTGGGGGGTCCCCAGTTCAAATCTGACTATTTTGGGGGGTCCCCAGTTCAAATATGATCATTTGGGGGTGGTCGTGGCCTGAAAAGGTTGAGAACCACTGCATTAGGGTTGGGGTCCGTGATTTTGGACCTGTGAAGAGCTATAATGTATAGGACATAGCAGTGGCGGCCATTTTGTGGTTCCATCGATCCAGAGCGCATACATTTTTCCCATAGAGATTTAGAAAAAAATATATCAATTATTTTAAGCCTGGAATCCAGCCATCCAAGCTCCTGGTGAATTATGTCAATAAAACATTATCACATTTTGAATTTCCCTTAAATAGAAAGTAAGAAAAATATATGGATAAAGACAATATGGTCTTTATCCATGCTATAATTGTCACCTAAAAGACATTAAAGTGCTTATAGTTAGTTAAATTCCGAGAAGTCCATTTGGTTACATTTGTAGGCTATACTCTTCTTTGGAGTTACACCAAAACTGACAGTGAACCTCATGATGTCACTGTCTGGCCACGCCCACCACTAATATGCCTCTGCTATGATCACATTTAAAGTTTAAAGCTCTAGTTATGAAGGAGATACAGGAGTCAGTGTGAAAAAGCATCAAATATAATGAGACTTGATCAAACACATTGAAGACATTGTGTGTTTTTAATGTTAAATTATCAAATGTCTCCAGACAGAGAGATACAGATATGTCCATGTATGGGCATAAAAGGGTCACAGACAGACAGGTACAATGGATATACTCAGCGACAACGAGTGCAACGGGTATTGCATAAAGGCGGGGCATGCATTTCCAACTTGTTCCCAGTCTAGTTTGTTAATTGTGCTTAATCTCGTGATGAGGAAAAACATCACATGGATGCAACTGGGACGTATCATCAGTGTTGTAGCCTGGGGTCATAGGGTGTTTCGGGTCTCGCAACATACACCCTCGCCTTGGTGACCCAGCCAGGGTTGATCAAGCCCCGACTTACGTCCCAGTAGCTACCCACGGTCAGTCCTACAGGGCAAGACAGGGCCACTCAGTCCGCTTCTCCGGAAGTACTCTGCCGGGACTCAGGGAGGCTCTGGCACATGGAGGGACTAGGCTCTGTGGGTTGACTCCTGGCCGGGCTCCTCCTTCGTCTCACCAGGTCCAGGACCTGAGCGCTGCGCCAGATCCACTGCACCGCCCCGATCCAAACATTTCCTTCTGGCGTGATGGTTCCTTGGGCCGTGGTGGTACTGCAGGCTCCACTTGCGGATTGATTGAATGGCCCTCCTAAAGGCCTCACCGCGGGTTTGTTGGGCTTCTTCCTCACGAAAGACACAGCATGGGGCGCTAACCCATACTGCTCCCGGGATGCCGTCTACATTCCGGCTGTCACCAGTCTCTCCTGTGGTCACCAAACTATTCCTGGTTGTCACATAGTCTATTCCTATGAGCCACTATAAATAGAATTACTAATGAGGAAAAACATCACAGTATATCAGTACAGTTACTGGTTCCTCCACAGAATAAACAGTAAAGAAAAACAAATTAACATTACTTTGATTAGAAGAAAACCTTTTAGGCTCCAATCTATCATTTTTAGTTATTGGTTCATCTTTGTTTACCTGGTGTTTGGTGTTGGTTGAACCGGGGGACCTGAAGAGACAGATGATAAAATAAATGAGTTTGAGTGTTGTTACAGAGTGCATGGCTCCTCTCTAGCAGTGCAACCGGTTGGTTTTTCTGTTGACATACAGGAGATGATGTCCCGTGATTCTCCTGTTTGCTGCTATTTATTTGACGTTCACAGGGTGGGGATGAGCGCCTGTATGATTTTATCAGAACACACATACCAATAAAAAGGTTTGCAGAATGCATGCATGCAAGACAGGTGGCACAGTGGTGACCACAAAGTCTCACGGTGCATGCAGCCTTGTCAATGGTTTGTAACCAAACAGAATTGGCTCGTGTTCAAGGGAGGGAAGCCAGGCGGGGAGGGTGATAATTGTCACAACACATACTTCTATGGGTTTGGGGGCGGAAACGGTCAGCAGGGAGTGTTGGGGCGGGAGGAGTAGGACGAAGGCTCTACGTCCTCCCGTTGGGGGCTCCTCAATGGCAATGACAACACACAAATGTGTGTGGGGAGGAATTAATTGGCGTAACAACTAAATTGGGGTGAAAAGGGGGTAAAAAAAAAAAAAAACGCCTATCCACCGGAACATTTTTTTTTTATGGCGATCGTCCATTCTGTTGTGTATGGCCGTTGAATATGGCTTGTTTTCTCCCAAAAAAATAAGTATATGTTTTTCTACATTTCATAAAATATTGGACGGAAGTGAATCATTTTGGGATGACGTCACATCCTTCCTTTCTTGCTCTAGCAGTCAAGGAATCATTCATAGGTTGCGGAAGAACGCCCTCTAGCGTAATTTCTAATTACAGATGTTTACTAATTTACCATTTAATTTTTTTTAAACTTGGATGTAGATCTACGTCAATGGCAGTCTGCGGTTGGTTTTGAAATTACGTAGATCTACGCCAATGGCAGTGAATGTGTTAAAAGTACTCATTGTGCATTGTTTTCAAATGTTCAAATAGCTGAGATAGAGAGATAGATACATAGATATATAGATAGAATAAGAGACTGTATTACTGTCATTGTGTGTTACCTGAACATGTTATCTCCCGTAAGTCGTTTGTGTGACCAGAATGATAATTGTCCTTCAACCCTCGAATACAGGCCTTCGCTGAAGACTCATCTCCTATACAGGTAGATCTGTTGTGCCATACAGCATGGCGTTTAGAACCATGTCTCCGATTTGTGTAAAGAGCTTGGCCACAGCCCAGCTGTCTACACACTACATGTGAAGCCTTCATGTCCCAGTCACTATACTCATCAAACGTTGGTTTCCACTCTCTCCCGAGTTCCATCTCCAGTACACCTGCACAGTTACTGGTTCCCCCCACCAACCTGAGCTATATACAGAGACAACAGAATAAACAGTAAAGCAAAAAGAAGAATAAGTAATATCACTTTGATCAGAAGAAAACTTTTTAGGCTACAATCAATGATGTTCAGTTGTTGGTTCAAATATGTTTATATGCTGTGTGGTTTATGTTACATAAATATTTATTTTGTAAAATATCTATATAAAAAAAACATTAGTTTGAGTGAACAGTGAACAGAGCATGGATCATCTCTAGCTATCAATGTAACATCTTGACTGTAATTACGAAGAATTTGAGTGTTCAGAAAATATGAACTTTATAAATTATGTAAATAAGTAAAAAAAAAAAAAAAAACATGTAGGAAGGATAGGCACAAATAAGCTTTGAGCTTCAGCCTATGCCTTTTTGATCAATCAGCACGAACTGTTGGATTATAGTGTGGTACGTTTTGGTGAAATTGTTGATGTGGATCAAAATAAACTAAACTAAACTAGCAGTGCAACACGTTAGTTTATATGGATTACAATGTGTCACACACACGCAGGCACGCACGCACACACACGCACACACACGCGCACACACCATACTAATCCATACAAATCTAAAGTGTAGCTGATATTTTACCTGAGCAGGTGAGTCCAACAGCCTTGTCAGGTGAGCAGATGTTTCTAGCCGAGTTTGAGGTTCTACAGTCCAGGAGAACAGACTCGTTGCCTTCACACTGGAACTCTTTGGTCCACATTGGAACATTCACTTCTCCTTGGAGCCCCTCCAGGGGGATTGCATGACTTCCACAGCCAAGCTGCCTGCAGACCACCTGTGCATCCTGCTTGTCAAAGTCACCTTCACACACTGAGACCCACGACTGATTAGACTTCACCTCCACTCTGCCTAAACACTCACTAGGCCCATTCACCAACCTCACAGACGAGAGAGAGAGAGAGAGAGAGAGAGAGAGAGAGAGAGAGAGAGAGAGAGAGAGAGAGAGAGAGAGAGAGAGAGAGAGAGAGAGAGAGAGAGAGAGAGAGAGAGAGAGAGAGAGAGAGAGAGAGTCTAGATAGGATGGGGGAGACAATCAACTCTAAATTGTCTGAAACGTACTCCTAACAGGTTTTTGGGGGGACGATTTTGGCCTCCAAACTTAGTGATTTTTTCAGATTTAACTTTCGTTTCGGTAGTGACCAACTTTCGTTTCGGTAGATGGTGAAATGTACTAAGTCCAGAGCTCGATGAATGTTAGGGACCAAAAAATGTCACTACAAAGTACTACCAATCAACTCTAAATTGCCTGAAACGTACTCCTAACAGGTTTTTGGGGGGACGATTTTGGCCTCCACACTTAGTAATTTTTTCGGATTTAACTTTCGTTTCGGTAAAATAAATTTTACCGAAACGAAAATTACCAATCAACTCTAAATTGGCTGAAACGTACTCCTAACAGGTTTTTGGGGGGACGATTTTGGCCTCCACACTTAGTGATTTTTTCGGATTTAACTTTCGTTTCGGTAGTGACCAACTTTCGTTTCGGTAGATGGTGAAATGTACTAAGTCCAGAGCTCGATGAATGTTAGGGACCAAAAAAATGTCACTACAAAGTACTACCAATCAACTCTAAATTGCCTGAAACGTACTCCTAACAGGTTTTTGGGGGGACGATTTTGGCCTCCACACTTAGTGATTTTTTCGGATTTAACTTTCGTTTCGGTGGTGACCAACTTTCTTTTCGGTAGTTTGATTACAAAATGTAAGTTGTGTAAAAAAAAGTCTGACTATACTAAGTTGTTATTTGTTTGTTTAAGTCAGGCTATACTCTACTCAGAGTCATAAGTTTACAAAATGTACTAAAGTACAGTGAACGTCTGTGCGGTTTGTCTTCATCACTGAAAATAACGTACATGTAAACAGATATAAAACTGCTGTCATGTGCAGTTGGGGTGAAGAAACACAACCATTTCACTCCTAATAGTACCTATTTGATTTGACATCCTGACTTGCTGCTGTGGCTGAGGCTTGAACCTGTTACCTGCGGCTCACTAGTCAGTGACTCTATCCATTCACCTACAGCTGTTTTCTTGGAATCTGTGGTTTTAAAACGTTTTGTTGTCAACCCCCCAAATTGACATGTATTTGGGCAGTGGACCCCAATGTGAAAAGATGTAGTGTCAGGGCCCCCCATGAAAAAGATTTATATTTATGCTGTAACACATTTTTTTAAAGTTATTTGTCTTGTTTGTTGTTCAATTCAAAGCACCAGGAAGGCTGTACTTGTCAGCCATCTGTTAGCTCAATGGGTTGAGACGCAGTACTCATGATCCAGAGGCCATGAGTTCAAATCCCATTGATGTCTTTCCTATGAGTCTTTCCTTTGCAGACTGGCTTCCAGAAGATCAACTGAAAACCACCAGGAAGGCTGTATTTGTCATCCAACTGTTAGCTCAATGGGTTGAGACGCAGTATACATGATCCAGAGGCCATGAGTTCAAATCCCACTGGTGTCTTTACTGTGATGCTTTCCTTTGCAGACTAACTTCTAGAAAAACAAGTTAAAACCACCAGGAAACCTGTAACTCTCAGCCAACAGCTTAGCTCAACTGTTAGAGCGTCTGTCCAATAACATGACGTGGCTTGACTTGAGTGGGTTCGATTCCCACTCGAGTCATGTGTCCCCGTTAACTTGGGGCAAAGGATAAATTGACTGATATCCTTAGTGATGCTTCCCTTTGCAGACTAACTTCTATAAAAACAAGTTAAAACCACCAGGAAACCCGTAACTCTCAGCCAACAGCATAGCTCAACTGGTAGAGCGTCTGTCCAATAACATTACTTGACTTGAGTGGGTTCGATTCCCACTCGAGTCAAGTGTCCCCGGTAACTTGGGGCAACGGATAAATTGACTGATATCCTTAGTGATGCTTCCCTTTGCAGACTAACTTCTAGAAAAACAAGTTAAAACCACCAGGAAACCTGTAACTCTCAGCCAACAGCATAGCTCAACTGGTAGAGCGTCTGTCCAATAACATGACTTGACTTGACTGGGTTCGATTCCTACTCGAGTCAAGTGTCCCCGCTAACTTGGGGCAACGGATAAATTGACTGATATCCGTAGAATAACTTGTAGTAGTGTGCTGGTTCAAATCCAGTTCAGTTCAGGACCGAGCGATCCTGGGTTCGATTCCCACTAACGTCAAGTCCCCGGTAAATTGGGGCAGCGGATACATTTGGGGACACTTGACTCGAGTTGGAATCGAACCCAGTCAGTCAAGTCAAGTCAAGTCATGTTATTGGACAGACGCTCTACCAGTTGAGCTATGCTGTTGGCTGAGAGTTACAGGTTTCCTGGTGGTTTTAACTTGTTTTTCTAGAAGTTAGTCTGCAAAGGGAAGCATCACTAAGGATATCAGTCAATTTATCCATCACTAAGGATATCAGTCAATTTATCCGTTGCCCCAAGTTACCGGGGACACTTGACTCGAGTGGGAATCGAACCCACTCAAGTCAAGCCAAGTCATGTTATTGGACAGACGCTCTACCAGTTGAGCTATGCTGTTGGCTGAGAGTTACAGGTTTCCTGGTGGTTTTAACTTGTTTTTCTAGAAGTTAGTCTGCAAAGGGAAGCATCACCAAGGATATCAGTCAATTTATCCGTTGCCCCAAGTTACCGGGGACACTTGACTCGAGTGGGAATCGAACCCACTCAAGTCAAGTAATGTTATTGGACAGACGCTCTACCAGTTGAGCTATGCTGTTGGCTGAGAGTTACAGGTTTCCTGGTGGTTTTAACTTGTTTGTATAGAAGTTAGTCTGCAAAGGGAAGCATCACTAAGGATATCAGTCAATTTATCCTTTGCCCCAAGTTAACGGGGACACATGACTCGAGTGGGAATCGAACCCACTCAAGTCAAGTCACGTCGTGTTATTGGACAGACGCTCTAACAGTTGAGCTAAGCTGTTGGCTGAGAGTTACAGGTTTCCTGGTGGTTTTAACTTGTTTTTCTAGAAGTTAGTCTGCAAAGGAAAGCATCACAGTAAAGACACCAGTGGGATTTGAACTCATGGCCTCTGGATCATGTATACTGCGTCTCAACCCATTGAGCTAACAGTTGGATGACAAATACAGCCTTCCTGGTGGTTTTCAGTTGATCTTCTGGAAGCCAGTCTGCAAAGGAAAGACTCATAGGAAAGACATCAATGGGATTTGAACTCATGGCCTCTGGATCATGAATACTGCGTCTCAACCCATTGAGCTAACAGATGGCTGACAAGTACAGCCTTCCTGGTGCTTTGACTTGAACAACAAACAAGACAAATAACTTTAAAAAAATGTGTTACAGCATAAATATAAATCTTTTTCATGGGGGGCCCTGACACTACATCTTTTCACATTGGGGTCCACTGCCCAAATACATGTCAATTTGGTGGGTTGACAACAAAACGTTTTAGAACCATAGATTGCAAGGAAACAGCTGTAGGTGAATGGATAGAGTCACTGACTAGTGAGCCGCAGGTAACAGGTTCAAGCCTCAGCCACAGCAGCAAGTCAGGATGTCAAATCAAATAGGTACTATTAGGAGTGAAATGGTTGTGTTTCTTCACCCCAACTGCACATGACAGCAGTTTTATATCTGTTTACATGTACGTTATTTTCAGTGATGAAGACAAACCGCACAGACGTTCACTGTACTTTAGTACATTTTGTAAACTTATGACTGAGTAGAGTATAGCCTGACTTAAACAAACAAATAACAACTTAGTATAGTCAGACTTTTTTTTACACAACTTACATTTTGTAATCAAACTACCGAAACGAAAGTTGGTCACCACCGAAACGAAAGTTAAATCCGAAAAAATCACTAAGTGTGGAAGCCAAAATCGTCCCCCAAAAAACCTGTTAGGAGTACGTTTCAGGCAATTTAGAGTTGATTGGTAATTTTCGTTTCGGTAAAATGTATTTTACCGAAACGAAAGTTAAATCCAAAAAAAACACTAAGTGTGGAGGCCAAAATAGTCCCCCCAAAAACCTGTTAGGAGTACGTTTCAGGCAATTTAGAGTTGATTGGTAGTACTTTGTAGTGACTTTTTTTGGTCCCTAACATTCATCGAGCTCTGGACTTAGTAAATTTATTTTTTCACCATTGTGTCACTACCAAAACGAAAGTTCGTCACTACCGAAACGAAAGTTAAATCCGAAAAAATCACCAAGTGTGGAGGCCAAAATACTCCCCCCAAAAACCTGTTAGGAGTACGTTTCAGGCAATTTAGAGTTGATTGGTAATTTTCGTTTCGGTAAAATTTATTTTACCGAAACGAAAGCTAAATCCGAAAAAATCACTAAGTGTGGAGGCCAAAATCGTCCCCCCAAAAACCTGTTAGGAGTACGTTTCAGGCAATTTAGAGTTGATTAAACACGTCATATTAAACACGTCACTGACATAGACGTGTTTAATATCGCGTCAAATAAGAACTGTGTTCCAAAAACAAACAAATGACCCCGGCGGTTTTACTCTTATGGATATGAAGCATCAACTGACGGTGAGAAAACGCTAATGTTACTTCTGCCGAATTAGTTAAATTTTCGCCAGAAACGGACCGTTTCAAATATGAGTGACTGACTATCATAAACGATGCAGAGGCTCCTCCCTGACAATATCGCCGAAGCAGTTTGTTTATTTTTGGACCACAATTCTTATGAGACGATTCTATGATGACCCAATGTTATTCTCCATAGGGAATTACTTTACGACCCAGGGGATGGACGAGTGACGTCAGGACTTCTGTACTCTGGGTTAACATGTGCATGTACAAACTGGATGTATCCACTAGAGGGCAGTGTTGCCCTTCCACCTCGGTCCGGTATGCCTCTCGGTCGGTCGGAAGGAACGATCGATTATAACAATTGGGGGTCAGGGAAACGAGCTCGACCTTTTCATCTTCAGGGGACAACAGGAATGGAACAGATGTTTTCACATATACAGTATATTATTTTATTCCCACTGTGCAATGAGAGGTCATTTTTGAACGTCCCATTTTGGTCCCTGGAGGGTGCAGAATTAAAGTTTTAATTGCGTCTTTGTCTGACGTCTTCTGAACGTCCAAACCTCTACATAAGGGCTTATTCTAGTCCAAATGTGGTCATCTTTTCTACGTAAAATTCTACTAATTATAGACATCTTTTGTACACTTCTTCTAGGCTCGGTGCATAACTGTAATCCCCATTTCCTGTTAATTTTCCTGTAGCTTTAACATAGTTAGTAGTTAACATGCTGCTAAGTTAAAGCTACAGGAAAATGAACAGGATCAAATGGTTATGCCACCTTCTGAAAACTGGGAATACAGTACACAGAGGTTTACAAATAAATCACAATTCAATACACACTTATTTCCTTATTAGCCTATCTCTTTATTCTTCTTGTGAATACACAGCTGCGCAAACAAATGTTCCACAATTACAGTATTCCACAAATATTCCATATGATTGTGGAATATTTGGAATATTTGGAATATTTGTGGACTGGAACTGTGCGTTTCAACATCTGGAGTGAACATAGCTCCTGGCTGCTGGGTAGTGAGTATAGCATATTTCTTATCTAGCAAGTTACTAGCAGTGTAGTTTAAGTGCTTTGTTACTGGTGCTGTATTCTCAGCTTGTGTTAGTCTGTAGTTTCTATTTTTGTATTTGTGCTATAAGCTGTAGGCCATTGATACTCTGTGTGTGCCTCACAGAGCACTTGAGGCAATTTCAGGTAGAACAGGCCACTTAATAGCCCTGTGCTAAGTGGCTGGGTGGGGCAGCACAGCTCCAAGGATTTAAAAGTCAGGCTGCTATAGTTTCACCTCAGTGTGCGTTTCAACATCTGGAGTGAACATAGCTCCTGGCTGCTGGGTAGTGAGTATAGCATATTTCTTATCTAGCAAGTTACTAGCAGTGTAGTTTAAGTGCTTTGTTACTGGTGCTGTATTCTCAGCTTGTGTTAGTCTGTAGTTTCTATTTTTGTATTTGTGCTATAAGCTGTAGGCCATTGATACTCTGTGTGTGCCTCACAGAGCACTTGAGGCAATTTCAGGTAGAACAGGCCACTTAATAGCCCTGTGCTAAGTGGCTGGGTGGGGCAGCACAGCTCCAAGGATTTAAAAGTCAGGCTGCTATAGTTTCACCTCAGTGTGCGTTTCAACATCTGGAGTGAACATAGCTCCTGGCTGCTGGGTAGTGAGTATAGCATATTTCTTATCTAGCAAGTTACTAGCAGTGTAGTTTAAGTGCTTTGTTACTGGTGCTGTATTCTCAGCTTGTGTTAGTCTGTAGTTTCTATTTTTGTATTTGTGCTATAAGCTGTAGGCCATTGATACTCTGTGTGTGCCTCACAGAGCACTTGAGGCAATTTCAGGTAGAACAGGCCACTTAATAGCCCTGTGCTAAGTGGCTGGGTGGGGCAGCACTCCCCGGCAGACAATTAGCAATCAAGCTAAGTGGTTTTAAACCAGCGCTGAAAGCGGCAGCTTGCAAAGCGGCCAGCCGAACGAAGGCGAACAAAGGCAGCTGCAGGCGACTTTGTCAAAGCGCGACTTTGTCAAAGCGCGACTTAGTCAATGTAAGACCTGGACCATTGAGTGCTTCTTCTAGATATAGTAGTGTGTATATGTTTAGTGATCTACAATGGGCTTTCTTCCTATTCCTGTCCTCTCCTCTTTCTGGCAGTCGCAAAAACACTGGGTTACACCCAGATGTCGCGAGACCGCTAATCTAATATATCCTACTATTTCAACTCACGTCGAGCAAGTGGTAACAGGGGGGCTCTGGAATTGCCGATCGGCTGTGGTGGAAGGCAAAGCTGCTTTCATCACAGGCTACGCATCCGGGCTCTCCCTTAACTTCCTTGCCCTGACTGAGACCTGGATCCCACCAGAAAACACTGCTACACCCGCGGCTCTGTCAGATGTGTTCTCTTTCTCTCACACTCCCAGAGGCGTGCGGATAGGTGGTGGTGCTGGTCTGCTAATTTCCAGAAAATGGAAATACTCTCCTGTCTCACTGCCACAATTCTCTCCTAACTCTTTTGAATATCACATGGTCACGGTTTCTCATCCAGTCAAGCTCACCATTGCAGTTGTTTATCGCCCACCGGGCTCTGCTGGTGGCTTCCTGGAGGAACTCGACCATCTAGTCTCTCACTTCCCGGTCGACGGCTCTGGAATCATCCTTCTGGGTGACTTCAACCTCCCGACCGAGAAGCAGCTAGACCCACTACTGTCGTTTCTCGCCGCCTTCGACCTAGTCCTTTCCCCATCTCCCCCTACCCACGAGAAGGGCAACCAACTGGACCTGATCTTCACCAGAGGCTGCTCTACTGCTAACCTGTCCGTCACTCCTCCTCCCAGTGAAAAGGGTAAGAAACTCTCTGATCACTACCTCATGTCTTACTCTCTCTCTCTCTCCTCCCCCCCCCCACAGCCCCTCCCTACCCACATGATTTCCTCACGTCGCAACCTTCGCTCACTATCCTCCTCTGATCTTTCCTCCTCTGTCCTCTCTGCTCTCCCTGCCCCCGAATCCTTTGCTCTACTATCCCCCGATACTGCCACTGATCTTCTTTTCTCTACTCTATCCTCTTCCCTGGACCATCTCTGTCCCCTCACCACCAGGCCTGCACGCCAAACTCCACCTGCACCCTGGTTGTCGGACTCAGTGCGTACTGAGAGACGGAGCCTAAGAGCAGCTGAGCGTAAATGGAGAAATGGCAACCTCCCGGAGGACCTTCTTACCTTCCAATCTCTCCTTTCTACCTTTTCCTCCTCTCTATCAGCTGCTAAAGCTGCTTTCTTCTGCACTAAAATTCAGGCTTCTGCTTCTAACCCTAAAAAACTCTTTGAAACTTTCTCCTCTCTCCTGCAACCACCTCCCCCTCCTCCCTCCTCGTCCCTCGTCCCTGACGATTTCGCCAACTTCTTTGACAAGAAGGTGAACGATATCCGATCCTCATTCCCTCCTCCCCCGGCTGGGGCCCTGCGCACTACCCACACCCGTCCCTCTTCCACCCTCCCCTCTCTAGCTTCATCTACTCCTCTCTCCCCCCCCTCCACCTCTCTATCCCACTTTTCTCCCCTTTCTCCTAACGAGGTCCTTCTCCTTGTTACCTCTAGCCGCCCCACCTCATGCTCTCTGGACCCTGTCCCATCCCCTCTGCTGCAGTCCACTGCACCTGAACTTCTTCCCTTCTTAACCCACCTTATTAACACCTCTCTGACATCTGGTTACTTTCCCTCTACTTTCAAGACTGCCAGAGTCACCCCCCTCCTCAAGAAACCGACACTTGACCCCTCTGAAGTCAAGAACTACAGGCCGGTTTCCCTTCTATCCTTCCTATCTAAAACTCTCGAACGTGCTGTGTTCAAACAACTGTCCTCGTATCTCCACCAGAACAACCTCCTGGACTCCAACCAGTCTGGGTTCAAAGTGGGTCACTCGACAGAGACTGCCCTCCTGGCAGTGGCGGAGTCACTCCATGCCGCTAGAGCGAACTCTCTCTCCTCTGTCCTGATACTCCTGGACCTGTCTGCAGCGTTCAACACAGTGAACCATCAGATCCTCCTCTCCACCCTCGAGGGGATGGGTGTCTCAGGCTCTGCACTCTCCCTGTTTGCATCCTACCTGACGGGTCGCTCCTACCAGGTGAAGCTGGGAGGGTCTGTGTCAGAACCACACAGGCTCACTACTGGGGTTCCCCAAGGCTCGGTTCTGGGTCCTCTTCTCTTCTCTCTCTACACTACATCTCTTGGTGCTGTCATCCGCTCCCATGGCTTTTCCTACCACTGCTATGCCGATGACACCCAGCTGATCCTCTCATTCCCCCCCTCTGACACACACGTGGAGGCACGCATTGCTGCTTGTCTGGCTGACATCTCGGAGTGGATGTCGACGAACCACCTGAAGCTCAACCTGGACAAGACCGAGCTGGGGAAGGGCTGTCCTCACCGAGACATGGCCATCACCATTGAGAACGCTGTGGTGACGTCAACTCGGACTGCGAAGAATCTGGGTGTGACCCTGGACGATCAACTGTCGTTCTCGGCTAACATCGCATCAGTGACACGGTCCTGCAGATTCCTCCTCTACAACATCAGGAGAATTCGGCCCTTCCTCACGGAGAAGGCAGCCCAGGTGCTCATCCAGGCTCTTGTCATCTCCCGCCTGGACTACTGCAACTCCCTCCTGGCTGGCGCTCCGGCATCTGCCATCAGACCCCTGGAGCTTGTTCAGAAAGCTGCGGCTCGTCTGGTGTTCAACCGCCCCAAGTTCTCTCACACAACTATCCTTCTCCGTTCCCTGCACTGGCTCCCCGTAGCGGCTCGCATTCAGTTTAAAACCCTGGTGCTAGCCTATAGGGCAGCGAAAGGAACAGCTCCCTCTTACCTCCGGGTATTGGTCAATGCCCACAACCCTTCCCGACCACTCCGGTCGGCCACCAAGGGGCGACTGACTCCCCCGCCACTCAACGGTCCTTCTGGTCGATCGACACGGTCACGACTTTTTTCTGTTCTGGCCCCACAGTGGTGGAATGAACTTCCCACTGATGTCAGGACAGCAGAGTCACTGCCCATCTTTCGCCGCAGGCTGAAAACCCACCTCTTCAGGAAACACTACCCTTCCTCTTTGCCTGGCCTACTTGTTGTTAACTAGTTGTACGAATGCTTGTTTTATTGTTGAATTGTTTATTGGATCTTGTTTAGTCAATACAATTATTTGTTTTTAGCTCCTGCTCATTTGACTACTTTGTCTCATCTGTTTAAGGAAATAGGTAGCTGATATATTGCACTTTTACCTTAGCGCTAGGTATGCTCTTGGTTGCTTGTTATTGCAGAAAATGCACTTATAACCTCTGGTGATTAGTAGCTTTCGTTCCCTACCTTTGTTGATTGCACTTATTGTAAGTCGCTTTGGATAAAAGCGTCTGCTAAATGACTGTAATGTAATGTAATGTAACTAGACCCCCTGAAATGGAATCTAGTTCATAGGACCACAATGGAAACAAGTCCCCAGGACTTGTGTTATCCTTTTAGCCTTAACGTACCAATGACGTTTACCTTACTGACTAATTAAGTATTCAAACAAACAGCAGATCAAGCCAGCTTTGAATTATTTTTGACAGAACAGAAGCGGGACATCCACTTAACTCCCACAATGTTGTTCCATGCAGTCTAGCTCAAGACTGAATACAGAAGGTCATACAGAAGGACACACACACACACACACACACACACACACACACACACACACACACACACACACACACACACACACACACACACACACACACACACACACACACACACACACACACACACACACACACAGCAGTCACTAGGGCTGATTAAGCTTGATCCAGAACAGAACAGTTAACTTCTCTTTTTTTTTTTTACACGTCAGAATCAGAATCAAGTTTATTGTCACATCACAGGTTTACAAGGTACAAAAGTGGGTGAAATTCGTTTTTGTACATCCTTCCCATCGCAACATTAATTTCCATAGAAAGAAGAGGGGGGGAGGAAGAAGAGGGGTGAGGGGCAAGTGGGAAGGAGATCAAACAAGAGAACAACAGAAGGCCAAACAAATTATCTACATATTTACAAAGTACCTGAGATAATAAAAACTAAGGTGCCTGAGCATAGCAGCAATGTATGTATACTGTGCATGATATACTTATGGACGTTAAGGTGCTTAGAGAAAAAGAGCACAATTTAAAAAAAATACAAAAAAGTCAGTGCGTTATACATGGGATTAAGGTGCAAAAGGTCAGTGCGTGTCCACCTAGGGTGGACTGACCCTGGTATAATCCCCAAGTAGCTCCATGAGGGAGAGCAACAAAAAAGTCATTTGTACCTGGTGTAGTCCACAGGTATGTCCGAGGGGGGCTAAGTCCAAGTCAAGTCCAAGTCCACGTCACTAGTCGAATGAAAATAAAATAATAATAAAACATAATAGCACAGCCTACTTTGTAGGGACACCTTTTTTGCTTGGGCCGGTTCCACAACTGAAAAATATTAAACAAGTGCTGTACTGAATAGCCAGTGAGCTACCAGGGTAAGGTCCAACCAGAGCTACTTCGTTGAACAGAACACAAGTTCAAATTACACAATACTGTACAATACTGTGACACTAAGATCCCGCACAATGGACAGTGAAAGTTCAAGTTAAATCAGTCCTGAGTGCCTGCTGTGTGTCCTCCACCTCCCCTTCTCGCTGGAGCATGCTTGAGGTGGTCTGCGGCATGCTGCCTTATGAGGTCCTCTGTGGCTTCTGGGTCGAATTTCATGACTGCATCTGCATAGTAGAAAAAGACAATAAAAAATGTGCAACGGCAACATGCTGTCCTAGTCCCTATCTGACATAATACACAGCTCGATTGAACTCCTGCCATCTGGTAGGAGGTTCAAGAGCTCAGGGGAAAGCACCAGCAGGTCATCCAACAGCTGCCCCAAACCATCAGAACCCTGAACCCATGCTCGCCATATATTGCCCCCAAAACCAACATCTTGAAAGATGGATTGCACTTTGAATGCATCAGCACTTTTTACCAATGTTGTCTGCTCTTTACTTTTTAATGTTTGCCTCTTTTTAATATGCACCATGAGTTGTGGAGAATGGTATTTTGCTCCCCTGTTTGCTTAGTGTGTATTGTGGAAGTGACAATAAAACTGATTGTGAGTTGACATGCAAAAATGCTTGTACATCCACAACTAGTTTAATACAAAGCCATCTCCCTTCTACACATAACCACCAGTTATTTAAAATGTTATGATAGCAACGGTAACGGTAGACAGTTGGCATTGTATTGTTTTATGTCAACAGGGAAGGACATGTTTTACCCAATTACATTTAGATTTGTCCTTGGTCAACATGAAATATGGGCTTACCTTGTATTGCGCTGACAGTCGCAGTCTTCTCTTTTTCCCCCTTCATGTTCAACTGTGCCATCAGACTGTTACTGAAGAGCCTTAAGAAAAACAAATTACATTTAATAATGTAGTAGGATTAGGATTTATTGTAAAACATGGTATAAACCCTTTATACTACTAATTTTCACTTAATGTTCAACCATTATGTCATTGACATGACAGAACAGAGGATTCAGGTGTTAAGCTAAAAAAAAAAGGCAAATTAATGGAAACATGCAGTCAGGCGCTCATCTAGAAGAATTAACCAAATAAGTGTTCACACATTGAAAACCACAGCGCACCCAAACATCACACAGGGGTTAATTCATAGTGTATGTTGAAACATACCTGTCAAGAACTTTGTGGACACAGTCCTTAACGTCCTTCCCTCTATAATGGGAAAGTTGCAGCACCTGTTGGAATAAGTCCATGAAAACTTTCACTGACATATCCCAGAGGAACGTAAAAAGTGTGCGAGTGCATCTTATGCTGTTCATTACTTCCAGACTCTTGAAAAGCCTACCAGGGTATTAAAAGCTTGGACATCACTGAGGAGTTGCTCCTCTCTCTGGAAGTCCTCCATTCTCTCAACATGACTGGCCGCTGAAGAGGCAGGTTCTTTAATGAATATTGATATGGTCAGGACTTTCTTCTGGTATACTGAAAAATAAGTAAGTGTACATTAATACAGAGAAATGTTATAGACACCACCCTACAATGATACAAACCACTGATATAATTGAAGAGCAGTTTCTGTGTCCCGATAGGAGAGGAGACAGAGAGAACAGTAAAGGAAGAAAGGAGAGAATGGGCAGAAGAGAGAAGGGTTGCAAATTAAGTGTCCCCCAGTTTTTAGCTAGCTCAGAACTTACCTTGTGTTGGCAATGGGAATGCCCATGTTGGCCTCTCAGTCACTGCATAGCACCTGTAATAAGAACAAAAGTACATTTTAGAAATTACAAAGTGATATTTTTGCATTAAAACTTTCCAAGACAGATGACTATACATTAGATGAGAAATAATAAATATGTCATATTGTAACAATTAGGGGTGCACGATACTACTTGCTGAATTGTAAAGGTTTTGATTACTTGGGGCCTTTGGACAACTCACCATGCCTGACCGTGTCCCTGGATCTGTCATGTCTGGACCTGACCGTGTTCCTCGACCCATCACTGCGGTGGGACCTGTCATCATGTCTGGACCTGACAGAGTGCCTCCGAGCTGTTGCTGAACCTGGAGTCGTGGCTGGTCCTGGACCTGATGCTGTGCCGGTATCTGACACTGTGTCTGGAGCCATCACTGTGCCTGATGGCTGGAGCCATCACTAAAGACTTAATGCTTGGACATAATACTACTACAATACCATGTCACACTGAAAAAGACTACCCCTACTGGTTGGTCTTAGATGTTGACAATCACACATCTCCTCTGATACACATAGTTCAACACATTGAGCCTGTAACTACTTACTCATTGCTTGTGCATTAGGTATGGTAATGATTTCTTTAGTATGCACAACATGTAACACCTTGTACTGACTGTACTTAAAATGTGTTAGTGCAATGGAGAAAGTGAATACTCACGGGGTGTGGACATTTCTCTGCTCCGAGGTGCTACACTTGCATGTCGGGAGCCTGGAAAAGACAAAGAATGTTCTTAGATACCAAATATTGATTTGTAAACAAAAGGTGACTGCTTAAATTTGATTCATACTCACTGTGTGTAGACATTTCCCTGTGCCAAGACCCCTCAGCATGCTCTAACTCGACAGACATGGTGTCCACCACGACATCCACCAGGCCATCCAGGGCTTGATTTTCAGAGTCTGAAACATAACAATCAGCTTGTAACTGATTTCATGTTGTGTGTACCCAATACATCATTATCATATTTCATAAATTGACATCAATACTCAACAAGCATTGAGTAACACATTGTTGTCCTGGCTGGACTGCAACTTCCTTGGTGCGATAGGAAAGGAGGGCACCTATACGGCTGCAATATAAAGTAAAAATAAACATATCCATATCTAAAATAGACAGCCTTATTAAAGCATTTGATTGTCATTTTTGACATTGGACTTATAAATTGATTATAGAAGAAAGTTACCCATAATGCTCCAAAACGTCATATAAAACATGAATGGTCTACAATGTGAGGCCCAGTTTCTGTTGACACATTTCATATTTAGAAGTTACTTGAGAAACATATGAACTCTACATCAGTCATCATCTTGTCTTTTAACAGATTTCCTCTTCCCTCTTATCAGCACATCCACATCCTCCTCTTCCTCCTCTGCTTGGCTGGTCAGGTTGTAGTTGTCACATTCACAAGCTTTAACTAGAAGTTATACAATTCAACTGTAAACATTGATTTAACTATTTGTACTTGAATTATTGAGTAAATGATCCAAAAACAAAACCTGCCTGAAGTCATCTTTATCTTGACTAACTGGGACGTCAGCCAGTCCTCCTGGGGGTCCTTTCTCATCTTGTAAGTTGTGTTTGTTTGGCATTTGGCCATCTAATGGTTCCCTTACCCCTGTCGATCCAATTATTAGGAATTGTACCCTCTGTCTCCTTTCCATCCTCCAACCACACATCCCTGGCATACATGACCTGAAAAAGACAGCACAAACATGTTAGTGCAATATCAGAAAATAAATTATGTGAACCATAGTCAATAAATCACCGGGCAAGTGGTCATGTTAGTAGAGGGCAAAGAACTAGAGGCGGCCGGATTGAAAATGCTACGATTCTCATTAGAAGCAACATGGAGGGATGAGAACAGAAATTACTACATTTGAGTATAAGCCCAGGTTAGAAGGTTAGACGATAAAGCAAGAGAGGTGGATAAAGCGAGAGGTGAGGTAGAGATGGTTTATCTGCGGCGGAGGGAGAAGGATGCTGAAACGCAAGACAAATAGCAAATTTAGGGTGTGCTGAGAGAGACAAGCAGGTGATGATCGAGGAAGGTGCAGCCGTGATGGGAACTAGCTGAAAGAAAAAGAAAATGTAACCTTTAATATTGCTGTTCCAGACCATGGCGAAAGGGTATGAGGACATAACCACCAACGTTTCTTGTGGGAGGCAAGCCACCTTGCGGAACAGATCTGTTTCACGCAGTAGTCCATCTTTCATCCTACCCTGACTTGGCTTCCATTTCCTTGCTTGTTCTTTCACTGAAGTCCTGATTGTTTTTCTGGATATATGATATGATTGACAGCCGCAGCAGTGCAGCCAGTCTCATCCCTGACATTGGTGTCTCCTATCAAGGGACCATAGATGACCCACCCCAATAGGGTCCTCACAGCATATGGTCCATCTGCCTGGCTGTTAACCACCTCCAAAGGTTCCAATAACTTTGAAGCATTTCTGCCGATCAGTAGGTCAACACCAGAGTCTATTTCTTGCAGTTTGATGTGTTTCAAATAAGGCCATGGTGACAAGCCCTGTTGTTTTTGGAATATTGTGTTGTGAGACAGGCATGGTTTTATGAGTGAACACATTAGGGAGTTGTATGAAATCATTTTTGTCCAACTTGGCTATTTCCAAACCTGAGATATGGTGACTGGTCTCAGGCTTCACTTGGTTCATTGTGCGGAAGAAGAATATTTGTTTTTTGTCCGGTAATGTTTAGCCTTCTCATTAAGTTTTCAGTGCAGAATGTGGATGTGCTTCCATGGTCCAAAAATGCATATGTTTGCAACACTGTCTCCCTGTGGCTCTTCACTTGAACGGGTACTATGGAGAAGATGGAGGTTTCATCACCGGCCCCAATATGACCACATGTGTGAGGTGAGACGACAGCATTGTTTCCTATTGATTTCTTTTCTGTTTCTTCAATGTGGAGTATATCAGGATGGTTTTGTTCACACGTATCACAGGTTAAAAGACTTGTGCAGTCTCTGCTTAAGTGTCCTCTTTTCAAACAGCCAAAACAGACTCCCTTTTCCCTATAAGTAGACCATCTTCTCTCTGTGTCTTCTCTCTTTCATCTGTGGACACCGCTCCAATGTGTGACCAGCAGAGTTTCTAGTGTCTCAGTGCAGGGTTCATTTGGTGCCGGCCTGCGGGCGCATACTGGTTCTTATCAGTGTGACGTTGTCTGTTAAGGCGTCTATAGAATTACATAGGACCACAATGGAAACAAGCCCTTAGGACATTTTGTGTTATCCTTTTTAGCATTATTGTATAATCGTAATTCTGTCGTATTTTGCAATATTAACAGAGTTATTTTTTTCCCCTTCTTTTTGTTTGCTTTGCCTAATTCTGTAGTAGGCTACTCTTCCCCGAGACAGACAGACAGACAGACAGACAGACAGACAGACAGACAGACAGACAGACAGACAGACAGACAGACAGACAGACAGACAGACAGACAGACAGTGTGTGTGTGTGTGTGTGTGTGTGTGTGTGTGTGTGTGTGTGTGTGTGTGTGTGTGTGTGTGTGTGTGTGTGTGTGTGTGTGTGTTCATGGTCATGAACAAATAGCTGAAACCATGTCCCACATCTTAAATGGGTGCCATGTATACAGGGGACTCTACATAAGTAGGTATGACAGAATAGTGGATTTGATATCCAAAGATATCTCTTCTATTTTCAGGTCCTCCATCATGCTGTATAAGCATTCTACTGTGAAGCCATTTTTTTGTAGCTCCACCACCCAGAGATGTTACGGGATGAAAGGAGGAGAAACATCTGCGAAGAGTGGCTCCCGGCTGATGATCCTGCAGCCAGCACCATGGCACTGTCGGAGGTGCGTCAGACAGCAATGCCCAGCAAGTGTTCTCACTTGTACGTTCATTGCAACTTCATAACTTAGCATTACTCATGCTGCTAGGAGGAAGAATGATCCAGCTGTGAAAGAAGACAAGATGGACACACAGACAGGAGAATATTCTGTCTGTCTGTGTTACCAAATTTGACATTTCGGTTTGAATGTTTTATTTAACCTGCTGGCTTACGGCAGCTCTCTCTCTCTCTCTCTCTCTCTGTGTAAAAACAGATGTTCTATGAAACAAAAAGGTATTTATTGAATATAGTACATTATATAATTAAACACAGGTATTTCATTTTACAGAATCAAATGTTTCATAGTCATGATTCACCCTCCTCTGAGACAAAGAGTGAGTGATGGCTCCTTTGAAAAAAGCATTTGTTTTTTGAATCTATGTGCATTTGGAACAAAGTGTTAAGTCACAAACTGCAGCTAAAGGGTTTTCCCCCCTGTATGAGTCCTCATGTGTTGTTTTAGGTTACTGCTGTCACTAAAGCTTTTGCTACAAACTGTGCAAGTGAATGGCTTTTCCCCTGTATGAGTCCTCATATGTCTTTTTAGAGCATGCTTTTGAATACAGCCGTGGCCACAAACTGTACAAATAAAGGACTTTTCCCCTGTATGGGTCTTCGTGTGTGTTTTTAGATGACCCAATTGACTAAAGCCTTTGCTGCACACTTTACAAGTAAAGGACTTTTCCCCTGTATGAGTCGTCATGTGTCTTTTTAGATCACACTTTTGAATAAAGCCGTAGCCACAAACTGTACAAGTAAATGGCCTTTCTCCTGTGTGAGTCCTCATGTGTCTTTTTAGATCACCCTTTTGAATACAGTCGTGGCCACAAACTGTACAAGTAAATGGTCTTTCTCCTGTGTGAGTCCTCATGTGATTTTTTAGATCACCCTTTTGAATACAGCCGTAGCCACAAACTGTACAAAAAAAGGACTTTTCCCCTGTATGGGTCTTCATGTGTCTTTTTAGATTAGCCATTAGATTAAAGCCTTTTTCACAAACTTCACAAGTAAAGGGCATTTCCTCTGTATGAGTTATCATGTGTGTCTTCAGATTTCCCTTATGATTAAACATTTTGCAACACACTGTACAATTAAAGCTTTTCTTCCCTCTGTGACTCTGCATTGAGTGAGTTTCTTTCGATGATTTCAGGTCCTGGGACATCTTGTTGCTCAAAGACAATCTCTGTCCTTCCACATGTTGTGTCTTGTGTGACTTCAGTGTGTTTAAAGGTGACTGATCTACACTGGGCTCCCACTCATCACTGTCCTCAGTGATGTCTGATTCAGAACAGTGTGAAGAGAGGAGCTGGTCATCACTAGTTGGATGTGATGTTCCACAGTCCTCTACATCAACTTGTGTTTTCATGTGTTCAGTTGAGGTGCTGGCTACAGGCTCTGTCTCTCTGTTTTCACCATCACCATCTTCACTTTTCACTGCTAGTAACGTCAGCATTGGCTTATCAACCTCTTCTGGTCTTTGAAGTAGCTCTTCCTGCTCCTCTTTAATGTGTGGAGGCTCTGGTTCCTCCTGGACCAGACTGGGGCTCCTCTCCTTTTCAGAGGAAAGCTCCTCTTTACACACAGGAAGGCCCAGGACGTTTGGGGAAAAGATGAAGTGAAAGCAATCATGAAATATTTGTTTTGAAATGTTGAACACATACACAGCTTAACGTCGGGAAAGTTACACGACTCACCCACCCGCATGATACTAATCACCATAATTGTAACAAAATTCAGAATCACAGCGCTGCCTGTTTCGGATTCCGCACGTTGAAGTATATTAATTCATTTGTTTGTCTATTTATTAACTGCTACTGTAGTCTTACAGTTCGGTACATGAAAACTCCTGTTACAGTTATGGATGAACTTCAACCCCATGGCCATGGATATTACAATTATGTACAGGCCTCTCAGAAGTACCTGTATATTCCGTATTGTTCAATAAAAAGCATTTTAATCCGATCGGTGGCCATTTTCTCATAGAGTCAGAGATGCTCATAGGCCTGTGTCCTGTGTCGCTGACGCACATTATTGAGAAAGGACGCATTCATGACACCGTTGTGGGGTCCATGGGAAGCACTACAGTTTGTCACCAACAACAGAAGAAATTATAAAAATTATTTGTGGTAAAATATTTTTTTTACCGCAAATATTTTACAAATCCACGGGACACCAGATCCTACTTTATAAACAATACAATCCACGTAGAAATTGTCTTAGAAAGACGATAGAAATAATAATACTCCACGGACGCTGCCATTTAGCGCATGCTCACTGCTCAGACCGAATTCTTTTGGGTAACACTTTTGCGTATAACACAACAAGGGCCGTCCGGCCGCCCACGGAGTTGAAACGTGAGCAGACCTGATTCTATGGGTAAAATTTAACAAATGTGAATAAAAAATAAACTGTGATTAATGTTGTTAGTGGTGTAACATGCCACCAAAAAAGATACTGAAGCCTGCTGCAGGTCAACAGATTTCTTTCAGAGACATGTTCTGCATGAATATAATCATATTATAACCATATAAGATGAAACACGAGTTAAACGCTGTGAATTTTTTTTGGGACTCATAAAATGTCCCTGGGAATGTCCCAGGTGGCTGAACTTGGCTCAGCAACTTAAGAAAATGGGAGCACAACTCAAGTGTCAACAAGTAGTTTATTTACCTGATACACTGTTCGGAAGAGTTCTATGGGCTGAGTGTAAGGTTGTTCTTTTTTAAACGATTGTTAGATTAATATTTATAATGATATTATTATCTTTCATTCATTCTTTTACCTGAGAGAGTGTTGCACCTGTTCTTCCTGTGTAGTAATGTCCATGTTGACACATCAGCCTCCTCTTCCTGTTCCTGTTTAATCTGTGGAGGTTGTGGTTCCTCCTGGACCAGACTGGAGCTCCTCTCCTCCTCATGATCAGATGAAACCTCTTTACACACTGACAGAAGGAGGACAGAAGAGGTAGCATCAGCACTGTTATGTTGTGTGTTACTAGGCATGTTAATGACTGTCTGACAAGAGGGGGCACAAGTACACCAGACTAGGAGCAAAGGTAGTCAATAGGAAGTATCCACCCACTTAATATACTAGCCATGGCTTACATGACGCTCGTCTGTCACAAGCGTCATGCGTTACTTGTTCCTATTTTTTGAAAATTTTACATTTACAACCAGTACATCTACATAAACGTTCAGATTTCAAATATAAAGTGCTGACCCCCCGGCTACGGAAGTTAAAGTGCACAGGTCTAAGTACCCGAATCTTCCATATTGTTCAATAAAAAGATTTTCAAATCCGATCGGCGGCCATTTTTTTTTTTATTATTATTTTTTCATAATGTATCAGAGTGCAATACACCTCCCAACCGATAAGGGCACGTAGTTGAAAGCATATGGAGAAAATTCTGAGAAAATGGCCGGCGATCGGATTAAAAAGCCTTTTATTGAACAATACGGAAGATTCGGGTACTTACTGTAGACCCGTGCGCTATAACTTATAACATCCGTGGCCAGGGGGTCAGCACCTTACATTTGAAATCTGAACATTTATGTAGCTGTACTGGTTGTAAATGTAATATTTTCAAAAAACAGGAACAAGTAGCGCCATCACTGTCATGGTTTGACAGTCATGTGTCAGGGCTAGGAGAATACATGTATGTTAGCGTCATAGGCGCCGATAGGTTGGGGGCCTCGGTTCTACAGCCCCCATGCTCAACTGATCAGCCCCCTCACTTCGGGGCCCAATTTCATTTTCATGACTATAGCGCGAAGCAGCTCTCAAATAGGTTCAAATATGTGCCCGCGAGAGAGCTGCACGCAACGCGCCGGCCGTTAACACCTAGAACAATAGCACAGACGGAGTGAAAGGAGATTCAGCCAGAGGAATGTAACAACCCTACCCAGCCATTCCAAGCCCTTGTAAACCTGCTCTGTGTAGTTTGATGTGTGGCTGTAGCATCACCTTGCTTATAAACCTAATGTGACAATAAACCGGATTCTTCTTGTTTCTTCTAATTCTTTGAGTTTGATTGGTTTTTACTGTAGAGTTTATTATTTTACCTTCCTTATAAATTATAATGCCGCCTATAACTAAAATGAAATGAAAATAGCACCTTTCATGACATGAATGCAGCTAACATTTCTAAAATAATTAAACTGTTTAAGGTGGTTTTCATTTTCATGCTATAAATAAAGTCATTCAAGTAAAGACAAGTTGTCTGATTATTTTAAGTATAGCCTTTATAGTAAGCCAGCAATTTAGGGGTCCATGAAAAAGGTTGAAACCACTGGCATATAACTTGGCTGATAGATCCCATTTTACTGCCATTATTTTAAATGATTTTAAGACAAGTTGTCTGATTATTGTAAGTATAGCCTACTTATGTGTGGGTGTCTATGTAAAGGGCTTTTATATAAAACTAAAATGAAAATAATGAATTAATAGAAACAAAAATAAAAACAACAAATTAACAATGCAACTAAACAATAAGAAATATAATTACATTACAGCACACAACACCTGGGCTGACAACCTGTCCCTCCCTCATTGGTGCAATGGGGCTTCCATTGCACCCATTTCATTGGTGGGGCACGCTCCCATAGGCATGCAAATGTATTCACCTGTTTCCTAGGCTGTGTTTTCCATTTCCTGTCGATTTCATTGGATATCATTGGTCATCTGACCAGTTTCATTGGATTTCATTGGATCAAATCGACAGGAAGAGGAAAACACACAGCCTAGGAAACAGGTCAATAGGGAGTACCAAAAAATCCTAAAGGGGGCGTCAACATCTGTCACTTGGTAGTGGCGGCCGTTGTTGGGGTCGGTAGGCTACATAAAAAAATGAAATGACTTTCTCCTCTGAAAATAGCCGATCTACAGGCAGTGCGCTTGTAGATCTGCTATTTTCGGAGAACATATTTAATGTGAAGATTACCAATATCTTTGGAAAAAAATAACCTATCTACATTGTTAATAAATTGAAACAGTGTAAATTCTAAGCCATTGGCAAGCCAAAAATGACTCCTTCAGAGTGACCCAGGTTCTAAAACTTCTCTAGAAATAACACTTTACAAGTGAAACACAATTTACACGTGAAGCAAGACAGCGAAATCATCATTCTGTGTGTTCATACTGCTACGCTGTTTTTCCTCATTGTTCAGCTTGTTCTTGTATGGTATGTTGAGCACGAGTCGAGCCAAGAAGAGATTCACACAGAAGACCCTACATTTTGCTGCGCCTGCCAGCCTCAGCCCATGTCGGCAAGACCCACCTGGTGCCTTCAGCAGTAGAACCAAGGGCAGCGAGCAGCAGTGCCTGTGACCCTGCCGAGGCGGATAGCACAACCAGCGCCCCGAGCGCCGCCACTACCCCTCGTATGAGCAGCAGCAGTGCCGGACAAGATGTGCAAAGGAAGGGAGGGATATAATTGGCTAAATTGTCTAGGTCAAGTTCAGCCCCCACGGTCGCGCACAAAAACCGGCACCACTGGTTAGCGTGCTGTCAGTCTGTGTTCCCGGCCTGGCAATAAACATAAGCCGATTGTAAAGTCATTGTTGTGTGGCATCTTCAGTATTCACGATAATACAAGCACCGCTGAGGGCGGGTAGAGCGGGCTAGTGTGAACCCGTGCTGGGGGGCCCTGGGCTCCCTGGCCCTTCCCTGGTGGAAGGGGGAAGCCAGGGAGAACCAGGCCGACTGGTGCCATAGGATAGGTAGGGATGCCCAGGAAGAGGCTCGTCGGGGCGGCGAGAGGCCCCAAATCCTGATTCTTTTGAAATTTTTAATAAATGTGTCTGCATGGCCTCCAGAGGTCTCCAGGGACCCCCGGACGAAAAAAAGCAACTTTCTTCGGCTTATAGATCTGCCGTTTTTCGGGCGAAAAGGCCCAGGAGGCCTAGGGCTCCCGGCCTCTCCCCTGTGTGAAATGTCTCATGGGGGGGAGGTGGCCACTTGTGCCATAGGACCGCTAGGGACCATGCCCAGACGCGAGGCACCATCCTGGGGGCTTCCCCGTGCCTCGCAGGGCCATGGATCCTGGAGGTTTCGGAAAAAGCCGGGAATTTTGCATGGGGTAAAAGTGGCCACTTGTGCAATAGGATAGCTAGGGACCATAACCAGGAAGAGGCACCTTCCTGGGGCGGCGTCGGGGAGGCGCGAGGCCCCAAATCCTGGTTCTTTTTGAAAATTAAAAAAATTGCGCTGTGTCTGCATGGCCTCCAGAGGGCCGAAAATCTATTTTTTTTTCGGCTTGTAGATCTGCTGTTTTTCGGGCTAAAACGGTCGGTACCTCCCGGGCCGTGGGTCGCCCGGGGCCGGCGGAGGGCTCATTGGATCCGGGCCGGGGGTGCGCACGCGTCGGTGCCCCCCCCCCCCGGGTCCCTGGGTGGCCCCGGGCCAACTGCGGCCGACAAACCTGGGAAAAATGTGAAAATCGCACTATGTTTGGAGGCCCCGCGAGGCCTGGGGCTCCGGCCTCTCCCCTGCGTGAAATTTCGCGTGGGGGGCGAATGGCCACTGAGGGCCCACGAGGCCTAGTGCTCCCGGCCTCTCCCCTGCGTGAAATGTCGCATGGGGGGGGAAGTGGCCACTTGTGCCATAGGATAGCTAATGACCATGCCCGGACGCGAGGCACCATTCTGGGGGCCTCGCAGGGCCAATGTTCCTGGATGTTTCAGAAAAAGTCGGGATTTTTTCTAAGTGTTGAGGGCCCATGAGGCTATGGGCTCCCGGTCTCTCCCCTGCGTGAAATGTTGCATGGAGGGGAAGTGGCCACTGGTGCCATAGGATAGCTAGGGACCATGCCCGGGACGAGGCACCTTCCCGGGGCAGTGTCGGGGCCGCGAGGGGCCCCCTTCTCCTGGATCTCCGCGTCGTACCTCCCTGTCCCCTCCCCGTAGCCCAGGAGGCGTCTGGCTCGTCCCTGCCTCCCTCCTGTGAAAAAGTCTCCCGTGCGAGACGCCGACTTGCTGCAGAACGTACTTATTGAGCTTGGCCGTCGCGATGCCCGGCGCGAGGCTCCGTCTCGGGGCGGCCTGGGTGGGCCGAGCGGGGCACCCGATGGTGGTGGCCGTGGGGCCGTGGTGGTGGTGGCCTCCCTGCGAGGGGGGAAAGAACCATGAAATCGGAGGCCACGGTGGCCATCGGGCTGAAGGGAAGAGAGAGGCCTCCGGTCGGGCACGATGGTCCATGGTCCCCTCCTTTGAAATTCTCTCCCGAGCCAATCGCCAACTTTTCCCAGCCCGGATATGTTGACCCAGCGTGCGGACGGTGGGGATGGACGGCAGGCCTGCCCGAATGCAGGGCCCACCGTCGGCCACGGTGGCCACTCTAGTCAAAGCACTGTGAGCTGAGGAACCACGCCGCCCGCAAGGGCCGTGGAACCCACGATTGATTCTGACCGATTGGCACTCGTAGCCCGCCTCTTGCAAGGGCCCCGCCGGCACCTCTGGTTGCTCGGTGGACGCTGCTTGCAACCTGCGGGCCCGACCAGGCGCGGAGGGACCACGTGCGGAGAGGCCCCGTCTGCCCTAGTTGCCCTGCCACGGACCACACGAGGGCCCCCGCAGTTGGGGAGCTCCTCGGGGGAGATCCGTTTGCCGCGGGGGCGCGAAGGTTGACGTGCCGTTGACGTGCGCGAAGGCCGACGTGCCGAAACGCGTCCGTTTCTCTAGATAGACATGTCTGCTGCGGCTGTTCACCTCTAAAGAATAAACCAAGAATATAACTGAAGAGAATGCGGATGTTCCTTTATTATATGTATTCTCAATAATCTGCACCCAGTTAATCCCAAGAGACTACTTCTCAAGACTCCCCTTGAGTAGAGCACGCCTTCTCCTGACGGTATTATCCGGTAGGAGAGCTGTCTTCATATTTCTGAGGACTGACATTCCTCTGTCTGACTAAAATATGTGTCCTCAGCATTTCTCTTCTGCCTGAATGTTGACATAAATAGTTGTGTAATGTTACACCCTGTACAGGTGTCACCAATGATACTAATTAAATAAACATGCACAATAGCAGCACCCACTCTGTTTACTTTGACTTTAATGACACACAGCCTTAATTTGTATAATTGAAAAGGTATATTCCAGTCTAAGATTAAACTAGTATTATTACATAATAATTATGTCCAGTGATTTATCTTAAGGACATCCAGACAAACGGCGCATCCAGACTTATTGCTGCAGCCAATTGGTACTTTGAACCAGGACTCACCTGTGGCAGTAAATCAATTAAGGAACCCTTAAAAGCTCCCGACTCCCCATTGGCAGTTCTTTTTGTTCAGAAGGACAACAGAGGCAACAACCTGTATGTGTTGTAGAGGCAAGGAACCATGGAACCATCTGGAAGATGAGCTTTCTACAACATCACTTCCTTCAACGTAATGAAGCTGTTCTGTTTTCTCCATCCTTGGTCTCTCCGCTCACTAAAAGGCCCTGTTCAGACTGGCAGCCCAAATCACATTGTTGTACTATCCAGATTGGAACTAGATGTATTTGATCCGGTCTGAACAGCATAAAACCACATGGAAACTGATTCTTGTACAACAAACCTTGTATTGGCCCATCGTCACCTTTGAGTGTAAGTGATCATAGTATGTTGTATAGCCTACTTGTAGGCAGTGATCATAGTATGTTGTATAGCCTACATGTAGGTAGTGATCATAGTATGCTGAATAGCCTACATGTACTGTAGGTAGTGATCATAGTATGTTGTATAGCCTACATGTAGGTAGTGATCATAGTATGTTGTATAGCCTACATGTATGCAGTGATCATAGTATGTTGTATAGCATACATGTAGATAGTGATCATAGTATGTTGTATAGCCTACATGTAGGTAGTGATCATAGTATGGTGTATAGCCTACATGTACAGTAGATAGTGATCATAGTATGTTGTATAGCCTACATGTAGGTAATGCAACATACTAGCAACGTGGTGTTGTTTCTGAAAAGCTGAAGTGCTTAGAGAATGTGTTATGAATGCAGAATGTTATTTAATTATCAAAACTGAACATGTGAATTACAACAGAGATGTTGGTGCTTCATAATAACAGTGCCAGACCAGTGAATGTCAGCGGCTGTGCTCAGCTGAAATGTTAGGCATGTTTGTCCCCATTAAGGTAACACTTGCTATTATTCTTTGTCTATAATGCTTTATAAATATACTTATAATTTGCTAATAACACTGTATAATTATAAGAACCCATAAATAATAATGCTTAATAACAATAATCAAAACGCATTATAAAGCCATTCATAAATTATAAGGTCAAGTATCACACAGCTTCATAACTACAGGTCACTCACAGACTTTTTATTTTGGCCAGGATCTTGTTTCATAATAATTCTCATAGTTGTAATACATTATAATAATTATACAATGCATTATCACTGTTCATTAAACGTAAATAATCGAGGCAAAAGCTATAAATAATGTTGATATTGATTAGAAGTCATAAGGCCCAGCACTAGATCATACGTTTGTCTGATGTCATTTATAAACTCAGATTGATCCTTTGAAAAAAATATTTCGTTTAACTAACAGCTTCTCTGCGTATGAATCTATGTGCATTTGGACCAAAGCGTTTGTCACAAACTGCAACTAAAGATTTTTCCTCCCTGTATGAGTCCTCATGTGTGTTTTTAGATTACCGTTGTGACAAAAGCCTTTGTTACAATGTATACAAGTAAATGGCTTTTCCCCTGTATGAGTCCTCATATGTGTTTTTAGATCACTGGTTTGACGAAAGCCTTTGCTACAAACTGTACAAGTAAATGGCTTTTCCCCTGTATGGATCATCATGTGGCTTTTTAGATGACTCAATTGTATAAATCCTTTGCTACAAACATTACAAGTAAATGGCGTTTCCCCTGTATGGATCATCATGTGGCTTTTTAGATGACTCAATTGTATAAATCCTTTGCTACAAACATTACAAGTAAACAGCTTTTCTCCTGTATGAGTGGTCATGTGTATTTTTAGATTACCGTTTTTACGAAAGCCTTTGTTACAAACTGTACAAGTGAATGGCCTTTCCCCTGTATGAATCCTCATGTGTATTTTTAGATTACCGTTTTTACAAAAGCCTTTGTTACAAACTGTACAAGTGAATGGCTTTTCCCCTGTATGGATCATCATGTGGCTTTTTAGATGACTCAATTGTATAAATCCTTTGCTACAAACATTACAAGTAAAGGGCTTTTCTCCTGTATGAGTCCTCATGTGTATTTTTAGATGACTCTTATGAATACAGCCATGGCCACAAACTATACAAGTAAATGGCTTTTCCCCTGTATGGGTCTTCATGTGTACATTTAGACTACACAAGTGTCTAAAGTATTTGCTACAAATTTCACAAGTAAAGGGCATTTCCCCCGTATGAGTCCTCATGTGCGTCTTTAGAGTTCCCTTACGATTAAACATTTTGCAACACACTGTACAACTAAAACTTTTCTTCCCTGTGTGACTCTGCATGGACTGAGTTTCTTTCGATGATTTCAGGTCCTGGGATATCTTGTTGCTCAAAGACAATCTCTGTCCTTCCACATGCTGTGTCTTGTGTGACTTCAGTGTGTTTAAAGGTGACTGATCTACACTGGGCTCCCACTCATCACTGTCTTCAGTGATGTCTGATTCAGAACAGTGTGAAGAGAGGAGCTGGCCATCACTAATTGGATGTGATGTTCCACAGTCCTCTACATCAGCTTGTGTTTTCATGTGTTCAGTTGAGGTGCTGGCTACAGGCTCTGTGTCTCTGTTCTCACCATCATCACCTTCACTTTTCACTGCTAGTAATGTCAGCATTGGCCAATTAACCTCTTCTGGTCTTTGAAGTAGCTCCTCCTGCTCCTCTTTAATGTGTGGAGGCTCTGGTTCCTCCTGGACCAGACTGGGGTCCTCTTTACACACAGGGAGGTGCAGGATGTCTGGGGAAAAGATACAATGAACACATCTTTTCTTTTTCTTTGTGTTACCTCTGTTTCATAGGTGTGATAGTTGGAGTAACTTCTGCTGTAAATTAATGCTCCTAAACCATAGATCTATCATCATTTATCTAAGATATTTGTATATATATCGGCTGCAACCATTCCTTCCACCAATACACTTTGTGGTGGAAATTGAACAGTTTTGTACTGTAATCAAATGTTTTAATCTTTGTGTACACTGCAGCTGTCTATATGTTACCGTATAGTGGCCGTAATTATTGTTATTATTGTATTTGATAGGCTATGTTATTATTTGTATTATTGTATTACGATGTTGCTTTTGTTTGTTAATTCAGCTGGAGTGTTGGTCCATTCTATGAATGGGAGAGGAGAGTGGGGCGTAGGCTTGATTGCCTGATTGAAGTAATTCATTGATGATTCAACACAGAGGCGTTGACCGTCGACTGATCCACACGTGATGATTGATAAACCCCACGGATTGGTTGCTTCACTCCATCTCCATGGCAACAGGGGGCATATGCCCGGTGGGCCGACCAGTAATGGTCAAAAACAATTGTCCCAGTTTTAGGATATTTACGGTCATTTCTGGCCGCGCGGCTGGCACTCGCCACTGGTAATTACGGTAACCGGCAACCGTGGGCTGGGCAGCCCAGAAAGTTAAAGGATCTCATGTCATTGGCCCACTAGCTGGTCTCTCAACTGAATACCTGGCCCAGTGGCCCAATGACAGGGCTACAATGGCCCATGTTGCTACACCCCCCCCCCCCCTCGTCTTTGAGGAGAGATTGTGATGTGAGGAGAAGAGAGAGAGAAAAAATGAAAACAAAATGAAAACAGAGTTACAAAAATGGAGAAGGAGACCAAAACACATAAAGGAAGTACACAGAAGGCAAGGGAAAATAAAAGAAAAGCCCTAGAGGCAGAGGCTGCAACAAGTAAAAAGATCACACAGATGTTTTCTGCAGGGCCAGCAGCAGGGGAAGCTAGGCTGAGCACCACGGCTGCAGGTCCATCGCAGCAACAGGTGGTGGTGTCGGGTTACAGCAGCCTGCCGACTCAGTGCGTGGCCCTCCAGCAACATCAAGCATGGTGAGGAATAATAATAAATAAAATAATCGCGACGCATGATGATTGCATCGCGACGGTCAAAAAAGTGAAATGTTTTTTTATCAACAAAATGGTTCGGAAATGGTTGCTTAGTTCTATCTATGAACACAATTTACTCAATAAATACATAGAGAACTGGAAACTCTGTTCTCTGCATGGTGTGGTGTGTGTTGTTGCAACTATGTAGTTATCTAATGTATTGGAAAACAATAATCATATTCATATACTATCCTGATTCATTGATCAGCTGCTTTTAAGCCCCAATTTATACTTTAATGATACAATGTCTCACAACTCGCATGTGTTGTGAACTTGTAAATCTGCTACTTTCACCTTTTTAAATATATATTCTACCTATAATGACATCCTCAGAATCAGGATACCAGTTGTAGCGCTGCCACATATGTATAAAAGAGGATTTAGTTTTATAATGGCATTTAAAAGATTATGCCTATATTAAAATAGTCCTTAAAATGCCTGCCAGAGTTTTTTCAGAACAGTCTGTAGCCTCTGCCAGGGTTTTGCCATGATTTTGGTACCTGTTCGCGTAGCCACAGATTTTTTTCCTCCAGTATGATTGATCCCCAGATGGTTTCTAATCACAGATGAGATTCAGGTGTGGTTTCACAAATGTCAACGAGGTCATTTTGACCTCGTTGACATGTGTTGTTCGCGTAGCCACAGATTTTTTTCCTCCAGTATGATTGATCCCCAGATGGTTTCTAATCACAGATGAGATTCAGGTGTGGTTTCACAAATGTCAACGAGGTCATTTTGACCTCGTTGACATGTGTTGTTTGATGTTTCAATATAGCTCAAAACCAGTAGTTTTAAACCAAAAAACAAAGTGAATTGTTTGTCCGTTTGAATTTTAACATTGAAGTGAATGGAGCAGCAAATCTTCGAACATTTTTAGCTCCTAATCTGTTCGTAATTCGACAAGGGTTGAAATTATAAAAAAAGTAAAAAAAAAAAAAAGAAAAAAAAAAAATTCCTTTTTTTCAAAGACGTATATATACGTCTTTGGCGGACAACAGCTGATTATTAAAAGACGTATATATACGTCTTTGGCAGGTAATCAGTTAAAATAACGCCATCCTTTAAGGGTAAGGTCCTATCTTTTGTGATGTTTATGTTTTGATTTTGTTATTGTTTGGGGGGTTCAAATGTTTATGTTTTCATTTTGATGTATTGTGATTGATTGATTGACATTGATTGACGGGTCGGTGAATGACTGACGCACCATATAATGTGCGGAAGTTGCCGGCCCTCAGGGGGGAAAAAACGACGGAGACAAACCGACAGGGAGTCCACGGGAGACCTGGTCCAGTTTGAATAGTTCGTTTTCTATTTCTCTAAGCTATAAGTGGAAAATAGCGAAGGCCACACTACTGTCAATACTCACCGTTTAAAAGGGAAGAGCCGCGGGACATTCTTCTGACTGGTGAGACCGTTTATATTTTGTTTATATCCAGCGTGGATATGTTTGTTCTCTCCGTGTAGATCTGAACGTTTCTTTGGATTATTCCGCTTCTGGAGAGGATTAAGTTTTCTTTTGGATTTCAATTGGATTTACTTTTTTCGTGCTGTTTTGGGGGGAGCGTTTGGGAGACGCTACACGGACCGATATTGGAACAATAGGAGCGTGCGTGCGGACGTGCGGTAGACGCGGCCTTTACCGTCGGCCGCTTCACGATCTGCTACATTTGTACAATGCATGTATTATTTTCCTGTCAATGATTTAAGTAGTAGATAAAGGGGTTAAACTTGACCACTACTTTCGTGCTTTATTTCTGGCTGTGTTTATTTGCTGTTTATTTATTGAAGTGCACTGCTTTCAGCCTAATCAATTGTATCTTTAAAGAGGTTATTCAGAACCTGTGACTTAAAAAATAGTAATAGTCAAATATATAATATCTGACCGTTACACAGTGTTTAAGTGCCATCATGCACCTTTCTTGGTGCCCACAGCCCATATGGGCTTAAAGGACATTGATCAAACAAATGAAATACTGTATGTATAGTAGTAGGCTACACATATTGTTTCAATCACAGTGTATTGTTTATTGGCCTTTCAGTTTCAGCTTTATCACAGGTTATACAGTTATTAAAACACTGAATTATTTTGCGGTTAGAATTAAACAGCACAAGCATTTCCTCTTATGTCATGCTCTATATAACCTATACAGTATACTGCATATTGAGCTATAAAATACTTTCTAAAATATAACCCAAGTGTTTGTCCAATTCTCAGATCATTATGCTCTTGTTTTCCATTAATTAGCTAACTAGCCAAAGTCCTGATTGGATGCAGACACATTAGTGCATGTAATCATGTTCATACTTCACCCATTCATAACAGTCCTCTACTTCTCATGTCTAGGTTTGTGATAGACCCAGTACATCTTCTCCAGTGGAGATGATCTCCTCAGAGCCCCAATTAACATAAATATGCCAAGCAGCCCAGGGCCAGGCCCAGCACCCGTCCCAACCTAAACACCATTCAGCTGTTTTTTAACTCTCACCCTTGACAAAAGGAAAAGAACCCAGTGGTGCAGAGAGCTTTCTCCTGCCAAGATGGCACCAATAGAAAGTGGCTAACATATGATGAAGAAAGTAATACAGCCTGTTGCTTCGTTTGTTTGGCCTTTGCAAAGCCCACTGACCCCAGCATTTGTATTAGTGGTATGACAGATTGGAGGCGTCCACACCAGCATGCAAGTGATCATGAGCAGAGCCATGCACATAGGAGTTGTGCAGAAGCATATTTCTTGCAGGCTTCCAAAGCCAACATAAAGAGTTTGTTGAGTGGGAACCAGATGTCTGCTCACAGAGACCAGGTCAGAAAAAAACGACAGGTTATGGAGTGTATAGTGAATGTAGTGAAGCTTATAGGCAAGAGGGGGCTTAGGTACAGGGGGGCAGAGAATGAGGCAGCCTATGCCCTAGAAGACATTACTAAAGACCTTTTTTTAGAGCTAATTTTTCTCCTGGGAAAGTATGATGTGATCCTGAAAGACCATCTCACTAATTGAATTGAGCATCAGTCAGTCTGGGACAAAAGGCAGAGTTTCCCTTGTCACATTTATTAAAAAAAAAAACAGTCAATCCTGTCATAGATACAGTTAAGCAACTGATTCAAGAATCAATTTCCAGTGACATTCAGGATGCTGGGAGGTTCTCAGTCCAAATTGGCACAACACAGGACATCACCTCTCCTCTCAGGATCAATGCTCAGTTATTCTGAGATATGTAACTACTGTGGTTAATGAGAGGTTTATTGCAGTGGTCAAGTGCAAGGAGTCTACTGGACAGTGGGAACACCTTTCCATTTCGAAACACCTCCACTTCGACGCACCCCCACTTCGACGCACCCCCACTTCGACGCACGGGGGTCCGACCCACCGGGGGTCCGACACATCGCTAGTCCGACCCCAAATGGATATTTCACCCCTCCACTCTGAAAGTGATTTTTCAAGTCTCAGCATATAAACTCATGCGTAAAATCGTGCGTAATATGCAGCTGTGATGCTCAGATTGACGAGCTCTACAGCAGCTCTACAGCAGATCTACAAGCTCATCCAATATTAATAATATTTTATTATTATTACCCTTATTATTATTATTATTATTATTATATTATGAATATTCGAAATGGTGGGTCTTCTTTATAATCGAAATAGAGGTGTTTCTAAATAGTGGTGTCTGGCTGTCGGAGTGGCAGGGTTTAAAAAAAAAAAGATTAACCCCCCCACTCCGAACAATGGAAGTCAATGATCGAAGTGCGGGTGCGTCGAAATAGCGATGTGTAACCTGGACAGTACTTTGTCCATGCTAACAGAGGTCATCTCCAAGCTGAACATGAACAAGTGCATAGGAAGTGCGACATATAGAGCATCTACAGTAATATGCAAGGTCAATACAAAGGCTTCTCTACCCTGTTGTCCGCACAGTCCCCAAATAAGGTACATGTATGGTGCTATGTCCTGAATCTGGTATTGGCCGACATAACCCAGACACAGACAGTCATTGAAGGTGTCTCACTGCTTGCTCTCCTCAATGACATAGCAGTGTTCATCAGAGAGTCATACAAAAGGATGACTATGTGGGAGAATGAAAACCAGGACAAGCAACACAGACGGCTTTCTCCATTTGGAAAGACACGGTGGTGGGCCAAGCGCGAGGCCCTGAAGAAGGTTTTGGTTTCTTTGCCAAACCTAAAAGTGGTGTCTTTGATGTGATGCTCACATTGTCAGCCATACAGGAACAGGCAACCATGAAGACGACAGTCCGGGTCAAAGCAAGGGGATACATAGAGGCCCTGCTCAGGTATGAGACCATACTGACAGCACAGGTATTCCCGCAAGTATTTGAGGAAACGTCACCACTGTCAAAGTATCTGCAAACAAAAGGGATGGACATCCTCTTGGCCCATAGAATGGTTCTGACAACACAGGACAAGTTGAAAGAGATGGCAAGAGACTACAAGACAGTCAGGGCAGCTGCAGACACATTTGTGGGATGGGCAAATAAGACATTGCACGAGCAGGATAAAGAACCTGAATTTGAAGTGGAGGCCGCACTGCAGGAGAAAAGGTAAAGAAAGAAAAAAGTCTTAGCTGGAGAGACGGCTCATGATGAGACACTGTCTGATGCAGACCGAGCATATGAAGTCAATGTGCATAATATAATCAAGTGATGGACACAGCACTTGAGACCATCTACAGAAGGTTTCTGTCTCATGGTACCCTGTATGCTGACTTAGCAATTCTGGATCAAAGCAAATTCTCTAAGCTCAAGACCAGTGCTCTTCCTCAGTCTGCTCTCCAAGAGTTCAGCAAATGTTTGCTGAAGTTTGACAGCAGGGCAACAGTGGAGAACTTACAGAGTGAGTTGAAAAGGTTAGCTGGACAGTGGGATAGACTTAAAGCTTCTCCACTGGCTGAGTACATGTCCAGGGCAGTGGAGGATGGATCTGGTGAAGAGGAAGAGGTTGAAACAAAACAATACACTTCCTGCGAAGACTGTCCACTGTGCTGCTACCAGCTCCTCAAGGAGTTCAACCTCCTATTGGATGCATACCGTATAATTGGCCTCGCATACAAGTTCCTCCTCACTCTGTCCATCCCCCAGGTGGCCTGTGAACGGGCCACCTAGGTGATGAAGTTCATTAAAAGCAGACTCAGGAGCTCACTCTCACAGGACCACTTGGAGGCGTTTATGTTGATGGCTACTGAGAAGGACGTCCTTATGAACCTGGACACAGACACTGTGATTGACAGAGTTGCAGAGAAGAGTCAACGATGACAAACATGGTCATCTGATTGGTTAAGACAATTTTTGTGGTAGTAGTAATAATACATGATTATTATTATTAGTAGTACTAGTAGCAGCAGTAGTAGTCTTCTTATCGTGTCCACAAGACAGTCAGTTACAATCTTTTGTCGTTTTGTAGCTTTGTCTCTGCAGTTGAAGCCAGCTCAACTTGGATTGTAGCTTTGTAGATTTTGCAGCAGCTACAAACATCAGGTGTAGCTTTGTAACTTTGTAACTAACATGTCACTGGCTTCCATTGAAATGAATGGTGGACTGTAGTTTTGTATTTGACTGGGTGAACACAGCATAAATGTTGGTTTCGATACATTTTTGGTTAATTGTCCAGTCCTAGTAGGCAGAGATCTCTGATCATATGTGAGACCAGCCACCACCTGTCTGTCTGACTGAATGAACAGTGCGCCAACAGGTGGCTGAACTTGACTCGGCAACATAATAAAATATGAGCACAACTCAAGTGTCAACAAGCAGTTTCTTTAAATGCAAGGTTCAGAAGAGTTCATACAGACATTCATTAAAATGTCCTTAAATTAGGTACCTGTTATTTAAGGAGGCACAGGCATACGTTTGCGTTCAATAACCATCTTGACACTTCTGAACCTACACCCATCTGACGTAGCAACATATATGGGCTGATTGTAGGGCTTTTAGCCTTATTAGATTAACACGTATAACGTTTTTTTTTTAAATACCTGAGAGAGTGTTGCAACTGGTCTTCCTATGTAGTAATGTCAATGTTGACACATCAGCCTCTTCCTGTTCCTGTTTAATCTGTGGAGGTAGTGCTTCCTCCTGGACGAGACTGGGGCTCATTTTCTCCTCATGTTCAGATGAAACCTCTTTACACACAGACAGAAGGAGGACAGAAGAGATAGAATCAGCACCACAACTAAATGTGGGTTACCCGAGTTTCATTTTATAGGCAAATCTTTCCAGTGATAAAATGGCAACTAAAGTAATCAAAAAAGTCAACCAAAGAACAAGACTTTTGTACAGGATCTCCTCTCGGGTCAGTAAGAATACATTGAGGACTCTTAACAGGAGCACTCATCCAAAGTCACTTCGACTATGCATGCACCTCATGGTACCAAAGCACCACAAAGACCTTAAAAACAAGGCTCCAGACATCCCGAAACAAACTGGTAAGGCTACTTCTTGGCCTCACATCTACAACTCATTTAACCACTTCTCATTTTGCTAGGGTGGGATGGCTCAGGGTAGAGGACAGAGTACAGTAATTTGCAATGAGCCTGGTCTACAAGATACACTACACCACAAAGACACCAATGTACCTGTAAAACGACTTCACAAACATCAATGACGTCCACTATCACAACACCAGAGGGAGCTCCACTAATCACATTCAACACAGATTTAGCTCAAACAAGGGGTTAAATTTGTTCTCCCACTATTCCACAAAAATGTGGAACGTCCTACCAACAGTCATAAGGGAGTGCAAATCCCTACTCTCCTTCAAAACCCTCTAAAAGAGCACTTACAGGTGGCTTCAATACGAAACTACCCCCTTACGCCCCCCCCCCCCCTCCCTGAACTGTTTACTGTACATATGTTTCTAGTACTGTACTTTTCTTTTTCATTTCACACTTTTTATATAATGTTTTGCATCGAAGTGTATATTTGTCTGCAATTAAATGTTTTGATGAATTGAGTACAAAAGACCCCAATAGAAACAAGCCATAAGCTGTTTTTTTGCAAAGTGCTAGTAAAGTATTCAATCAATCAATCAAGTGTAGTTAAACTAGCAGCTTAGCTACTTGCATTGCTTGTGTTGAACGAATGTAAACATGTGTTTGACATGAAGCATGAACCAACCTGCTCTGTGTAGTTTGATGTGTGGCTGTAGCATCATGTCCAGCAGTTTGTTTTGTCTCTCCAGCAGAGTTTCTAGTGTCTCCATCTCTCTCTGGAAGAGGTTGCACATGAACTCTGCAGCCGCACTGAGGCGCTCCAACACAAACACTCTGACATTATGCTTCACACTACAAACATCAACACCACGCTGTTTTTCCAAAACACACAATATCTCCTCTCCCACCGAGGTTATATGTACATTTATCGCCAGTTGTACAGACTCCATTTGACTCATTTTACCTCCTTTATGAGACATTTTCACCAAGCTCCCGACCTACTCTAGTACTGTAATATACTTACAGAATGTGTAAAGCTCTCTGTTCCTACTGTAATATACTTATGTAATGAGTAAAGCTTTCTGTTCCTACATTGAGAATCCAGATTCCACCATTTGCATTATACCCAATAGGGAAATAGAAAGAGTCGCATTCTCCGGTTTACTTCCCGTTTCTGCGTAACGTAGGTGGACGCCTTTTTAGCAGACAGGAAGCAGCTTGGAGTCTATAGGGCGAACGGCCTTCTTACCCCCCGTTTTTCAGTAGCAGGGGGCGGGGGGCGGGGAGCGGGGGGCGCCCCTAGTCCTACGTCACGTCCTAGACGGATAGCTCCGCCCACACTGGGCGAGCGCTGTCAAAGCGCAGACGGCTTTGTTGTTGAAGCCCGACTGACGCTCATGAGAAACAGCAGAAATGAAATCTGGCGAAAACAGTTGCGTGCATTAAACTTTAAAGGAAACATGCAGTCTAAATATATAATAAATATCCATTTGTCTAATTCACCACTACTTTTGCGACTGTGTCTCAACGTGTTTTTACTGACGCACGCTCATGAGGAACAGCAGAAGTTAAATCTGGCGAAAACAGTTGCGTGCATTAAACTTTAAAGGAAACATGCAGTCTAAATATATAATACATATCCATTTGTCTAATTCACCACTACTTTTGCGACTGTGTCTCAACGTGTTTTTACTGGTTGGTTAAATAAAGGTTAAATAAAAAATAGAATTTGCGTTTGAAACTTAGAATTTCTCTAAATATTACACTTTCAGACAGCCTAAGTATAAACTGTTATATTATAAAATATTATAAAAAAAGAGACATTGTATCATGAGTGAAACAGCTGTCAGTCAATATAAGTAAATCATTATATGATGATAGCCTTAGGAGTAACTTTTTTATATTTTTGGGACAGTATATATACAGTCAATATAAGTAAATCATTATATGATGATAGCCTTAGGAGTAACTTTTTTATATTTCACTCAGCTGTTTCACTCATCTAATATAACAGTTTATACTTAGGCTGTCGTGAAAGTGTAATATTTAGAGAAATTCTAAGTTTCAAACGCAAATTCTATTTTTTATTTAACCTTTATTTAACCAGTAAAAACACGTTGAGACACAGTCGCAAAAGTAGTGGTGAATTAGACAAATGGATATGTATTATATATTTAGACTGCATGTTTCCTTTAATGCACGCAACTGTTTTCGCCAGATTTCATTTCTGCTGTTTCTCATGAGCGTCAGTCGGGCTTCAACAACAAAGCCGTCTGCGCTTTGACAGCGCTCGCCCAGTGTGGGCGGAGCTATCCGTCTAGGACGTGACGTAGGACTAGGGGCGCCCCCCGCCCCCTGCTACTGAAAAACGGGGGGTAAGAAGGCCGTTCGCGTCTATAGGGCATCGCAGTTCCCGCCCACTTCCTGGTTCCACTGCAAAATACTCAATGCATTTTTCCCATTGACTTTTCCAAAAATATTTATATCAATTAATTTAAGCCTAGAATCAAGCTATCCAGGATCCTGGTGAATCACGACCATACAACGTTTGATTCTGTGGAAAAAACGTTTTTGAAAACGGCAAAACAAAGGGTATTTATTAAATATAGTATATCATATCATTAAATATAAAATAAATAAAAAATCACAGAAAAAATGGTTTAATGGTCATGATTCACCAGGATCCTGGATGGCTTGATTCTAGGCTTAAATTAATTGATATCAATATTTTTGGAAAAGTCAATGGGAAAAATGCATTGAGTATTTTGCAGTGGATATTATTTTATTATTATATTAGATTTTAACTATAATATGTTCTAAAAACTGATTAACTGAGAGTATATGTGAATATAGTACGTTTGAAATCTGTCGAAAACTTTGCACGTATATTCCCACTAGGCCGAGGAAGAAATGCCACTTTGTTTGCTCTTATGTTTTCTCGATGCTACTATGATAATTTATTTTAATGGTAATAAGGTGGGCAAAATAAGCTTCGGCTTCAGCCCATACCTTTTCGGCCAAATAGTCATCTTGTTGACTATTTTTATGTATGTTCAACTGTTTTGTTTAAAAGGTTGTACTGTATGTTCAACTGTTTTGTAAAAAAAAAAATCAGCTTCATGGTTCATGGTGGCACCGATTCATGCATTTGCCTTTTATAGCGCCCCATTTTTTTTTTCATTGTGAGATATTATAGTACGTATTAACAAGAGCTTGTGACTAAATAACTACATTGGATCCATTGGAACACAGGTTTCCATTTTCTGAAAAGTAACAGTTTGGGACATACAAGATTTCCACCCACACCATTCATTTTGACATGATTCCGTCTTTTAGTTTTTTAAGCTTCAGTGCATCTGTATAGTATTTGAACTTTGTGTGGAATGTGTTTCCAAACATCCTTCCTGGCTGATTAGAGTTGAAGCATTCCTGGACTGGGTTAGGACTGTTGTTGAATAGATAGGACCACAATGGAAACAAGCCCTTAGGACTTGTTATGATTCTTTTAGTATTATTGTATAATTGAACCTCTGTACTATAGTAATTATTTTAATTAATAGTAATTATTTTATATAATATTTTAATAAAGTATTCCATCAATGAACAGAGTCAGTCATTTTTTATTAGTTTGCTTTGCCTAATTATGTAGTCTGCGGCACTCCTCCCCCAGACTGACTGTGTGTGTGTGTGTGTGTGTGTGTGTGTGTGTGTGTGTGTGTGTGTGTCTGTCTGTCAGAAAGGATAATTCTTAGTGGCCAGCTACTTACTGTAATGTAAATGTCCCAAAAACGTTTCCATTTAAAAAGAACCACAGCAGATGTTCTATAGACCAATTATTTGTTTACTAACATTGAGCCTGGACGCACAGGTGATTGTTTCACGCAATCAATTCCCAACCTGTTTCGGGGTGCACTGGTTTCAGCACACCCCAACCCCCTCTTGTGTGTGTTGGCTAGTGAGACGCGTCCTAACGAGACCTGATATAATGGGTTTCGTTGCGCGCATACTGGCTGCACGCAGCCAGTATGACGTCGTCTGTTAAGGGGTCTATATGGAACCTTTTAAAGAACCACAACACATGGTTCTACATGAAACATCGATATTTTATTGAGCCTGAAGGAACTGATTACATTCAACTGCTCCAGTTGCCATTTATCCATTTCATTTCACATATGAAAGAGCCACAACAGATGTGATTCCTGTTACCATTTGTATTTTCTATTTGTTTATTTACCTTTGGGACAACAGTACATCAGGTAAAAGCAGTTTCTTGCATTAATACAAAATGAAATAGAGGTTGAAATGTTGTTAGAAATGACCAAACATGTCTACCGATGATGTCAGTTATTCAGCCAGGTTTCTGAACTGTCCAAAGCCCTCCTCTGAGACACAGAGTGAGTAGACATAAATGGTGTCATCTTATAACGAACATTAGTGAGTACCAATTATATGAACCCCTTAACTCTGTATTATACTTTGTTGTACAAAGGTGGTGTACACAAACGCAGTGCGGTGGATTGTGAACTTATAGATCTGCTACTCTCATTATTTAGTTTAGCTTTTTAGGTAGTCGTTCATTAATCGTAATCAGTTATAATAAATGGTGATATTGATTTGAAATCATATGGCCCAGCCCTGGATCATAATCGTGTGTGTCTGATCAATCAACTCAGATGCTACTTTGAAAATAGCATTTGTTTTCGTTCTATTAACAGCTTCTCTGTGTATGAATCTATGTGCATTTGGACCAAAGCGTTTGTCACAAACTTCAGCTAAAAGGTTTTTCCGCCCCTAATGAGTCCTCATGTGTCTTTTTAGATTAGCCAATCGACTAAAGCCTTTGCTACACATTGTGCATGTGAACGGCTTTTCCCCTGTATGGGTCTTCATGTGTGTTTTTAGATTCCAAAATTGACTAAAGCCTTTGCTGCACACTTTACAAGTGAAGGACCTTTCCCCTGTATGAGTCCTCATGTGTCTTTTTAGACTACGCATTTGACCAAATTCTGTGCTACAAATTATACAAGTATATGGCCTTTCTCCTGTGTGAGTCCTCATGTGTCTTTTTAGATCACCCTTTTGAATACAGCTGTAGCCACAAATTATACAAGTAAATGGCCTTTCTCCTGTGTGAGTCCTCATGTGGTTTTTAAGATCAACCTTTTGAATACAGCCGTAGCCACAAACTGTACAAGTAAAGTCCTTTTCCCCTGTATGGGTCTTCATGTGTCTTTTTAGATTACTCAAGTGATTAAAGCCTTTTCTACAAAATTCACAAGTAAAGGGCCTTTCGTCTGTATGAGTCCTCATGTGTGTCTTCAGGTTTCGATTATGATTAAACATTTTGCAACACACTGTACATTTATAACTTTTCTTCCCTGTGTGACTCTGCATGGAGTGAGTTTCTTTCGATGATTTCAGGTCCTGGGACATCTTGTTGCTCAAAGACAATCTCTGTCCTTCCACATGTTGTGTCTTGTGTGACTTCAGTGTGTTTAAAGGTGACTGATCTACACTGGGCTCCCACTCATCACTGTCTTCAGTGATGTCTGATTCAGAACAGTGTGAAGAGAGGAGCTGGTCATCACTAGTTGGATGTGATGTTCCACAGTCCTCTACATCAGCCTGTGTTTTCATGTGTTCAGTTGAGGTGCTGGCTACAGGCTCTGTCTCTCTGTTTTCACCATCATCATCTTCACTTTTCACTGCTAGTAACGTCAGCATTGGCTTATCAACCTCTTCTGGTCTTTGAAGTAGCTCTTCCTGCTCCTCTTTAATGTGTGGAGGCTCTGGTTCCTCCTGGACCAGACTGGGGCTCCTCTCCTCTTCAGGGGAAACCTCCTCTTTACACACAGGGAGGTGCAGGACGTCTAGGGAAAAGATTAAATGAAAGTAACCATCAAATATTTTATTTTCCTCTCTTTTTTCATGTGAGTGTTACCTCTGTGTCATAGGTGTGGTAGTTGGAGTAACTTAAGTTGTTCCGATGAAACCTCTTTACACAGACAGACAGAAGGAGGACAGAAGAGGTAGCATCAGCAGCAAAACTCAAAGTGAACGTATGTAAACCATACAGTTATAATATATCTAGAGGGCAGACAACCCCGCCCCCAGCTATTCATTTCAATGAAAGTGTCTCAGTGGCGTTTGAAGGACCCGGAAGTCTGCCGACAGTACCAATATCGGAGCCAATATCTGAGCCAATAGTACAGGCCATAGAGTTATGAGCAGGTGTACTAGTGTTCTTTTGCTACGTCCTACGTCACAAACTACTTCCATGAACGAGCCCATAGGTCTAGCCACGAACGTGCCGTCCTGTCGAGTACGAGCACTTCGAGAGGTTCCTAACTTTTCCACAAGCTTCACGCGGACAACATTGTCTCTGGGCGAGGGGCCCGGAATGAGTGCAGGACTGAATATATCAAAACTTCCTTTAGGAAGCACAAACGTATGGGGCACACAATTGGCAGGTGGTGTGATTAATTACCCCACACCAATCGCAACGCACCTGTCAACTGTGTGCCCCATACGTTTGTGCTTCCCAAACACAGTTCCCAAAGGAAGTTTTCATATGTTCAGTCCAACAGTCATTTCAGGTCCAACCTCATCGCTGACAGAGAATGCTGTCCGTGTGAATCTTTTGGAAAAGTGGAGATATCTTACTGAACACACGTTTTCTGCCAGAACTTTCAAATGGATATGACACTAGAGGACAATATCTGACTCCAAGTCTTAAGAATAAATTATTGGTTGAGTTTTGCTCGTGCATGTATTTCACCCCACCTGCAGTTCCAGCTTTGGCCAGTAGGGTGGGGCAGCTTAACTGTTTCCCAGCCGCTCTGGGGGCCTGATGTATTAGTCAGGGGATATTAATACAATCTTGGACGAGATTCCTTACCAAGATATTTCTTCACAAATGTGTTTATAAAGGTGTCTATTAACACATCTCACAAAGATTGAAATTCAATTTCCCTAGGGGAATTTGTGACAGCTGCTGAAAGTTGGGGTACCCTTAACCTTATGCAGGTCTCACAGACGCCAGGTTCTGTGAGAGAAACAAGCAACCAGCGTCATCTCGTTCTGCACGAACGGTAGCTTGTGCGCGACATTCAGCACATGTTTGAGTATCATGAGACTCCACGATGAGCAGTAGTAGAGAAAAAAATAACTTTGCATCGGTTATAATAGACGATTTTCACTCTTACACACGTCTCCCATTATGCCGCTGTAAGGGGTCTGCAGAATGGACAACAGGGGCAGATCTGGAAAAATTCAACGTTCCTTTGTATGTTGGTGAGTGATTAGCGACACATCAAACACACAACCTAAAATGACCAGCATTCTCCTTTAAGTTGCATGTTGTGAGGGGTCAAACTATTTTTTTATTTTTTTGTTTTTTTATGATTCTGAATCCATTGCAAGCATTTGTGTTGCACCAAAACCACTCCTTGGGCTAAAAACAGCCATATAGACCAATTATTTGTTTGCCAACATTGAGACTGGATGCACAGGTGATTGTTTGACACAATCAATTCTCAACCTGTTTTGGAGGGGGTTTTCTCAACCCCCTCTTGTGTGTTGGCTAGTGAGGCGCGTCCTAGCGAGACCTGCCAGAATGGGTTTCATTACGCACATACTGGTTGCGCGCATACTGGTTCTTATCAGTGTGACGTCGTCTGTTAAGGGGTCTATAGCCACTTTTACAGGTAATTGTTTTGTGTAAAAAGACGAGAATCGTTCAAATGGTGACACAAGTGTGAAATTTGCTACAAATCATTTTTGGAGGTCATTCTTCGATTTAAGAAACCGGGCCACTCGTAAATCAAAGATGGCGGCCATTTATTTCAAGATGGCCGGCAAAATTAGAATGATTTTGCATTTCAACATATCTTTGCCTATACTTTTGACTCCTGACTCCTTTCTTCATCTCCATCTCCTCTGAGCCCCTGAGCTCCACACAGCATTATTCATTCTTTATCTTCCACCATTTCATCTTTTTCTCTGTCTTCACACCCAACCTCAAATCTCAGTACTTAACACAGGACCCAAGCCGTGCTACTCATACACTGAGTTGGCGGTGCCCGGGATTCAACCTATGACCTTATGGTCTAAAGGCGAGAGCTTTACCAACTGAGCTACCCGGACTCATATGCTCATGCTCATCACTCTGTCTGACCTAGCCTGGGATCAATACCTTGTTTGGGTTTATGATCCGGCCGGGAGCGGAAGCAACCCTACGTCACCATGCACGTCATCCGCGTCATCAGGCACCTGGAACCGGCAAGCCACACCCCAAAATAACTCTGGCCGCGATCAAGGGCATTGTAATAGGGCCTACCTAATAAAATCCTTGATACGGCGTAGTTTAGCTTATTTTTTAAATACAAAATAAATATAAATGTGAGTATACTTTCCGGTTATCCCACAGCGAAATTCTAGGGATGCACCGAATGGGAAATTCTTGGCCGAAACCGAAAACCGAAAATAGAAAACAGTTGGCCGAAAACCGAATACCGAAAGGCCGAATAATATGATAAATATATATACATATATATAATAGAGATGGTCATGGTCCGATCAGGTTTTTTGAAACCGATCACCGATCCGATCACGATCAAGTCTGATCATCCCGATCACCCATCCGATCATGTGGCGCAATATTATTTTTTATATTTTTAAACTTTTTGTATTTTTATTTAACTTTTTTATTTATTAATTCATTCACTCATGCATGTATTGGCTGGTCGTCCAGGCCCAGAGGTGGACAGAGTACTCGACCCCAGTACTTGAGTAAGAGTACAGAGTACTCCTGGTTACATTTACTCCACTACAACTAAAAGTAGCTCAGTCAAAATGTTACTCAAGTAAGAGTAAAAAAGTACTTGCTTTTAAATGTACTTAAGTATTCAAGAGTACATGCTTTTAAAAATACTTAAGTACAAGTAAAAGTACATTTCTATTTTTTTATAAGGCTTTTTTAAATCACAAGTCAAATGAGTGCAGCATTGGTTCAAAACGAGTAAACTAAATCCACAAAATATTACATTTAAATATACTGTCTTGAACAAACTAAAATATGTCTAAAACCTCAGCAATTCCAATGCAACAAAAGAACTCCTGATCTAAGCAGTAACAGTGATGTTAGGTTTTCAATGTAGTTAGTGGGTGCCAAGACCCAGGAGTATGCCATACTGTCTGAATGAAAGCCATACCATTTTGGCATACTGAGTATAGCAACATTGTATGCCTTTCATTGTTTTCAAGGCAAAAAAACAAACCATGTCACTCTGCCTTTCATGAATATTCAAGGCAAAAAAAGTACCATATGTCATTGCTGTGTGCTAGCTGCTAACACCAAACTCCGCTGGAATTTATAGTTTTAAACTCTCTAAAGGGGTCTAAAATGTTGTGCTTAACTTTAACTCGACAATAAGTGTTGTCCCTATCTACTTCAATGGACTACTTTATTTGGGCTGTTTGCTGGATTCTTTTCTTTTAACGAGGCACACACACACACACACACACACACACACACACACACACACACACACACACACAGCCAGCCCTGGCTGCGTGTGCGCGCACACACACACGCACACACGCACACACACACAGAGACTGAATGTTTTTTTCATAGCGTGTGTCGCATCGGTCTCACACACTGTAAAGAAGTTCCACACCGGACCTTTTTTAACCTGCATGCGTGCAGCAGAGGAGCAGTGCAGCGAGATCATAACAAACACTTCTTCCTTCTTTTAAGGCGGCTTTAAATAGCATTATTTCGGTGTCTTTCTGTGTCTTTCGGCCGATATGTTTCGGTGTCTTTCGGCCGATATGTTTCGGTGTCTTTCGGTGATATTCTTTCGGCGCTAAAACCCTTTCGGCCGAAAGCCGAAAATGCATTTTTTAGCCATTTTCGGCCGATATGTTTCGGTGGCCGAATATTCGGTGCATCCCTACGAAATTCTATTCCATTTAAATAGGAATTGGGGAAACAAACAGGGGGAACCAAAACAAAGCGGCTCCGCAAAACCGGAACCCACACCTGGAAGCAGAATTTTTTTTTTTTTTTTTTTTTCCAGTAGGTGTGGCCTAGACCGGATCACACAGGTAATTTAATAACGAATACCAGGCTTTCCTCCGAGGTGGAAAGACTGGTGATGCGAGGTTAGTCTGACCTTCTCTTCCACTCAACCTGTTGATATACTCTTCCTTTAGGATTATACCTATCCCATTTCTCCTCTTGTCCACCCCATAGTAGAACAGTTAAACCCCCTTCAAAACTCGTGGCCTTGCCCATTGAGATTAATAATCTCTCTAGAAGGGAGACCTGGGCTACAACAAGATAGCTACTCTATAATGGTGAAATGTTTCCTAAAATGTGCAAGAATTATAGATATGACTTGTTGATTTGACATATTGGATTTTTTACCAGCTGCTTGCAAAGCGAGCGGTGGTCTATGAACAGTCTGACCTACTCGTCATCCTCGACATATTTGCATCATGTTTGACATGTTTTCAATCATTGGCTGTCCTGGCTGTCCTTCACTCCTTTAAGCCAAAGGGGTCACTTCCCCCTTTGCCTGTCCTTTAAGCCAATGGGGAGACGGGCCGTCCTCCCATTCTATGGGATCATACGCCCCCTCCCTGTCTAGCGCAGGAAACACAGCTGAGCTCACCTACAAGCCCACACCGCTTGCATCGGCGACGCGTTGTGGTCTTGCAGATCGAATGTGGCGTGGCTAACAGCTCCACTCCGTTAATACATGCATGTCGCACAGGAACAGAGAGTAGTAATGACAGGAGCTCCTCTACAAGACAGACGATGTTACTTAACAACTTTAGTTGTTGTGATTATAATTATTAAAGTTTCTTAAATGTAACTTTCAAGTGAAGTTTATGGGGGGAAACTTTAGGGGCTGCTGGAGCTACATTGTGTGTCTCAGCCACACACACACACACACACACACACACACACACACACACACACACACACACACACACACACACACACACACACACACACACACACACACACACAGTAGCGGTTTACTCTTTAAATTCACATGCTTGTTTGGGGTGCCAGCCGGCTTTTCAACCGACAAATTGTTTAGAGTGAATACCAACCACAAGGATACATATTATCTCAGTCATGCAACCTGCATGTACAACATGAACCCTTAACTTACACACCAACACCGTCACAAAGAGGAAAAGACCACATTCAACACTTAATTTCAATACAATTCACATTAAAGAAAATAACACGCAGTGCAGTCCTTGTTCAAACTCAAAAGTACCTTGTAGGATTTTATTCTCAGTTCAGTTCCACCTCCACGCACAAAAATACCCACAGTTAATAGCACAGTTAATCCAAAAGATCCAAAAATAAATGCTGCTTAGAAAACAGTTTCACGCTCAAAATAAACAAAAATAACGCCCTTCCAAACTCCTCCCGACCTCCGCGCTCCGCCTGTTAATAGGCTCCAAAGAACACTTTAACTCCAGCAGCAACCAGGCTCCCCTTTACCTTTGGTACCGTGGCGTGGAATCCTGGATTAATGGCCGGTCCCGATCCGCCGTTGTTTTCGCCTCGCCGACGTCCACTTTGTTTGTTTGTCTCGGTTCCAACGGAATCCAACGGTCCTCCCGACGCGGACTGTACTCGCGACGCTCGGACGCTAAAACCCTTTTTAGCATAGACCAACACAAAGCCGAAAGAACGCAGCCTCTTCAGTTGTGAGACAGACGCTAACACAAACAAACACAGACAGTGACGGAGACAGCGGGGTGAGTTCCTGGTGTGCACTTCAAAGGGAGCGGGGTGGAGAGCGTGCGGAGAGAGAAGGGAGGTGATAGGCTGGCCGGTTTTGTGAATGGGGAGTGGAACTAGTGAATGAACGTGACGTGAAAATAAAACTCAGGGGGCGGACCGCCACATCCCCCCCCCCTTAGAAAAACTGCACGTATGCAGGGAAATGTCCTAGGTTCATCTCTTCTTTAGAGATCTCTTCTTTTTAACCCCACTCTCTGGTACGGGGCTGGAGAAACCCAAGAACTCTTCCTCGTCACTCTCCTCATTGAAGATATCCAACACACGCTGGCGTTCCAGTTCGTCCAACTCCTGTGCTGATGGGTAACAAGGTTTAAGTCTTGAGACGTGGACTACCTTCCGATCCTCACCCGTCTCCTCCAGTACCACGTCAACATTAACCGGCCCCACCTGAGAGATCACTCTATATGGTCCTAGCCATTTGGGTGCCAACTTTGCCGTGAATGATTTCTCTGCTTTGGAGTACGGATGAGAGCGTAGCCAAATTCTGTCATTGTCCTTCACAAGCAGGTCCCGTCGCTTCTTATCATAATTCCGTTTCTGCCGGATGCGACCTTTCTGTATGTGTTCCTGTACAAATACCTGGAGCTCTTTCAGTTCGGTCACATTCTTGTAGGCCGGACTGTCTGGAGAAGGAGTCCAGGGTTGCAGCATCACATCCAGAGGGCTTCTGAGGGTCCTGCCCAGGTTCAATTCAGCTGGGGTGACCCCAGTGGTTTCATGAACTGCCGAATTCAAGGCAAAACGTCAGGAAGATGCTTGTCCCACTGTTTATGGTTGTTTTTGACATAGGATGCAATCATTGGTTTAAGGGTGCGGTTAACTCTTTCTGTGAGATTGGTCTGGGGATGATATGATGCTGTTGTCATCTTCTGCCGCAGGTTCCATTTGGCACAGGTTTCCTTGAAGACTGCAGAGACAAACTGGGACCCCTGGTCAGAAAGGATATAATGGGGGACCCCCCACCTTGTGAGGATTTCCTCTGTGAGGACTTTGGAGACTGTTTCCGCTGTGGCCTTTCTCAGTGGGTATAGCTCCACCCAACGAGTGAAGTAGTCCACAAAAACTACGAGGTAGACATAGCCTCTAGTACTCCGCGGAAACGGGCCCATGAAATCCACTCCAATCATCTCCCACGGACTCTCAACCACCGTCTGCTGCAGTTTCCCTGCTACCTTGCGACTTTCAGGTTTGTACTTCTGACAAGTCTCACAGTTCTGCACATAGGTTTTCACCTCCAAACTCAATCCCGGCCAGTATACCAATGTATGCATCCGCTTGTAGGTCTTGTACCTTCCCAAATGACCTGAGATGGAATCATCATGGAACATCTGAAGGAGAGGTTGTCGAAAACAGCCCGGTATATATACCTGATAGACCGTTTTATGGGGGAGCTGCACGACCCTGTAGACTTTATCCTCCAGGATGGTGAACTTGATGGAGTCATTCATAGTGAGCTCCCCCTCCTCCATGATGGAATTGTAGATCTTCTGTATCTCCGGGTCCCCTTGTTGAGCTTTCCAGATCTCCTCATCAGATATGGGAAGTTCCTTGCGAGGTTCTCCCTTCACTGACATCATAGTGGCATACTCTGTTGGTTCATCAGAAGAGGTGTCACTGGGGGCTCTGGACAAGGCATCGGGTACCGTATTATACTTCCCCTTCCGATACTCCACGGTAAAGGTGAACTCCTGTAGGCGAAGAACCCACCGAGTGAGGCGTGTACTGGGCTTCTGTGACTTGAACATCCAGACCAAAGAAGAGTGATCGGTCACTACTGTAAAGGATCTACATTCCAGATAGTACCGCCATTTTTCCAATGCCCATACCACAGCCAAGCACTCTTTTTCCGTGGCAGAGTAATTCCTTTCAGCCTTATTCAGGCTTCTGCTCCCATAAGCCAAGACCTCTTCAGAACCTAATCCAGTTTGTTGGACCAGCACAGCCCCGAGGCCCACATCACTGGCATCCGTATACACCACAAAGGGCAGATTGAAGTTGGGATGTCCCAGGATGGGTGGGGAAACCAGGTGGTTCTTCAGGGTGTCAAAGGAACGTTGGCATTCAGGGGTCCACCGGAATTTGACTCCTTTCCGTTTAAGGTTGTTTAAGGGATCCGCAACCTCAGAATAGTTCTGAATGATTTCTCTGCTTTGGAGTACGGATGAGAGCGTAGCCAAATTCTGTCATTGTCCTTCACAAGCAGGTCCCGTCGCTTCTTATCATAATTCCGTTTCTGCCGGATGCGACCTTTCTGTATGTGTTCCTGTACAAATACCTGGAGCTCTTTCAGTTCGGTCACATTCTTGTAGGCCGGACTGTCTGGAGAAGGAGTCCAGGGTTGCAGCATCACATCCAGAGGGCTTCTGAGGGTCCTGCCCAGGTTCAATTCAGCTGGGGTGACCCCAGTGGTTTCATGAACTGCCGAATTCAAGGCAAAACGTCAGGAAGATGCTTGTCCCACTGTTTATGGTTGTTTTTGACATAGGATGCAATCATTGGTTTAAGGGTGCGGTTAACTCTTTCTGTGAGATTGGTCTGGGGATGATATGATGCTGTTGTCATCTTCTGCCGCAGGTTCCATTTGGCACAGGTTTCCTTGAAGACTGCAGAGACAAACTGGGACCCCTGGTCAGAAAGGATATAATGGGGGACCCCCCACCTTGTGAGGATTTCCTCTGTGAGGACTTTGGAGACTGTTTCCGCTGTGGCCTTTCTCAGTGGGTATAGCTCCACCCAACGAGTGAAGTAGTCCACAAAAACTACGAGGTAGACATAGCCTCTAGTACTCCGCGGAAACGGGCCCATGAAATCCACTCCAATCATCTCCCACGGACTCTCAACCACCGTCTGCTGCAGTTTCCCTGCTACCTTGCGACTTTCAGGTTTGTACTTCTGACAAGTCTCACAGTTCTGCACATAGGTTTTCACCTCCAAACTCAATCCCGGCCAGTATACCAATGTATGCATCCGCTTGTAGGTCTTGTACCTTCCCAAATGACCTGAGATGGAATCATCATGGAACATCTGAAGGAGAGGTTGTCGAAAACAGCCCGGTATATATACCTGATAGACCGTTTTATGGGGGAGCTGCACGACCCTGTAGACTTTATCCTCCAGGATGGTGAACTTGATGGAGTCATTCATAGTGAGCTCCCCCTCCTCCATGATGGAATTGTAGATCTTCTGTATCTCCGGGTCCCCTTGTTGAGCTTTCCAGATCTCCTCATCAGATATGGGAAGTTCCTTGCGAGGTTCTCCCTTCACTGACATCATAGTGGCATACTCTGTTGGTTCATCAGAAGAGGTGTCACTGGGGGCTCTGGACAAGGCATCGGGTACCGTATTATACTTCCCCTTCCGATACTCCACGGTAAAGGTGAACTCCTGTAGGCGAAGAACCCACCGAGTGAGGCGTGTACTGGGCTTCTGTGACTTGAACATCCAGACCAAAGAAGAGTGATCGGTCACTACTGTAAAGGATCTACATTCCAGATAGTACCGCCATTTTTCCAATGCCCATACCACAGCCAAGCACTCTTTTTCCGTGGCAGAGTAATTCCTTTCAGCCTTATTCAGGCTTCTGCTCCCATAAGCCAAGACCTCTTCAGAACCTAATCCAGTTTGTTGGACCAGCACAGCCCCGAGGCCCACATCACTGGCATCCGTATACACCACAAAGGGCAGATTGAAGTTGGGATGTCCCAGGATGGGTGGGGAAACCAGGTGGTTCTTCAGGGTGTCAAAGGAACGTTGGCATTCAGGGGTCCACCGGAATTTGACTCCTTTCCGTTTAAGGTTGTTTAAGGGATCCGCAACCTCAGAATAGTTCTGCACAAAACGGTGGTACCAACCGGACATACCAAGAAACCGTTGTACGGCCTTCAGGTTTGTTGGCACAGGGAAGTCCTCCACAGCCTTCACCTTCTCAGAGTCCACTTGGATTCCAGCTGCTGAGACCATGTGGCCCAAGAAACGCAGAAATGTTTGGAAGAACTTGCTTTTCTTCATGTTCACCGTGAGGTTGGCAGATCTTAATTTATCCAGAACAGCCTGGATGTCCGAGTAATGCTGTTCCCATGAAGCAGAGTAAATGATGATGTCGTCTAAATAGACGAAACAAATGCTTCCCCTGAGTTTTCCCAAGGTCATCTCCATTAGTCGTTGGAATGTAGCTGGAGCGTTCTTGAGTCCAAATGGCATGACTTTGAATTGGAAGAGTCCCAGGGGAGAGGCAAAAGCGGTCTTGTCAATACTCTCCTGGTCCATCCTGCATTGCCAGTAGCCATTATTCAAGTCGATGCTTGAAAAGATCGCTGATCCGGCTAGGGAGTCCAGGATTTCTTGAATTGTGGGTAATGGATAAGCATCTGTGTAGGTTACGGCATTGAGTTTGATGTAGTTGACACAGAACCTTGGTTTTCTGTCCTTCCTAGGGATGAGGACTACTGGGGAAGACCATGCTGAGGACGAGGGCTCAATGATATCCATCTCCAACATTTCCTCAATTAGCTCCTTCATCACCTGGAGTTTTGCTGGGGATAACCGATAGGGTCTCTGCTTTATTGGCACACCTTGTGTGACAAGGATTTTGTGTGTGAGCACACCAGTACAACCCAAGCGAGAAGTACACACATCAGCGTTCTCCTGTAGCTGATCAAAGAGACAGCTCTTTCCTACGGCATCCATCTGGGCTCCCTCAATGGCCTTCTTTAAGAGCTCTGCATCCAGAATAGCCTCAGTAGATGTAGCTGAACTTCGAGGGTTGATGGCAGAGAAGAAGCAGAGTTGGCCCTTCCATCCCCACTCCGCAGGAGCGTCTGTGTCTTTCTCAAAGCAGTACTTCTTACTGTCCGTGTGGGAAGTGAACCAGTACTGGTTTGTCCTTATCTCAAGCTGCAAGCCGATGATGCACATGAAATCCAAACCCAAGACAATAGGGCAAGCTAGGGCTTCTGAGGACAACACCACCACAGGTAAGGTGCAAGTATGACCCTGTAAGGTGAGTGCCAACTGCTGCCACCCTAAAGGCCATCTCCCTCCCCCATCTGCCAAGTATAGGGGATTTCCTGACCAAGGAATCAGATTTGCATGTTCAGGCTTGACAGCATGCCACATTTCCTCATTTAGAAGAGTGTAAGATGAGCCAGTGTCGATCATAGCTTTCCCCTTCTCCCGACCGATGGTCAGCGTCACAAACAACTGTTGTGGATAAGGCCTGGGAGACAAGAAAGGAGAAGTTGATGATGGGAGAAGTTGGGACGGAGGTAGGTGGGACATGGTACTCAAAGTAGGATTGCTTGATGGTTGCTGGTTGTAATTAGCAGATTTGTTCTTGCTTTTGTACTGGGGACAGGAATAAGGTGCATGGGAGCCCTTACACCGCCAACAGTACGTTGATTTGGCTGCTGCCTGGTTTGAATCTGATGCTCCTTGGTTCGAAGGCGGTTGCTGAGCTGTCTGTCTAGGCGCGACAACAGACTGGGCCTGGTTGGGAGCAGTAGTGTACCTTTGCTGTTGTAGTTGTTTTCCCCAATCCTTTTCCAGCTGCTGTCCCAGCCTAACCAGCTCATCGACAGAGTTCACCCGGCTGCTCCTCAACTGACAAGCCAATTGAGGGCGGATGTTTTTTAGTAGGAGCTGTATCACCTTAGCCTCTGTGATGTCTGTCTTCCAGCGGCGACAAAGTGAACGGTATCTGTAAGCAAAATCCCTTATGCTCTCATTCTCTCCTTGAATCTGTGTCCGTATTCTCTCCTCCAGTTCATCCATATAGTCTTCCGACAGGAAGGCAAAAAGGAACTTTTCCTCAAATTCCTTCCAGGTATGCGTTTCCAGCCTCATGACATCCCACCAATCTCTTGCCGTTCCATGAAGGACACTCCTCATAGTGGCAAGGATCCTCAGTGAGTGGATTTAGGGACAAATAGTCATGACACTGTTCCAAATAAATTAAGGGATCACTGCAGTCCTCCATCCTCCCAAAGCATGGGAACTGCAACTTGATTGGACTTTTCCCCATGAACCTTCCTCTTGGCTCAGAGGGCTCAACTGGTGAGGACGTTCGTTCTGGCAAACCACCCATTTGCATGGTGGATTGCAGCTGTGGGCGCGTTTTCACCATAGGTGGCAGCACAGGTGAGTTGTCCAACTGGGCAGTCTGCATTGCAGTATGTGAAAACGTTGAAAGTAGAGGGAGGGTGTTCTGTTTTATTAGTGTAACCTCCTCAACTACGCTGTGCAAGTCCCGGCTGCATGCCATCGTTTCCTCTTGCAGCAGATTGACCGCCTCCGCCATAGGGGACATAACCTCTTGTAGGTCTTTCAGGACATCAACATGCAATTTATTCATTCGCCATTTTACAGTATCAGTTATCTGCACTCTTAGGTATTGTGTGTGTTGATTCAACAACTCCTTAAAGTTTTGACATCCACATTCTGGCTTATTATCGATGGCCTGTTTGATTTCTCTTAGAGTCTGAGCCTGAGTCAAACTTGTCCTTGTGTTAAGTCGCTGCTCCGTTTGCATCTCCTTCATTTTCAAATTCAGGTTGACCATTGACCGTTCCAGAGTTTGTATACCTTGCACTGATTGCATGAACAGATCGTTCTCCACTGGACCTGTAACCTCAAGTGGCAGAGTGGGCTCCCACAGGTCCATGTCAATTGGACACCTATCCGTTTGCATTGAATAACTCCTCCTGTCCCCCTGACTACTCCCAGGGGGCTCTGAATGTCCAAAGGGTGCTGCATCACCCAGTGTGACCTCCTGACTTTCAGCAGGGGCTGCTGGTGATGTTGTGGAAGGTGTCTCAAACTGTACACTTCCCTGACCACTCACAGGGGGCGCCAGTGGTGCAATGGACAGTAAATCAGCCTGTACACCTCCCAGATCGTCCACAGGGGGCGCCAGAGGTGCAGCAGAAAGTGACTCCACCTGTATACCTCCCTGCAAGACAACAGGGGGCTCCTGTTGTCCTGGTGAAGATGAAACATCCTGTATTATTCCCTGGTTTTCAACAGGGGTCGCCTGTTGTGTGGGGTGCGACAAATCACTCTGTATTCGTACCTGTCTGACAGCAGGCACCTGTGGTACAGAGACTGTAGTATTTGATATGCTCCCTTGAATACCTCCAGACGGAGTTATTAGCCGAGGAATGCTCCTTGTCTGTGAGAGCCTGTGGACCTCCTGGCCTCTAGGGGCAACAGAGGACCGCAAACGCCGAAAACGCTCCATGATATCCTCCATTTTGTTTGACATGACTGCATGAAATAAATGAAATTAAGCAAGTTGTTTTCGAAGGGAAAGAAACTGGGGTTACAATCGTAACCTCTAGTTTTCTTTTTTTTTCGTTGTTGGAGTAATAGAAATGAATGTGTTTTGTGTCCACTTCCAGTTGACCTTTTTGTGTGACTTTCTTTTTTTTTCTTTTTGACTTTTTCCCAGTTCAATACATTTTCCAGCTTTCCAGGGTTGTGGTGTCCGTTTTTTCCTTATCTCCACATAAGAGATTGGTGTGTTTGATTTTTTCCTTTTAAAATCTGGGGTGCCATTTTTCTGTAGCGGTTTACTCTTTAAATTCACATGCTTGCTTGGGGTGCCAGCCGGCTTTTCAACCGACAAATTGTTTAGAGTGAATACCAACCACAAGGATACATATTATCTCAGTCATGCAACCTGCATGTACAACATGAACCCTTAACTTACACACCAACACCGTCACAAAGAGGAAAAGACCACATTCAACACTTAATTTCAATACAATTCACATTAAAGAAAATAACACGCAGTGCAGTCCTTGTTCAAACTCAAAAGTACCTTGTAGGATTTTATTCTCAGTTCAGTTCCACCTCCACGCACAAAAATACCCACAGTTAATAGCACAGTTAATCCAAAAGATCCAAAAATAAATGCTGCTTAGAAAACAGTTTCACGCTCAAAATAAACAAAAATAACGCCCTTCCAAACTCCTCCCGACCTCCGCGCTCCGCCTGTTAATAGGCTCCAAAGAACACTTTAACTCCAGCAGCAACCAGGCTCCCCTTTACCTTTGGTACCGTGGCGTGGAATCCTGGATTAATGGCCGGTCCCGATCCGCCGTTGTTTTCGCCTCGCCGACGTCCACTTTGCTTGTTTGTCTCGGTTCCAACGGAATCCAACGGTCCTCCCGACGCGGACTGTACTCGCGACGCTCGGACGCTAAAACCCTTTTTAGCATAGACCAACACAAAGCCGAAAGGACGCAGCCTCTTCAGTTGTGAGACAGACGCTAACACAAACAAACACAGACAGTGACGGAGACAGCGGGGTGAGTTCCTGGTGTGCACTTCAAAGGGAGCGGGGTGGAGAGCGTGCGGAGAGAGAAGGGAGGTGATAGGCTGGCCGGTTTTGTGAATGGGGAGTGGAACTAGTGAATGAACGTGACGTGAAAATAAAACTCAGGGGGCGGACCGCCACAACATACACACACACACGGGGGAAACTTTAGGGGCTGCTGGAGCTACGTGATGTGTCTCAGCCACACACACACACACACACACAGAAAGAAATACAGCATGCAGCTGGTAATAATATGACTGCCAGTCATTTATTCTTGTTTTTAAAGAAAAACCCACAAAAAAAACCTGCATAGCCTATGCAATGAGCTGGAAAGGTGGGCTTGGACGATGTTCTGCCAAGGACTGGTTTTGGTGCAAAACAAATGCGGAGTATGCAAAACTTACACCGAAAGAAACGGCCCCGTGCAACTGCAACATCTCCGTTTCACCAGCCCCAAATCCTTGGAGCCTTTGCCAAAAGTATTAAATACAAAAATAGTCCATGAGCCAGAGCCCCAAAATTGAGCAATGATTATCTAAAGAGTGGGCAATACCATACCTATATTAAATTGTTTATAGGGTCAATATAGGTAAATAAATATATGATAACCTTTCCAAAGGAGCATCTTTTTCATATTTATCACACATTTTGTTATTTTCCCCATACGTACATGACAGGTGAAAGAAATGACAATTTAGGCATTTAGTACAGGAGTCAGAGCCCCAGCGCCAGATATTGAATATTCCCTTGTTAAAAACCTTTGACTCCAACATGTTAACAAAATGAAATAAGAATGTTCACTCTGGCTTTGTCCAATGTTCCAATGTTGATTCTGGAAAGTTATGCAAATTCGGGCACATTTTCCTAATGCATAATTTGCATATTAAAATATACAATTTCAGAAATATTGTAATACGATAGATCATTGTCTTCATGTAAGTAATCAACTGGGGAAGTTTCATTATAACTATTTTTTTAATTTTGTCATTTTTTTCACCTGTCATGTATGTATGGGGAAAATAACAAAATGTGTGATAAATATGAAAAAGCTGCTCCTGTGGAAAGGTTGGTGGGCCTGATCGACGGCGATGACGAGACGGCCTACAGAGCTGAGGTTGTTGCACTGACACAGTGGTGCCAGGAGAACAGCCTCGTTCTGAATGTCAGTAAGACCAAGGAACTGATAGTGGACTTTAGGAGGACTGAGAGGGTGCACGCACCCGTTTACATCAACGGTGTTGCAGTGGAGCAGGTCTGCGACTTCAAGTTCCTTGGCATAAACATCTCAAGGGACCTGAAGTGGGCCACACACACCACACAAGTGGTGAAAAAAGCCCAACAAAGACTATATTGCCTCAGACGCCTGAAGAAGTTCAGAGTGAGACCCCGTATCCTCAGAGCGTTCTATAACAGCACCATTGAGAGCGTTCTGACGAGTGGCACCACAGCCTGGTTTGGGAACTGCACCGCAGCGGAACGGAAAACACTGCAGAGAGTGGTGCGAACAGCGCAGCGCATCGTGGGAGGGGAGCTTCCCCCCCTCCAGGAAATACACGAGAAGCGCTGTGTGGCTAAGGCCGAAAACATCATCAAGGACCTTTACCATCCAAGCCATAATCTGTTCGAGCCACTGCCGCACCCACGGCCAGGCAAACGGTACAGGAGCCTGGCGAGCAGTACCACCACATTATTGAACAGTTTCTACTCCGCAGCAATCCGGCTGCTGAACAGAAATTAAAGTCTGGTGACACTGCACAGAACTGTGAAATGTGCTTTAAAAGGGACATTTCTTGTAAACACTTGTATGCACTCACTCACTTTATTATAGATTTATATATGTAGTTTAGTCATTTATGCACTGTATGCTTCTCCTCTCTCCCTATGAGATGACTATCCTTAACTGCAATGATGAGCCTGCACAACCAAGAATTTCACCCACTTACTTGTAATGTGATGTGACAATAAAGATTGATTCTGATTCTGATTCTGGTTATCATATATTTATTTGACCCTGTGATGTGACAATAAAGATTGATTCTGATTCTGATTCTGGTTATCATATATTTATTTGACCCTATAAACAATTTAATATAGGTATGGTTTTGCCCACTCTTTCGATAATGAAATCTTGTCTGGCTCATGGACTAAAAGGAGAGCTGGAGATGGATAAAATGCACAGTGGCTGTATCGAGATATATCGCCAAGGACATGAGGTCTTTCCATACTGTTGAGAAGGAGTCATTCAAGGAGCTACTGGCCACATTTGACAAGCAGTATGAGCTACCTGCGAGGAAATATTTGACCAAAACCGCTATACCCGATTCAAATAACCGAGTCAGGGCTGAAATAAATAAAGAACTGGAGGCAGCGGACTCTGTCACGCTGACCACAGATATGTGGTCAGCTCTCAACATGGTCCCTTGCATGGGCCTCACAGCCCACTACATGACGCCAAGTTGGGGATTGGAGGCCAAATGTCTTGAGACGACATAAGTCCCTGATGACCACACGGCGGATGTCTTAACAGAAGAACTGGAAGAATGCTGTAAAGCGTGGGGGATCACGAAGGAGAAAGTCTCATGTGTCACCACGGATAATGGCTCCAACATTGTTAGTGCCATGAACAAATTGGGATCGCCATGGCTTAATCGTTTTGCCATAATCTCAATGTGGCCATGAATAACGCCATCAAAAAGGAGAAGAAAGGCACAGACCATGCCTTTGGGACGTGCAGAGCTGTGAATGGTGCTTTTGCTCACAGTTGGCAGAGGCGACGGGAACTTTGTGCAGCCCAAGAGGACCTTGATCTGCCAAACCATTCTATGATAGCGGTAAGTAAAGCCCATGACATGACTAGAGTTAAGAAATTGCCAAAGCAAAAGTGGAACAATACAATCAAAACAATGTATGTAGCCTACAATTAAATGAGAATAAAGAAAGCTGTTGCAACTCTCTTTCTCTCCCCCTCCCCTCTCTCCAGTTGCCTACCCCCCCCCCCCCCCCCTTCTCTCTCTCTCACACACACAAACAAAATATGCATATTTGTCGTACGTATTTTTACAACGTTACGTACGATAGCCTATTATTTATTAGGCTGTTATCAAATTAAAATATTAGCCCAATTAACACATTTATTGTATGTGTTTGTTTTAAGGAGTGTGCAACTCGCTGGGGAACAAAACAAAAAATGGTGGAGAGAGTTATCGAACAAGAAGATGCCATAAAAAGGGTATTTGCTGCTGATAAGGGTAGACGCACTCCTCTCCCAACTTTAAACTGGCAAGACATTAACAGACATTTTGTCTGCGGTAAAATGATGTGACGTATCCTCCTCCCTGATACCAATGCTCCACCATCTCACTGACATCGCTCTTAAAATAGGAGAAGATTATGTCGCAATGACAAAGAGCATCAAACAGGAGGTTTTATCACAGCTGGACAACAAATACGACAATGCCAAAACCATACAACTCCTGCGCACAGCCACTTTGCTCGATCCGCGGTACAAGGGAGACCATTTAACACCCGCTCACTTGGATCTAATCAAAACTCATCTCCAGACTGAGATGGTGGCGTTCTCGTCCCCAAAAAAATAGCCTGTTGCCTGTTGCGTGTTCGAGTGGGAGAAGATGATGAGGGAGAGCAGCGGGCGATATAATGGTGTTTTGATTCCACTATTTTACTGACTGTTTCCAATCCATGCGTAATGTGTGTCATGGCCATAATATGAAATAGGAATATTTGGGACAATTTGCTCCGTGTGTGATTGCCGAAATGAATTGATTTAACATGCATTAATACAAAAGCCCCGAGAGGATAAGAACTCAAGATAACCGTTTCAAAGTCAAATGCATTTATTCAATTCAAAGCAGTGATGCTTGAACCGGAGTGTCCTTGGACAGTTGAATTGAGGTATAGGGCAGGCTATGTCTACAGAATTCATGGGTGAAAAAGATCAGGTATCACATTTAATTCTGATGTGTCAGTCACTTTTTCTTGTTCCGCACGGCACCTCTCGTCTCTTGTCGGTAAGGTTATGATCACGGCAATGAATGAACTTATGTACTAATATATAGGCTACAGGACCAGAGGTTGTTTTTTAATGGTTTGTCTTTTTAAAAACATTATTTACCCTCAACCGCTGGTAAAGCTGGTTAAACCTCCGCTAAATTCAGTAGCCTACGACCTACGACTAAATTGTGTAACAAGCTTTCACTGCAGTCACTGTCACTAATTCTATTAAATGGTCGGACCTGGATCATTGTTGCCATGTCTGCTTATTATAAGCGACTTTGGGCTTGTTTTTCTAAGAATTATTTCTATGAAGACGGCGCGTTGTGAGATTGTAGGTCGGCTATTTTCAATAAATATATATATATGTATATAGATAGATAGGTCGGTCATGTGGCCTATTAGTCGCTTATTTTGGTATTGTTTTACTTTTCATAGACCTGGCTGCTTATTTCTATCGCAATCTGTCATTATCTGGCAACACTGGCCTGCGTGCGTGCCGCCCTGCTGCTCACAGTAGCAGCTTGCTGGCCCAAATTGATTCGCATTATGAGCACACTTTATTGCGCTGTGCTGATTGGGCTACAATTGAAGAGTTAGATTTTCGATATGGCTGACTATTAAATGTGCAAAAATATATATATATATCGCGGGGAAAATCGCCTAATAAAAATATTCTACGATTGGACTCATCCAATCGTTGAATAACGATATAATCGTCCAATCGCCCAACCTTACAATGGATTCAGAATCATGAAAAAACCCTAGTTTGACCCCTCACATGCTACTTAGAGTAGAATTCTTTATTTTTATTTTCCCGCATAAGGTTAAGGGTACCCTAACTTTCAGCAGCTGTCACAAATTCCCCTAGGGCAGGGGTCTTCAACAGGGGGTCCGGGACCCGTCCTCAGAGCTACTATAGGGGTTCCACCAAATCTTTGTGTGAGAGGATTTTTTTTCACATTAAACACTTGAACCCTAGCATCCCTATTCTGAGGGGAACATTAGCCAAAAATAGCAGATCTACAAGCTCACAACACATCGGCTATTTTTGGCAAAGAGGTATAGAGGTGTAGAGGGAAAAAAGAGGGGGAACAAATCTTAAACACCATTTTATACAATATAGAGGGGGTCCCTGCCTCATCTCTCTCTCAGCTAGGGGGTCCTTGGGCTGAAAACGTTGAAGACCCCTGCCCTAGGGAAATTGAAATTCAATCTTTGTGAGATGTGTTACACCTTTACAACACATTTGTGAAGACATTTCTTGGTAAGGAATTTATTCAAAGATTTGACATTATTCTGATAATATTCCCTGACTATAAACATGTTTGACATACAACATGAACCAACCTGTTCTATGTAGTTTGATGTGTGGCTGTAGCATCACGTCCAGCAGTTTGTTTGGTCTCTCCAGCAGAGTCTCGATCTCTCTCTGGAAGAGGTTGCACATGAACTCTGCAGCCGCACTGAGGCGCTCCAACACAAACACTCTGACATTAAGCTTCACACAACAAACATCAACACCACGCTGTTTTTCCAAAACACACAATATCGCCTCTCCCACCGACATCATGTGTTCATGTATCGACAGCCGTACAGACTCCATTTGACTCATTTTACCTCCTCTATGAGACATTTTCCCTAACTGTAATATGTGTGTCTCTGTTCTTACTGTTATATACGTATATAATGTGTAAAGCTCTCTGTTCCTACATTGAGAATCCCAATTCCACCATTCGGCGCTGATAATAAACAACACGCATTTACTTCCGGGTCAATGTGTTGCAAGTATGAGCAGCAAAGGTACTGTTGCCTTTCGCCGCCTGGTGGAGGAGGTGTGTATCTGATAAAGTATGGAACGATAGGCCTATAGACCAATTAATTGTTTACTAACATTGAGACTGGATGCGCAGGTGATTATTTCACGCAATCAATTTCCAACCTGTTGTTTCGGGGTGCGCTAGTTTCAGCACACCCCAACCCCCTCTTCTGTGTTGGCTAGTGAGGCGCGTCCTAGCGATACCTGATAGAATGGGTTTCATTTAGCGCATACTGGTTGCACGCATACTGGTTCTTATCAGTGTGACGTCGTCTGTTAAGGGGTCTATAGACTGCGTTCCAGTCTATTTTAAATAACATAAATGTTATACAAAAATGTAATTAATTTTACATATGTTGGGCAGAAACCTTGTATCTCCATATTTAAAATGTGTATACCCCCCCCCCCCCCCCCCCCCTTACTACTTCATACTAAAGTGTCACGCAAAAGTAGCAGATCTACAAGCTCACAACGTGTGGCATCGAGATATAAAATAATACTTTTCATGATGTATTTTGTTGATGCAAATGTTGATGTATCCTATTCATTTTTTAGACAGTTTGACAAAGATATGGAAATGTTTGTAATTAAAAAGTTAAATTGTGATATTATCAAATATAACTATCAAACATCTACGTGTCTACAGCTTTTCTTGCTAGTTGCATTACATTATTATTATTAGAACAAATACAGTTATGCCCTATTTATTCTGTACTTCATGTATTCAAAAATAGTCGATCTACAGGTTGTAGATCTGCAGGTTTGTCAATGACAATGTGAATACTTTTAATTTTGTAGCTACTGTAAATAATAATTTAAATGCAGACCTTTTTTACTTTTAAGAGAATCATTCTCTACATTGTGGTACCTTTATTTTAAAATGTAATAGGTAGGCTACTTCTTGCACCACTGGTCAAAATAATAGACCTTTGTAAAGGGGGGGGGGCGGCTCTTTCTTTAGCAAACATGGTGTTTTGACACACACACACACACACACACACACACACACACACACACACACACACACACACACACACACACAGTGGTGTAAAGTAACTAGTACATTCAGTAAAATGTTGTTTTTTTTACTTTCCTGGAGTATTTCCAATTTTCAGTACTTTTACTTCTACTCGAGTACATCTCAGAGGCAAATATTGTACTTTTACTCCACTACAATTATTTGAACACTTTAGTTACTAGTCACTTTGTAGATTTTGATTATTATTACAAAACATACCTTAACCACTTCAGCCTATATATTTCGGCCATTTGAAAATAGCAGATATACAAGCTCACAATCGCAATGTTTATACATTTGAAAACTTGAAACGGGACATTCTGCATAATGAGTACTTTCTACTTTTGGTACTGATGCCAATACTTTTGTACTTTTACTCAAGTACATTTTGAATTCCGGAACCGAGCTCATGCCACCTTCAATGCATGAGAGCCAACTGACCTTCTTGTCACCTGACAGGGGGGAGTTTCCCCGGTTGGACGTAGCGCGTGGAAGGAACACGCTATTCCAACCTTTTCCACCACTGCGTGCACGCGTGCACACACGCGTGCGCACACACACACACACACACACACACACACAATTTATAAATACACACGCTGTATATAATGTATGTTACAGTGAATGTAAATAAAAGAAAAATATGCCAATTTCAAGCCAATGTTTAATGAAGTCATTACACTGATCAAGACCTTCATTCCCATACATGGTAATATATGAAACACTGTTTTCAAATACAAATAGAACTGTTGAGAAACACAGTTTTAAAACGTCTCTTTTCATTCATGTTTGTAATAAGTGTGTAAAGTTCATACATTATCACAGTCAAACAAAGATCTGAATAAATGTTCGTTCAAATACATTTTCAGAATGTTCTCTATTCAAACTCTGCAGTATTATAGAATGAGTCTCCCACTCCAATCATATCCACTTATTTATAGAGCTCATTTAAAACAACAGTGTTGAACCTAAATACTAAAATAAGACTAAACACAGAGTAAAACAATAAAAAGTGTAAAAACATAAGAAAAGGATAAAACACAAAATAGATCAAATTTAAAAGGGTATAAATGACTAGCCTGGTAAACACCCCCCCTTCCCCCTTCCGGAAATCTAATTTGCATTTGATTTCAAGAAGGAGTCTGGCCCGCAGGCCTGTCTGGACGTTCATAACATGAACTCTCCTATCAGTGTCCTCGCTCATTATTCTGTGATTGACAGTGTAGGTTGGCCAATCAGGTGGAACCCGAGTGAACCCGAATGGAGCCGAGTGCAGCTGACAAAAATCTAACGGACCACCATTGAAATTCTGTCCGCTGTTTTTGTCTCTCTTTTAAAACTTCAAAACACTCTCAAACTTCTTTTTTGAGGCATGGAATTTACTTTTAAGATATCGTTCGGATAGAATTTAGTTGTTAAACTTCATATATGTGGTCAATTAATCATGACAGAGGCTACTGAACCGGGCAACCGGCAGAGGCGGGCAGTGACACGCATCTATCCGAATAAAGCAACCTATTTTCGGCATGGCCCTTTCAAATGTCCCCTTGCGTCACACTGCTCTGGTGGTAGGGGGAATGAACTGCTGATTGGCTGAAGGTGTTGTCAGTCAACGGTATTACTCCCGCCCAGCTCCAGCCCACAGCCAAATTGAACATACAGGTCTGCAGGCCAGACCAATTCCTGAAATCAAATGCAAATGATATTTCCGGAAGGGGGATGGTTTACCAGGCTAATAAATGACAGCAAAAACACAAAATAAAGAGACATAACTCTCAGTCTGGGTTAATAGGACACTCCTATAGTGATTATAACTAACCAGTGGTGTAAAGTAACCAAGTACATTTACCTAAGTAGGCCTACTGTACTTAAGTACAAGTTTGAGGTATTTTTTTTTTTTTACTTTACTGGTGTTTCCAATTTTCAAAACTTTTACTTCTACTCCACTACATCTCAGAGGCAAATATTGTTACTTATGTTTACTTTGCAGATTTAGATTATTATCTAATGAGTACTTTCTACTTTCTACCCAACAATGTGGGTCAAGCTCACACAAATTGTAGGCAAGGCAATTTTATTTGTAAAGCACATTTCAACGACGAGACAATGTGCTTTACACCGGTGTCGATTTTGACAGCACATTTCTTTTGGTCATATTTTAGTCATCTGAAATGTTTTACTGTTAGTTTTAGTCGACTATCATAAGATTATAGTCGACTAAATCTACAGTTGATTTAGTTGACTAAAATGTGTTTTGGCGGGGCCTTGATGGCGTCATAATGGCTGATTTTACTCTTGGTTGCATGCTGAAAATAGCCAATCTACAAGCTCACAACGTGTTGCAGCGCGACATGTTGTGAGCTTGTAGATCTGCTATTTTCAGAGCGCAACCAAACATAAAATGACTTGTCTTTTAGTTCTACTGGATCTCTTCTCCACTAGTCCCTCACTAACATTTTAGTCTAGTTTTTATTTGTTGACGAAATTGTCAATATATTTAGTTTCAGTTTTAGTTTTGTTTTTATTTCGTTTTTATTTCGTTTTTTCCAGACCCAGGGGGTCGGCCTACAGGAGGCTTTGTCTGTCGGTCTGTCGGTCGGTCTGTCCCTCTTTTCCTCCCCAGCCATCCGTTAATTCAACTGGTTTAAACATGTGCTGTGTAACTTTAGCCAATTTTGTTCTTCTACATAACTTATTTCAGAGGTTTATTACTACACAAGCAGCATAGTAAATTACCTAAACTTATGAAACGCTGGATTCAAAGCCCTTCTGCCCATATTCTGTGCCCTGACTGACAAGGGACAGGTGAATGTAATCAGACTGGAATGTTTGCTGGTCTAGCCTATACACAAATCTACAACCAAATACCACTATACAAAAAAACAAAAAGATTTCTTTGGCTATTCAAAAATAGCAGATCTACAAGCTAATAGCGTGGCAACGAGTGCCGCGCTATGAGCTTGTAGATCTGCTATTAAATATATATAAAATATATACTTTATATAAAATATATAATATATATATATATATATATATATATATATATATTAAAAAAAAATAGGCAAATCTTGGAATATACAATATATTTTTAAGCAAACATTTGTAAAATATTTAGTTCCAGGGACCCCTCAGAAGCAAAGATTTGAGTTGCAAATGTCTGTGTAAAAATAATCAAACATGATTTTTGAATAGCCAAACAAATCTTAAAGTGACAGAGATGCGTTCCGGGATTGAATGGGTTAATTTAAAATAGCTAAAGGGTGGCAGCAGACTGACAGTTTTCTGGGAGTTTGCCCCGGTATATGTGGTGCATATACAGTATCTATATGCATATGTAGTGAAAACAAACTCAATGGGTGTTGTGTCCTCAATATTCTGAATGAGAGAAAAAAGTCCTAAGGAATTGTATGAATGTTTAGAAAATGGAGGTCTCTGATACACATGGAGTGATCAGCTGGTTCTTTGTAGCTGACAGACAGGAGTTTGATGGGGAGGACGTTACGCATGTAGAAAAAAAAATGATATTTGTCACTGGACGTACTCCTACAGCAGGGAGTGTTGGGCGGGAGGAGTAAGTACGAAGGCTCTACGTCCTCCCGGTGGGGGCTCCTCACTGGCAGGTGAGTCAGTAGGATACAACAGCAGTGACAACACAGAAATGTGTGAGGTGAAGAATTAATTGGTGAAACGATTACATTGGGGAGAAAAAGGTGTAAAAAGAAAACCAGATGGGTGGGCAGCAAACGCTTTCTAAATGTTGAAGTGAAAATTGAAAATGGGTGAAGTGATCCTTTAAAAGGATCCCTGGCTGATAAGCCTTATATGCCTTAATACATTATAATTGCCCTCTATAACTAAATAATAAAAAATAAAAACACCTTAAATATTGTATTTATTTTAGAAATAGTTCATCTTTTACTCAACGGGGAAAACACCCGTCACAAGTTGATGATGTCATCTGTCCATGTGTGGTCCAGACCTATGGTATGGAATGCATGTGCTGACTTAAAACCAACTTAATACTTCCTAATGTTAATATGAGCATCGAAACAATATGTAAAATATTACATTAGGACATGCATTCCACACATTCCACAGGCCTGGACCACACATGGACAAATGACATCATCAACCTGCGACTGGCGTTTTCCCTGTTGAGTGAAAGATTAACAATTTCTAAAATAAATAAAAAAATGTTTAATTTTGGTTATAGAGGGCAATTTTAGTATATTAAAGTATATAAGACTTATTAGCCAGGGATCATTTTAAGTGGTTTAAAGCTCCCTCTTTGTTAGCCTAGGCTTCCTCTCCCATTTCTTCTTCTCCCTCTTCTTCTTGTCTTCCTTGTGGAAGATCCTTCCATCAGCCTGCTCCACCCACCTCACTTTGATGTCTGCTGGCGCCCCCTGGTCGTCCTTCATGTTCTGCTTCAACTGAGACACAAAGCAGAATGATGAACAGTGTCTGGTCATCATCATTTGATCGTGTGTTAACTTATACATGGTCAGGGGTGGATTACCACACAGCTAGGCCCAGGGGGCCCAAGAGCTCAGGAGGCCCCTAGCCAGAGCCTTTGCAAAGTTTGCATGAATTGTCGCTGTTATTAACTTTGCATTTCTTGTCAAATAAGGGCGTATAATTCATATCGATAACAGAGCCCCAAAAGTCCTACTGAAAACTGAAGGAATAGCCTAAACATTCACTTTGTAAATGTCACAAGATAGAGTAAGTGGAGGCTTATTGTCGGTATCAGCCAGAGTGCGGGAGTCTATCCTCGTTTCACAATGAGCTAGACCTCTGGGAGATGGATTGCGGAGGTCGAGCGAGTTGGCGGTGCCCGGGATCGAACCCATCATAATGTGTGCATGTTAATCTCGCCTATTTATCTATAGGACTTTATAGGGGCATGCAAACAGCAAGTTCAAAACGGCACTGGAATCTCTAAAATGAGTTAGTCAGTGTACCTGCCGGTGGGGCATTTTACAATCTCTGTTTGGAACCTGCATTTCCAAGGGGCTGATTTAAAAAAATATAAACCCGCCCCACATTTGCATACTGGGCCCTGATTGATGCCCCACAACTTAGGGGGCAGCGAGATCCAATCACAACCAAGCAGGGTCAGACCAAATCTGCCAAGGGCAATTTTTTTTTTGCACTGGCAGATTTGTCTGGTTTCCAGGCTAGACCGGTAGAATCCTCATCTCCAACAGGTGGCGCCACTGAACAGCTTAGCAAACCAGAATATGTAAATTGTTCAACATGCATGCATAATAATGAGTTGCAAAGGTATAGAGTACATGAAAACATTATCAATTAAATGAGCCCTTCACCTATGTGCTACTTTATCTTCATATAAATGGTCCTCACTTTAATATACTCATTAAAAGATGAAACCATTTTAGTCTACTCACTCTGTCTCAGAGGTGGGCTGTGGACAGTTCAGAAACCTGCCTACCAGTGACATCATCGATGGGGATTCCAAGCTAATAGAAACTACAGCCTTTCTATTCCTGGAAAGTTAGCATGCAGAAGCCATCGATCTTGCATTTAAAAAAGAAATTATGATGTCACTGGTAGGCAGGTTTCTGAACTGTCCAGAGCACTCCTCTGAGACACACAGAGTGAGTAGACAGAAATGGTTCCATCATCTTATAATGAGCATTAGTGAGGACTAATTTTATGAACATGAGATTGAAAATGGGTGAAGTGCTCCTTTAATTAATAATACAGTTTGATCATACCTGCTCCAAAATGGCGTCCGCTACTGCAGGGTCGTTCATATCCAGGGAGGAGTTTATGGTCAGTTTCACTCTCAACGCTGGATTCACTACTATGTTGAAAAGAAACATAAGAAGTCCCTTTCATTGATTAGATTTCACATACAAATCAATATTCTTCACAGTATAATGAAGTGAAATGAATGTTTTTATTTGTATTTCTCTTGGCCAGAACTGAAGGATTAAAAAAAGTCAAATCCACAGTTAACAATCACATGTTGACATTTGCCCTCATCTCATCCTTTGTTGTTGTAGTGGAGTTATTCTATAGATGACCTTTATAGACTGACCAATACAACATGTTAAGAACTGATACTGATTCTGAACATTACAATTGAATAAAGATGACACAATATTACCAACCTACCTTTAGATTTAGATATATATAAAAAATATTTATATTGGTGCTAAATCTTGCTGGCTGGGGATTAGGAGTAGTTTTTGCCTGAACCAGACAGCCCCATATACAGTCCAGTAGAATATTCATTCCGGCCCCCACAAACCTTGGGCTCTGAACCTTAGATTATAGCCAAAGTAACCACGAGTTATCAGTTATCACTTACCACGGTAGCAGATGAAGGACGCTTTTCTGTTACATCTCAAGTCTGCCCATTTGGACCCTAGGGCAAAGTTCATGGCAGCACATTTCTCCCTCAGACCACCATTTGGTTCCCCTTCCTTCCAGTACCTGAATGAGGAGCTGCTCCCATCGGACCACTTCCAGGAGTCTGGGTACAGACTCCCATTGACATCGTTGTACAGGCCAATCAACCACCAGACTCCCTTTTAGTCTAGGACCTGGCTAAAATATGTATGCACTTAATTTAGGAGAGATTATCTCAACTGTTCTTGACTAATATGACCCCAAGGAATAATTTAGGAACTATGAGAAATTCTCTATCCGGGGCGAAATACTCTGAAATGACCACGCCCCCTTTTAAACGACCGCTACTTCAAACATGGCTCTATCTTTTAAACCGTTGGAGCTACAGATTTTCTGAGGTGCTCAAAATGTACACAATATTCATGTTTAGGGAAAAATAGAAAAGTGTAAAATGTCAAATTTTATATTTTATTACAAAACAGCTTAAACAAACGGCTAAAACGGTCAACTTATTTACAGTCCAGGGCCATAAGAATATTTTTGCGTGAATCAATCTAAAAGCACCACATTTGTCCCAGATGTAACCCAGGGCATGCTCTAATGATGTAGCAAGGGTGCCCGAGCCAGCAGCCTTCGGGATCATCATAGTGGCCAAATCCAATATGGCCGCCACCTGAAAAAGGTTTTGGCTATGTTTGAACCAGATGAGCTACAAATGCAAACTTGGTGTCTAAATCATGTTTTTTGACAATTATAAGCATGTTGTAATGCTTATCTTTATAATTGAATCTATTTAGATGACTCTATTTTGCATATCACAAATTTGGCCACTATGTTAACAACCAATGTATCTTACAGATGTAATTTTATTGAAACAATAGAATGATTTAAGAGTAGAACTCATTCCTAAGTATACAGCTACAGCCAGTACAGTATGTGCAACAATGCTCAGCATAAAATGTAATTATTATCATACTAGGTGTATAGAATTTGAACAATATGTATTATTGTACATTGTACATAATTATCTTGGTGGAACTAACAACAGCACTGATACATAAAGTACTACACACACACACACACACACACACACACACACACACACACACACACACACACACACACACACACACACACACACACACACACACACACACACACACACACACACACACACACACACACACACACACACATCATAAAAAACAAAAAGTGGTGCCTACAATATTGTGTATATAGTGTGCCTACAATATTGTGTATATAGTGTGTGTGTGTGTGTGTGTGTGTGTGTGTGTGTGTGTGTGTGTGTGTGTGTGTGTGTGTGTGTGTGTGTGTGTGTGTGTGTGTGTGTGTCTATCTATACACCCTTGACCAGTATGATAGTATTCAATTCATGCTGAGCATGTACTGGCTGTTGCTGTATAATTTGTGTTCTACTCATATTATTCTATTGTTTCAACATCTATACACAGGTTGTTTCTTTTCTTCAGTTGGATCTTAACTCATTCCAACAACTCTGGATGTAACTTTATGTTATATAACATTTTTGATATATGCCATATTTGTAATAAGCAAATAAGAGGGCTCTAGATGGATTCAATCATAAATATGAGCATTCCAGTGTGTTTCTAATGCTCAAAAAGCATAAAATAGACACCAAGTTTGCCAAAAATGACAAAGATTAAGGAAAGTAAAACAAATTGTCAGATAGTCGCCATCTTTAAAATATGCAAAATAGAGGTCCAGCCACACCCAGTCATAAAGATAAGCATTTCAACACACCCAGTCATAAAGATAAGCATTCCAACATGTTTCTAATTGTCAAATATTTAGACACCAAGTTTGCATTCATAGCTCATCTGGTTCAAAAGTTATAGACAAAACCTTTTTCAGGTGGCGGCCATATTGGATTTGGCCACTATGATGACCTGGAGGATTGCTGGCTCGGGCATGGGTTCCACAAACATGAGTATTCTGAACATTTTGAGCACCCCAGAAAATCTGTAGCTCCAACAGTTTAGAAGATAGAGCCATGTTTGAAGTAGCGGTCAATTTAAAAGGGGCGTGGTCATTTCCGAGTATTTCGCCCCGGATAGAGAATTTCTCATAGTTCCTAAGTTGTTCCCTGGGGTCATATTAGCCAAGAACAGTTGAGATAATCTCTCCTAAATTAAATGCATACATATCTTAGCCAGGTCCTCTACTATTTAAACAAATGACACCAAGGATCATTAACCCTGGCATCCCTATTCTCAGGCAAACATTCAGCGGAAATAGCCGTCACGTTGCAACGCGTCGTGAGCTTGTACATTACATTACATTACATTACAGTCATTTAGCAGACGCTTTTATCCAAAGCGACTTACAATAAGTGCAATCAACAAAGGTAGGGAACGAAAGCTACTAATCACCAGAGGTTATAAGTGCATTTTCTGCAATAACAAGCAACCAAGAGCATACCTAGCGCTAAGGTAAAAGTGCAATATATCAGCTACCTATTTCCTTAAACAGATGAGACAAAGTAGTCAAATGAGCAGGAGCTAAAAACAAATAATTGTATTGACTAAACAAGATCCAATAAACAATTCAACAATAAAACAAGCATTCGTACAACTAGTTAACAACAAGTAGGCCAGGCAAAGAGGAAGGGTAGTGTTTCCTGAAGAGGTGGGTTTTCAGCCTGCGGCGAAAGATGGGCAGTGACTCTGCTGTCCTGACATCAGTGGGAAGTTCATTCCACCACTGTGGGGCCAGAACAGAAAAAAGTCGTGACCGTGTTGATCGACCAGAAGGACCGTTAGATTGTAGATCTGCTATTTCTGGTGAAGAGATTTGGTGTGTAGACTGAAAAAAGCGGCCCAAGTAAATAGACAACTCAGATCCAGTTTATTAAGTCTCAAGGGTTTAAGATTAAACTTGTGAGTTCAAAATTATTCACAGATTTCAAACCACACTATTGTATCTACAGTATTAGGAGTAAATACAGTATGATACAGGATGTTCTGATGTGTAAATTATATAGTGGGACCTCATTTGGTCATAATCTGTATGTATGTATGATAACAGTATAGTTCACCCCCAAAACAAATATTTTTTTCTATCGATTAGTCACCCCATGGAGACTTGAATTCATGGATATTTTTTGTTTTTTGTTGAATCCCTAAGCCAATAATGTACTCTATGTGTCTCCTACGGAACATCAAATTATTGACTTAGGAATGCGACAAAAACTAAAAAATATCCATGAATTCAAGTGTCCATGGGGTGACTAATCAATAGGAAAAAAAGTCATTTTGGGGGTGAACTATCCCTTTAAGGGGATTTCTTTACATCTGGAACAGACGTCCATTTAGGGTCCTTTCAGACGGCAAGCGCCCAACGCGCCTATGTAATTCATTTTCAGTGAGAGGCGGGCGATTATTTGGGACGTGCGGAGAGGGGGCGGAGAGGCAAGCGGGTGCGGTCCCATGAAACTTTCGCGCGCATGCTCATTTGTGCAGACGCGTGCCGGCGGCAAGAGCTGGATTGTGGTGAACTTTTGTTTCCCCGCACCGCGCAGGAGGACAAAACAACAATGATCGCGGCGCGATCACCGCTGATCCGAGCGGTAAAGCGCGCGTGGACCGTTTACCGTCTGTCACGACCTTTAGACTTAGAATTTGGTGGTCAAAGGTCACGGTCACGGTGACCTTCTTACTACACTAGTGCAGTAACCATGGAGGCCAGTCTATGATGTCATGGTATGACATCATAAAAAGCGTGAGTTTTTGTAAAATGACGTCACCGTAGCGAAGCGTCAAACTTCCATGTTTCACCGCCAAACAGGAAGTGAAAATAGCCGATTTACAGCAGTGGTTCTCAACCTTTTCAGGTCGCGACACCCCAAAATAATCATGTTTGAACTAGGGACCCCCACCCTGATAAGCACTTGGAATTGTAGGAGTTGAGGCATTTAGTTTGAAAATAGCAGATCTACAATTGAGGCGTTGTGAGCTATTAATTGGCTATTTACAACCAGTTGTTTGACCAGTTTTTATTGTACAGTTTGTTGATTACTTTTGATGCAGTGATGGTCTTTTTTTTAGGTATTAAAAGACCTTAAATTGTCACTTTACTGTCATCTGGGGACCCCTCATTTTAAATTGCTTGTTACTTCTGATTAGTCGATATTTGATAGTTTCTATGTTTTGCCATAACTTTTGAACAGTTTGTCGTACAGAGTCGTGAGTCGCCTCGCTGGACTCGGTTGAAAATCCTTGTCCTTCATCAGAGTAGGCAGGGAGCCTACTCTGGCAGGGAGGCAGGGAGGCAGGGGCTCTTGCCCCTCACGTGGACAGAGGTGCGAGGGCCCGGTCATCGCTTCTTGCAGCTTCAATTTATTTATTATTTATTTCTACTGTTTTGAATGTTTAATTTTGTATTCAAATATCCTGTTTTGTTTATCATGCTCAGAGGCTTGATGTCTTAATGCTTGTTTTATGTAAAGCACTTTGACTTGCCTTGTTGTTGAAATGTGCTGATATACAAATACATTTGCCCTGCCTTGTGATGGGCTATTTTCTTCTTTAACCCATTAAGACTGGGGATCGCATCTCTGTCATTTTAAGATTTCTTTGGCTATTCAAAAATAGCAGATATAAAAGCTCATAGCGCAGCACTGAGTGCCGCGCTATGAGCAAAACTGCCGTTCTTGGAGCATTGTGATGCGTAGTGAAGGCTTGTAGATTGGCAATCTTTTTAAGAATTTGAAAGTAAAAAAAATATGAAAGATGATTTGTTTTTGTTAAGTAGCTCTACATTACTATAGAGTGTTTGTTCAGTAACAGGGGTCTCCCCATCTCTCCCCATCAATTTCATCCAAGTAGAAGAGAACTCATACAGGATACAGGACAAACAATTGAAATTAGAAATTAAACTTAGTAATTAATAAGATATTACTTAATAATGAAAATTAGCACCCAATATTAGAACTGGAACATTGTAAAATTGAAGCTGGTGATAAATGGGTTTTCTCTCCTGCCAAACCAAAATGTATTTTCGATTTACTAAAGAGCTGGGCTCGAGGACGCGGGGAGACCGGTGTTACTGAACCAAACACTCTATAGCAATGAATGAGCTTTACGTTTTTTATAAAAAAGACTTTTCATTTTAACCAAAATAATATGACCTGTACCATCTTTAAGGATAGGGCCTCTTTTGGCCATAGTGCATTATTCATTAGTACCTGTCATTGTAAGTCATTGCTTTGTATATTTCAATAATAGGCCTTGTATATTAAGTTATTTGTCATATCTGCCTGTGGACACAAAGCCTAAAAGGTAAACAGAAATGTATTTATTTTCTAATCAATACCCAAAACACAATTGAATGATTCATTCCATACAGTCAGACTCAGTTGAATTTCTTAAAAAGTAATCAGGAAAAAAGTGCCCATGAAGCACATTTACTCAAGTACTGTACTTATGTACAATTGTGAGGTACTTTTACTTTACTTGAGTCTTTCCATTTTTGGACATTTATACTTCAACATTAACCAACTAAGCCGTGTTTTACACTTGTCTATTCAAAAAAATGCTGACCTACAGTACAAGCTGTGTGAGCTTGTAGATCTGCTATTTTGAGTACTTTTGCTTTGATGCCAATACTTTTAGACTTTCACTCAATGTAAAATGTTGTATTTCTACCTTTGCTCCATGATCAATTTTGTCCACCATGCCGTTCAGTGTGTTGACGTCCTCCAGGGTGTGTACAGTAGCCAGGTCTGTGAACTTGTCCCTGCAGTACTGCTGAGCATCTGTCCAGGTCATTTTGTCATATACAACATGGTACTGATGAGTGACACATACGGACAGGGTCCACAGCCCTGTAGGATAGAACACAATACAATACACATGTTATTGTCTGCTATACCACCATAATGATCCATTGTTTGATTTGCAATTATTCTATCGATTACTTTATCAATTCACCAAAACATTTTGATTTATCAGTGAATTGACAATTAACTGTTTCACCCCTATTGTCTGCACAAAATGTCCCTTTGAATTCAGTTCAATTCAAGGGTAATATATATATATATATATATATATATATATATATATATATATTAACACCAGCACAGCAGATATGGTTTGGTTCATGATAGAACAGCAGAAATATTAGCAGATCAACATTCATATTAACAGATATATCAACAGTCATTCATATTAACAGTCATATAGGAGATTAGCAGCACTTACCTGTTATGGTCACAACACCCAACAGAGCTTGTGTCTTCATTCTACAGTACTCCTCTCATGTGACTGTAGACAGGCTCGGCACTAAGCTTTAAGTTGTATAGACCATTGGTGTCATGTATTCATTTGGGTATTTTCCTACTTAATTATTTGTTCAATAGCCTATAATCCCCTATATCTTTCATACAAAACATTCAAAGTGCTGCAGGCCTGCAAGTCACGACTGACTGCAAAGGGATTTTCATTAATCACTTTAACCCTTCTCTGGCATTCTGTGAATATAGCAGATCTGCAAGCATTGTGACATGTTATTGAGTTTGGGGGGAAATGGATGAAAAATGGGGTGTGAGGCTCACATGTGGGTATATACTCTGTTACAAGTAAAAGTCCGGAATTTACTTGAGTAAAAGTACAAAAGTATCAGTATCAAAATGTAGTACCAAAGTAGAAAATACTCATTATGCAGAATGTCCCATTTCACAAGTTTTCAAATGTATAAAAAATCCTTTGAAAATAGCAGATCTACAAGTTCACAATGCGTCGCTTTGCGACGCGTTGTGAGCTTGTAGATCGGCTATTTTCAAATGGCCGAAATGTATATAGGGCTCAAATAATTTCAAATAATTGCAGTGGAGTAAAAGTACAATATTTGCCTCTGAGATGTAGTGAAGTAGAAGTAAAAGTACTGAAAATTGGAAATACTCCACTACAGTAAAAAATACCTCTAAATTGTACTTGAGTAAATGTACTTAGTTACTTTACACCACTGGTGTAAGTTGGTTTATTACTTAATGTTGAGTTCTGACTTTTAGTAATTTGCAAGTCATGTTTTTTGACAGTATTTGCATGTATGTTTTGTTGTATGTGGACTCCAGCAAGACTGGTTGCTATGGCAACCAGCTAATCAAATCAAATCGAGTCATGTGGTTCAAATCCACTCCTGAAGACACATCCAGTCTAGTAGAGATTTGTTTATAACCAAAGAAGGCTATGTTCTCATTTGGATGAGTTTGAACTGTGTTTGAGGTCACAGTTCTGAAGGCAATCAGAAGGATCAACACTTTTATCATTTATCCATCCTTATACCAGTGTTTTGTTACACAGGAATTGTTAGAATGTTTAAATGGTTTAATTAAAGCAGCTCTTGTAACCTTTTATTAAATACAATCTGTGTTTGTTAATATAGAACTTATTTAATTGGGGTGGCTGTATTTTGTCTCCCTGCTCTTCTATTCAGACGTTTAGATTGTGTCAAAGGTCATGTCTCACCAGTTGCACCAGTCATTTTAAACCCATTTTAACACTTGATTAGCAGTTATATTCAACACCTGGAGGTTTATGCTAAAGGTTTGATTGACAACATGGCTTCATATCTTCACTGGATGGGAATAGAGGAAAGAGTTTCTCACAGGAAAATATGAGACAGGTTAAACCCAATTGGGTTTAACCTTCGATTTGAATTGTATGACAATATCGTTTTACAAAAGAGTCTGTTCAGCAACAGGGGTCACCGTCTCCCTGTCTATCAAGCTCTTTAGTAAACATATTATATATATATTCTTATACCTATCATATATTCACCCAGCCGAGTGCTGCCCACAGAGGAGCACTGAGGGGGGAGCAGTTAGGGGTTAAGAGTCTTTCAGGGACACTTCGACACATTGCTGTGGGCTGGAATTAGGCCGTGTGGTGACCCACCAAAAAGATAATGAATTTCGTTCCCACGTCTTGGAATTACCTTTTCAATGCATTTTTGCATAGACCAGGGGTCCCCAAAGTTGGGGTCGCGGGACACTAACGGAGGGGTCGCAAAATTATTTTGGGTCATTAAAAAAAAAACTTTTTTTAATTCAACAGAATGGATGAAATACAATCTAAAAATGAATACAAATAGTGCATTTTACCATTTTAATGCATTACAAATGCGCACCGAACGAGCAAGTTTATGTGCATAAATTACCTCCAGGGTTCGGTGGGGCCGCATTATTTTGGGGTCGCGGGCTGAAAAGTTTGGGAACCCATGGCATAGACAATACCCTTGTGGACTTTGGGTTAAAATATCTTTGCACAAAATCCTGCTGGATTTTTTTTACAAGCCAAAAATGTATATAAAAGTGAATAACCAAAAAAACGAAAATTGTGTGCTGCTGTTTTTGCTTGTAAAATGGGTTATTTTGATATAATAATAATATAATTCTCAAGTGTCATAAATACATATACCTAACATCAGAAACAAGTATTGGTGCCTTAGTATACTCATATTTGACTTTATATCATGAAATGTAGCACATTTGTTAAAGGAGCTACACCATGAATTTAAAAAATAATAATAATATTTAATATCATATTGTTTATGTCCCTCAAACGTTTTTCAAAAGGTTTGAGCCTAAATCAAGCCTCAGATATACTCATTCCAACTAACTTCTCTCTGGCTTATAAAGCACTTTCACCTGCAATACCACATTGTCCTGTTTGGCACGGGGCGCTATTGAGCCAGTTTGTATGCATGCTATGTCCTGGTTCTGTGTGGGAAAAGTAAAAAAAAATATAAGAAAACATTTTTTTTTTAATAAAAAAAAAACAAAACTTGTTTTTTTTTGGGGGGATTTTTTTTTTTGGTTAGAACTGAAAAACGGGACGAATTGTTCCCAGACGTGACGTAGTCAGGGGGAAGAAATCTGACGGACTGTTTTCAGACCAATTTACATAAAAAACACAGATAGCCTATGAAAGCCTGCATGCTCGAAGTCGGGTATTTGTTGGAACAGAAGAGGGGGGAGACCAAAAACACACAAAAATTAAGAAAAAGTAAAAACTCATGGTGTAGACCCTTTAAAGAAAACGCTTCTATTGAAGTGATTGGCACCCAGCACAATGAAACATACACATATAGTACATTTAGCTAAAAGCTTAAGTTTCATACATAAAAAATGTCACAACCTACTGTGTAATGACAGGTAGAAAAAAGTAGCACACCTTGGCCCAAAATGGCTGAAAATCAATCAAAATGCTACCACACCCCCCTAGATTGTAATAATGCCAAAAATGGACTGGACTAAAATAAATACACAAGGGGTCGGTTGCACCAAGCAGGATTAAATAAAGCTTAGTTTAGGGTTAATCAAAGATTTGTTGATCTAGGATTTATTTTAATTCGAGTTGTGTTGCACCACTTAATTTTAAGCATTGCTTAACAAATCTGTGATTTAAATCCTTAACCTGTGATTAAAACTTTAAACAGTGATTAAAACGTTAAACAGTGATTATTTCATGGATTAAACTTTGTTGTGTGTCCGCCATCTTGGAATTGCATTCGACTGGGTTTAGACGGTCCCTTATTTTTCTTTGAGCTACTCTTTCGTTTTCATGAAGCCATCTGATATATGCTGCCATGTTTACATTTAAACCACCTGTACTGCAAGTTTAGAATTAATCCCTTACTGACATTTAAATTGGAGTTTAAAGTAGTGGTGCAACAGGATTAACATTAATCCAGGTTTACTGTGAAAATAAAAACCAAGATTAAAGGATGGTTTAAAACTAAACCTGGTTAGTGGAAACTAGGTTTAAAGTTTGGTGCAACTGGATTAATAGATAAACCTTGATTTAAACCAGGTTAAAGCTTAATCCCTCTTGGTGCAACCGACCCTAAAGCTCCAAATTATTACAAAATATGGTATAAAATATTTATTAAAATACCACAGTGTGTCACAGCATGTGTCATTTGTATATATTTTGGGAAAGATGAGCACAAGTGTATAAATACAGATGTATTCACAATTTAGTTTAAATATACTCTCATAGCCTTTTTTGTGAGAGAATACATCTATAAAAATGAAACTTTTCAGCATAAAGGTTTTTGTTTTGTTTCCCAGAACTGTCAAAGACACACATGGTATTTGAGTTACCTGTAGTTTGAAGCATCAAGATCCTCATGCTTCTTCACTGTGTTTATGAACATCCTTCGTCGCTGGTTCATTTTCAGCACCTATTGGTCAACTATAAGCCTTTGACGGATAACACACACACACACACACACACACACACACACACACACACACACACACACACACACACACACACACACACACACACACACACACACACACACACACACACACACACACACACACCATTTTAACCATTTATTTATGTCCACATAAAGGAGAAACATACAGGGACACACATATTATAGGTTCAGTAAGGTTACATTCACAAAATCCTGGCACATGTCTTTATGATACAATTTTCAATTTTTCAATTCAATCTTTATTTCAGACCCAGGAGGATCCATATCACAAGAAAACAACACCACACAATAAAAACAGAAAATAAAATAAAATAAATAAAAATAATGCAAATAGCTCACATTGTTCAGTTTCTGACATACAGACATGTGCGCCAATGGTTCCACAGTCTAGAGGTGAACCTGACAGAGCTTCGTGTGGGGTCTGTTATGACAGCGATTATGTCATTTACTGACTCCGATGCTCTACACATAAACCTATACATAAGGTTGCGTAGCACAGCAGCACAGGTGGGTACCCCAACACTAACAAACATCTGGCTTGCACTGGAGCTTCTTGGAGCTCTCAGCAGCAGCCTCATGCAGTCATTATAGGCCACTGTAAGGTGCCTGAAGCTGCCTTGCCTGAAGCGACTCCAAAGGTGGGCAGTATACAGTGGTGTACAGAAGGATCTAAACAGTGAGATCTTCACAGGTACTGAGCACATGCTAAATTTGCGGCACAGCATGTTTGCTTGGGCATACAGCTTACACCGCTGCCTATAAATGTCTTTGTCATCTGTTAGGTCATTGGAGATAATATGTCCCAAATAAGTAATCTCACTGCACACACTAAGAGCAGTGCCAGCCAGGTAGAAGTCAGGAAAGGTAGATAGTCTGTCTTCCCTACTTCGGACAATCATGACCTTACTCTTTTTAGCGTTGTATTTTATATTAAAATCAAAGCCATACTGTGAGCATATCCTCAGTAGCTGTTGTAGCCCAGCACTATATGGACTAAAGATGACCAAATCATCTGCATACATCAGGTGATTAATTAACGAGTCACCAACTCTACACCCTGTCCCACATGCATTTAACATCAATGATAAATCATTCATATAAACATTAAAAGGGAATGGAGAAATTATTCCTCCTTGACGGACACCATTGGTCACATGAAAAGGAGCAGATATTGACTTCCCCCATTTTACCCTCATTGTCTGGTGAGCATACCAGAACACCAAGATTCTGACTAGGAAACTAGGGACCCCTCTCTGTGTCAGTTTTAAGAATAACTTTTCATGATTAATGCGGTCGAAGGCCCTAGAGGCATCAATAAAAGAAACAAACATAGTAGAATTCTGCCTACTATATTTATCTAAAAGCTCTTTAAGTGCAAAAATACACAAATCAGTGCCGTGTTTTCGTTTGAATCCAAATTGTCCGCTGACAGGATCAACCTCTCAAGTCTACTCAGTAGAATTGTCTCTAGCACTTTGGATAAGACGCTGGCCAATGCTATTGGCCTATAGTTATCAGAGCTGTTTAGTTTACCCACTTTGTCTTTAATGACCGGCACTAATACGACAGAGAGCATGGAAACAGGTAAAAACCCATGAACAAAAAAACCTGTAAAACACATAGCAACCAAAGGGCACAGTTTCTTACTGGCTAGTTTTAGATGTTCAGCTGTTATCTCATCCAGACCACAGGCCTTATTATCTCCTAGCTTCAAAACTGCTTCATGAATTTCGGCAGGAGTAACAATCACCTCATCATTAAAATCTACATTTTCCACTACAACAAGATTACTTTTTACACAGTTGAACAGCTCAGAATATTGTTTCTGCCATAGCTGTGAAATGTCATCAGAACCACTCACTCCATCTATATTTGATGGAAGAGATGTTTTACAATTATTTATCATTTTAATTTCCTTCCAGAAATCATTCACATTATGCTTTTGTAGCTTCTTTGCCAGTGAATCTGACCTCATTATGTTCTCATTTCTTTTAATAAACCTAAGGGCATATTTAAAATTAGCATTAGTGTCTTTTTTATGCTCAAACAGAGGGCCATGTCTGCTTTTGCCAGCCTCAGCCCATCTTTTAAAAGCCATTCTAGCCTCTGCATGAAGCTCTTGGACGTGAACATTCCACCCTGGCTTGGCATTACATGCTTTTGGCCTATGTTTGAGGAAAGGCCTGCTAGAAATACAGAGTGACTCCACAATAGACTCATACAGGGTAGATAACTCATTACAGTGTTGGACATTCCTGCAGTTCATGTCGCGACACAATAGAGCATCTTTTGGCACCTTAATATTACCTAGCAAGGCATCAGAACTTTTCACATATTTATCAAGATCTCTCTTGGTCAGTTTAGCCCAGTCAATTTTACCTGCACTTAAGCTGTTCTCCACAGGCAACAGCACCGGTAAATTGCCTGTATTTACCACCACACAAAATGGTATGTGGTCAGAGGTAGCCATATCATAGATAATCTCCATTTTATCAATACAGTCATGTGCATCTATTGTACAGAGACAATGATCAAGCCAGGAAGTAGTGTGCCAAGCCTCGCTAATATAAGTATAGCTCTTCTGAGGCAAAAGTACTTTGCTAGACAAAATCAAACCACTGTCTACACACAATTGCATTAAATGCTTACCAAATAAGGAGTTAGCATCAGACACATCAGAATTCATGTCACCAACAACATATATGCAGGTGGAAGGATTATCCTGTATGAAAGACATAATAAATGCCATTCTGCTAAGATAATCATCTTCATTCTGATAACATTCATATGGTGTATACACATTCAAAATAATTAGCTTTTTGTCACTACAACACAGTTCAATTCCAATTGCCCAGTCAACGCCTAATCTAATCACATTAACCAACTGGTCATATTTTTAGCGGCGCTAGCCGCTCTATACCTTTAGGTATAGAGCGGATATTAGCCCTCTATACCTGGCTTTTGCGTCAACGTTCTGATTGGTCAGGCCCGCCAAGGTTCTGATTGGTCAGGTCCGTCAACGTTCTGATTGGTCAGGCCCGTCAAGGTTCTGATTGGTCAGGTCCGTCAACGTTCTGATTGGTCAGGCCCGTCGAGGTTCTGATTGGTCAGGTCCGTCAACGTTCTGATTGGTCGGGCCCGTCAAGGTTCTGATTGGTCGGGCCCGTCAAGGTTCTGATTGGTCGGGCCCGTCAAGGTTCTGATTGGTCAGGCCCGTCAAGGTTCTGATTTGTCAGGCAAGGGGACTATTCATGACATCACTATGATGTCATGAATATATATATATTTCTCATGCTTTTCCCCCTTCTTTTTTTGTATATATTTTTAACGGCGGTGGTCCTGCTCTATACCTGGCTTTTCCCTCAACGTTCTGATTGGTCAGGCCCGTCAACGTTCTGATTGGTCAGGCAAGGGAACTATTCATGACATCAATATTATATCATGAATACAAAATTAGATGGTTTATATAAACTGTAAAAGTCCGGAACATAAACACTCTGGGTACGGCTTATAAATTGTATAGATTATTTCATAACACATACATATCTTTCTGGTACCACATGTATACACACGGACACACAAAGTTTATTTTTTAGGTACCCACTCTATCAGCTATGACAGATCAGTTTTTGCCACTTACCTTGGAATGCATTTGGTGATTCGCTTCCAATGGCACTATTTAGTGCCACTGGAAGCCTTGAAATAAATTTACAGAGATTTAATATTGTTTCTCTAGTATTTCTCTGTGTGTACGTATGTCCGTGTCTATGTCCAGGTGTATGTCCATCCTTATGTTCGTCCTCTGTATTCTTATTAACTGGGGTATAAACTAATATTGATATTATATATTAGATATTAATATTGAAACACATATCTATGACAAAATGTATCAAAGGCGCCGCTACCTTCACACAGGTGTGATTTTTATTCCACAGCGTGGCAACTCCCCCTGGTATCCTCCCTCGTACCACTTTAGTACACAGGTCGGTGGTGGATTCCCCCGCCCCGTGAAAGTCCTTATGGATGGAGTTAAGGCCTTCCAGGTCTTGTTTAGCCAGGAAGGTCTCCTGAACACACAAAATGTCACATCCATCTAACAGTCTGTCCACAACAATACGGCGTGATTTATCAGATTCACTGTGGCCAACACGCAGCCCTCGCGCATTGTAAGATACAACTGAGATGTTTGTGTTCATAGAGAGTTAAGTTCATGTTCCTCACAGATACTATGCAGTCTCAGACTGGCTCACAAGCAAAGCTACAGGTGTAGCTAGACACTTCAGCTCACTCCCCCCCCCCCGCTGCCAGTAGCCTTGGGCCCACGAGCCTCATAATAGCGGCGTACATAAGTCCCCGCGGGCCACAGTTTGGGGTCAAACATGTCCTCAACATTTTTACATTCAGTAGTAACGTGAAATTAGCCGAATCGGCTGTGGGGCGACTCGATTTTACGACACGTCACAGATGTATTACCCAGTTTCACTGATAGATAATCCCGCAGTGTATTCGCATCCAGATTAGGGGAAAACCGAGTAGCAAACACACTCACCAGTTTGGTTGTGACCACTGCGATGTTGCTCTCAGTGCCAGTTCCTATTATTCCCTCATTCTTCTGCTCACGTCTCCCGTGAGCTTGCTTGTTGTGAGGTTTGTGTCTCACTGCTGCTGCTGCTTTCAGCGACACCGGCTTCTTGCGTCCTTCCTTCACAACACGGCTCCACTGCGGGGACTTTAGTTGTGATAGTGGCAATGAAGTTGTAGTTACACCTACATCCAACTCCTCTCGTTGTGCGGAAACCGCCAGCCCTTGCACCCCCTCTCGTGAGGTACTGGCGATCCCGGGATCCAAACCCGGGCCTCGGAGCCTCCCAGCGGGAGGTCACTCAGTATTATAGCAAAGACAGCACAATACAATAACCTTTTTGCCTCACTGATTCGACTAGCAAAGCAGAGGCCGGTCGGCGCGGGCACTCGCGCCCGGAGGCGCGAGGGCGGGCCTCCTCGGCCTCAAGCTCTGCTGAGTCGGCGCGCCTCCGTCATGGACAATAACCATTATCACGTGTGAGTGTGAACGCGTGTTCAGCGTTCCCCTAGCGTAGCTTCCTGGTTGCTATGTGGGGGGGGGGCAACAAAAGCGGGAGGCATGCGTTAATCCGACAGACCTTTTCTCCGACTATGTGGCATCCGCGTGCGGTTAGGGTTAGGGTGCGGGTTTGGTTCGGGTTTACTGTTTAATGTCGGAGCACTGCGCAGGGCCGGACTGGGACCAAAATTCAGCCCTGGCATTTTGGTCCGAAGCGGTCCACCACCCCCCGGGCCGTTTTGGGGGGGGTTGCACTGCTTCAGCCCAGCCCTGCACATGAACTCTGCAGCCGCACTGAGGCCCCTACTGGAAAGCATCCCAGCCCAAACATTAACGTAACTAATAATTGGGCCGTAATAATATATACCGTATAAATTACCGTAATAATCCTAAAACGGGAGCGAAAATATTTTTTCAAAAAAAAAAAAATGTTTTTTTTTTTTTTTTTTTTGGCCCAGTGGCCCACTGGCCCAGCGGCCCACCGGGCATTTGCCCGGTACGCCAAATGGCCAGTCCGCCCCTGGCACTGCGCTGTCGGAGGAATGCGCTGTCGGACTAACGTATTGCACCCAACAAAAGCCAGGTCTGCGTCGCATCAAAGCCCCGCTTCGCGACGCCGTCTCCTCCTCCATCTCCTCCTCCTTCTCCTCCTCCTCCCGAGCCTCGCGTAATAAACCCTGTCTCGAAAAGCCCCGCGTCTAAAAATCCCCCCGTTTTCAATTTCCCTGTGACATAGTCTATGTCTATGTCTATGTCTATATATATATATATATATATATATATATATATATATATATATATATATATATATATATATATATATATATATATATATATATAGACATATATATATAGACATATATATATAGACATATATATATATATAGACATATATATATATATAGACATATATATATATATATATATATATATATATATATATATATATATATATATATATATATATATATATATATATATATATATATATTTTAAGGTAGAGTTCTGGTTCAAAGGTCATTTAACATCGCCACGGCACATCGGCAAGAATGTTGGACAACTTATTTCCATTTAAGCCATTTATTTCCGTTGCACACACATGAGTTATTGAGCAAGGAGGTGCTGCGGCTTCATGGTTATGGTTTTTTACTATGAGAGAAAGAAAGACATAATTATTATACAACTCAAAAACACAAACAACAAACAACAATTAGGACAATGATGAGTATCACTCAGGCAACTCAGGAGTGGGTAGGCCTACCACTAATACACCAGAGCACTAAACACCAAACACATATTCACAATATTCTCTAAGTTAATTTACTGCATTTCCTTGATTACTGCAAATTACATTATGTCCACTGCACATTACACACAATCCCCTCTTAAGCTTTCAAGGCAAGCAGGTGAACTAACATTAATTCCATTTATCACAAAGTAACATAATGCAACATAAGATTCAAAGGTTGTCTACAGAACTCACTTCAATGACGCATAACCGAGGCCTGCTGACCCCACGACAGAGGAGTTGTTGCTGCTGCTGCTGCTGCTGACAAACAATAAAGGAGGGACAGGCACTCAAGCAGTATTTATAGCAGGCCTCTAATGAGTTGGAAGTGAAGACAGGTGTGATTGGTAATGAGTGAGAGCAGGTGAGAGGGGTGGATCCAATCCATGGGACTAGGGGGAGGGGAGGGTTGCTGACTAGTTGACTCTTTTCTACACATATATATATATATATGTCACAGGGAAATATGTATGTATGCATATGTATATATATATATATATATGTATGTATATGTCACAGGGAAATTGCCATTCCAGGGAAATCGAAAGAGGAGCGCTCGCTTTTAGGCGCGTTTTTTTTTACGCGAGGCGGGGATTTGATACGAGGTGGCGCGAGGAGGAGGAGGCGCAAAGCGGGGCTTTGATACGAGGTGGCGCGAGGAGGAGGAGGCGCGAGGCGGGGCTTTGATGCGAGGCTGACTTGGCTTTTGTTGTTCCCCCCACATAGCAACCAGGCAGCTACGCTAGGGGAACACGCACACGTGATAATGGTTATTGTCCATGACGGAGGCACGCCGACTCAGCAGAGCTTGAGGCCGAGGAGGCGCGCGAGTGCCCGCGCCGACTGGCCGAAGGTCTGCTAGTCGAATCAGCGCCGTCCGAGTTGTGAACCGATAGGGGGAGAATTAAACTGGCAAGCCAAAGTGCAGTAACTACGTTTTTGGTCACACCGACTTATTTGTGTATCCCAAAGGTCAAATTAGCCTTCGTGATTTTGGGGGATAAACAATAACCTCAAGAACAGATGTACAATTACTGTAATATCACTTATATGCCGATATCTCATTTGGCTGACCAGTTGGATCACTTTTAAACCCATTTTTCAGTGTTTTTTGTTTTCGTAGTTACTGCTCTTTAGCTTGGCAGGGCAGAATAGATCTTGTCATGGGTTACAGTCTATGGTTACTATCCAGTGTCCAATGTATATGTATGTATGTATACACAGTAATAGCACCCATACAATCATAAAATGACAGTCAATATTTGACCGTCCAATATTGACATGGATGTTTTGTTTACAATTGCTTACTTGGCCATATTGCCAATTAGCTTATGGGCTTTATCAGCACTGGTGAGATGCAGTGGTGGACAGAAAAAAATTACTTGAGTACTGTACGTTTTTTTAAAAACCTGTACTTTCAGTGGTGTAAAGTAACTACTGTAAGTACATTTACGTAAGCTACTGTACTCAAGTAGAATTTTGAGGTAGTTTTACTTTCACAACACGACGTGTTGTAAGCATGTAGATCTACTATTTTCAATAGATTTGTTTTTATGTGATAACATCAGAATGAGTCTGTCACCCCCCAAATAAATCTATTGAAAATAGCAGATCTACAAGCTTGCATCGCGATGCGTTGGGAGCTTGTAGATCTGCTATTTTCAATATGTTTTTTATCTGATAGCATCATTAATTATTTCAGTCTCTTATTTCAGTCTCTCATGTTAAAATGTGTGTGTGTGTGTGTGTGTGTGTGTGCGTGCGTGCGTGCGTGCGTGCGTGCGTGTGTGTGTTACCTGCTTCTGTTTGAGAGAGTTGATCCTTCTGCCGTTTTCCTCTCACATTAATGTCTTTTTGTCAATAAAATGCAGGTAGAATGTTGAAAACCAATATCCACAAAATGTTGACGTTTATAAGCAACGTGCAGATGAAGTTTGACGCACGTTCTGTAGTAGCCCTGGAACATTCAACCTGTTTTTTGCACTTTCTCCATTAACGGTCCGTACATCTACATAAACGTTCATATTTCAAATATAAAGTGCTTACCCCATGGCCATGGATGTTACAATTATGTACGGGCCCACAGAAGTACCCGTATCTTCCGTATTGTTCAATAAAAAGCATTTTAATTTGATCAGTGGCCATTTTCACCATATCCTTTCAACTACGCACCCCTATCGGTTGCGAAGTGTATTGCATACATTATAAATCTATGGGAAAATGAACACCGGTCGTATAAAAATGCTCTTTATTGAACAATACGGAAGATACTGGTATTTCTGCGGTCCCATACACAATTGTAACATCAGTGGCCATGCGGTAAGCACTTCATATTTGAAATATGAACGTTTATGTAGATGTAAGGGTGTAAATGGAGACAGTGCAAACACCAGGTTGAAGTTCGGTCGGGACAGACGGCCGTCGCGTATCCATGGCTGGTTGCAGATGTATCCCATCTTGTCCGTGTAAATTCCTGAACCTCTTCTTTCTGGACAGATATATGATGCATATAGCATCGTTTCGATAATTTTTTGCGCATTTTGGAAGTATATTTTCTATGATTTTGCTTTGTTTTGGTAGGAGTTAAAGGGACAGAGCGTCGCCATCTTGGTTTCATACGCCCGATCCTATTGGTCGACAACATGCATGTGACCAAAAACCGCACCACCCCTTTGAAAGTATTACTACGCTTGTAGTAGTATTACTCCGCCTAGTAAGAAAATAGTCCTGACTTTAAACACTGATTATAAAATTCTGGAACGAAAGCAGACCAAGATATTTTGGTTTCTTACTTACTACCAATAGATATTATTTAAGAAGCAGAGATTATGTAAGTCCACCTGATGGGAACGAAACTGAACAAAATGGACCTAGACCAGAAGGCCTATTATTTAATTATTTATCTTTGGGACAACAGTACTACAAAACATACATCAGGTAAAAAGCAGTTTATTACATTAATATAAAATAACGTTTGCAATCTAGAAATGACCAAACATGTCTACTGATGTCACTGTTATGCAGGTTTCTGAACTGTCCACAGCCCTCCTCTGAGGCAGAGTGAATAGACATAAATGGTGTCACGAATATTAGTGAGGACAAATTAAATGAACGCTTTAACTCTGTATTATACTTTGTTGTACAATTGTGAGCTTATAGATATGCTACTAGAATTAATCGTTCATTAATTGTAATTAGGGCAACCACTATTCATAATGGTGACATTGTTTGTCTGATATCATTTATCAACACAGATTGATGGCTCCTTTGAAAAAACTATTTGTTTCCGTTAAACTAACAGCTTCTCTGCGTATGAATCTATGTGCATTTGGAACAAAGCGTTTGTCACAAACTGCAGCTAAAGGTTTCCCCCCCTGTATGAGTCTTCACGTGTGTTTTTAGACTAACCAATTGACTAAAGCCATAACCACAAACTGTACAAGTAAAGGACTTTTCCCCTGTATGGCTTTTCATGTGTGTTTTTAGATTACCCAATATACTAAAGCCTCTGCTACACACTTTACAAGTAAAGGACTTTCCCCCTGTATGAGTCCTCATGTGTGTTTTTACACTAACCAATTGACTAAAGCCTTTGCTACACACTTTACAAGTACATGGCTTTTCCCCTGTATGAGTCCTCATGTGTCTTTTTAGATCACCCTTTTGAATAAAGCCGTGGCCACAAACAGTACAAATAAAGGACTTTTCCCCTGTATGGGTCTTCATGTGTGTTTTTAGATTACCCAATATACTAAAGTCTCTGCTACACACTTTACAAGTAAAGGACTTTTCCCCTGTATGAGTCCTCATGTGTGTTTTTAGATTACCCAATATACTAAAGCCTCTGCTACACACTTTACAAGTAAAGGACTTTCCCCCTGTATGAGTCCTCATGTGTGTTTTTACACTAGCCAATTGACTAAAGCCTTTGCTACACACTTTACAAGTAAATGGCTTTTCCCCTGTATGTGTCGTCATGTGTCTTTTTAGATCACACTTTTGAATACAGCCGTAGCCACAAACTGTACAAGTAAATGGCCTTTCTCCTGTATGAGTCCTCATGTGTCTCTTTAGGCAAAATAATTTTCGAAATTCTCTGCTACAAACTTCACAAGTCAAGGGCATTTCCCCTGTATGAGTCCTCATATGTTTCTTCAGATTTCCCTTACGATTATACATTTTGCAACACACTGTACAATTCAAAATTTTCTTCCCTGTGTGACTCTGCATGGAGTGAGTTTCTTTCGATGACTTCGGGTCCTTGCTCAAAGACAATCTCTGATCTACACTGGGCTCCCACTCATCACTGTCTTCAGTGATGTCTGATTCAGAGCAGTGTGAAGAGAGGAGCTGGTCATCACTAGTTGGATGTGATGTTCCACAGTACTCTATAATAGCTTGCGTTTTCATGTGTTCAGTTGAGGTGCTGGCTACAGGCTCTGTGTCTCTGTTTTCACCATTATCACCTTCACTTTTCACTGCTAGTAACGTCAGCATTGGCCTATCAACCTCTTCTGGTCTTTGAAGTAGCTCTTCCTGCTCCTCTTTAATGTGTGGAGGCTCTGGTTCCTCCTGGACCAGACTGGAGCTCCTCTCCTCTTCAGAGGAAACCTCCTCTTTACACACAGGAAGGTGCAGGATGTCTGGGGAAAAGATCAAATGAAAGCAACCATGACATATTCTATTTTTATGGGTGTAGTAGTTGGGAGTAACTTAGGCTGTAAATAAATGCTCCCTTTCCAAACCACAGATCTATCCTCATTTACGGTATCTTATGTATTTGTTATCGGCTTCTACTTTACCCATACACTATTTAATTACTTAAGTTAATTGGTTACTCAGACTAATCGATTTAGTCAATTATATCAAATCTTTTTTTTTAAAACACTTTTTTATTGGGGATAATTCAGTAGTATATCAGAAGTACATATCAAGTTGTTGCATATAAAGTCACCCCCCCAAACAGAAAACGGCAAATAGACAGAAAAACTCAAAACAGCAACGTAACTGAAATTAAATACACACAAAAAAAAAGAAATATAGCTGCAAGCAGCGAGAGAGAGAGAGAGAGACAGTGAGAGAGAGAGGGGGGCAGAGAGAGAGAGGCAGAGAGAGAGAGAGAGAGAGAGAGAGACACATGGAAACTGGAGAGAGAGAGAGAGAGAGAGAGAGGGGGAGAGAGAGAGAGAGAGAGAGAGAGAGAGAGAGACATGGAAACTGGAGAGAGAGAGCGAGAGAGAGAGAGAGAGAGACATGGAAACGAGAGAGAGAGAGAGAGAGAGAGAGAGAGAGAGAGAGAGAGAGAGAGAGAGAGAGAGAGAGAGAGAGGGGCAGTGAGAGAGAGGCAGAGAGAGAGAGGCAGAGAGAGAGAGAGAGAGAGAGAGAGAGAGAGAGACACATGGAAACTGGAGAGAGAGAGAGAGAGAGAGAGAGAGAGAGAGAGAGGGAGAGAGAGAGAGAGAGAGAGAGACAGACATGGAAACTGGAGAGAGAGAGAGAGAGAGAGAGAGAGAGAGAGAGAGAGAGAGAGAGAGAGAGAGAGAGAGAGAGAGAGAGAGAGAGAGAGAGACATGGAAACTGGAGAGAGAGAGAGAGAGAGAGAGAGAGAGAGAGAGAGAGAGAGAGAGAGAGAGAGAGAGAGAGAGAGAGAGACATGGAAACTGGAGAGAGAGAGAGAGAGAGAGAGAGAGAGAGAGAGAGAGAGAGAGAGACACATGGAAACTGGAGAGAGAGAGAGAGAGAGAGAGAGAGAGAGAGAGAGAGAGATGGAAACTGGAGAGAGAGAGAGAGAGAGAGAGAGAGAGAGAGTTACATGGAAACAATAGATTGATGAGAGAGAGAGATGGAAACAGAATGGTTTGATTGGACATCTCAACCTATTGCCATTAACAGGATTCGAACTCTCAACCTTCAGACTAATAGGCTGCAACACTACCTATAGTGCTATAGCTTTGTCCAGGCTGATACTGTCTGTTGAAGATCATAAACTCTTGCCTTCTTTCATGAACCAAGCCCCTGTTTCACTAACACTAAGATCACTCGTTCACAAACCATTTACCAATGAAGAAATTGTACATCTCCTCAGAACCAAAACTAGTGAAAGTAGCCGATCTACAAGCTCACAAACCATGAAAAGTTGTGAGATTGTAGATCAGCTATTTTCAGAATGAAGTATGTCATACATTGAAAAAACGTACTCTCAAATATGCATTTCAGGTTATCTTTAACATTTGCACATGTATTCATTGATACAGTCATGTTGTTGGCAATTCAACTTAAATTAAGTCTGCATCAAGTGAGGCTTGAACTGGCGATAGGGTTGCCAACAGTCCCGTATTAGCCGGGACGCCCCGTATTTGAGCCAAAAGGGGCGTGTCCCGTACGGGACTTTGTTTGTCCCGGACTCCGGTGCAAAGGGAAAAATAAAAAATATATTTCTGTTTGCGCACACTGCAGTGTGTCTGGCTGCGTGTTTGTGTGCTGTATACGAAGGGCGCTAGGACCGCTCAGTTGACAGGGCAGGCACAGTGCTCGCACGAGTGCTTGTGTGTGTGTGTGTGTGTGTGAGAGATTTTCTCCGGTGGGAACGGCATCATTGTTTGTGTGGCATGTCAGCCTGTTCCCAACCCTAACCCTAACTCTAAAACCGAAATAAAGTAACAAAAAAAGTAACTTTACCCGCGGGAAACCCGAAAAAAATCGCGCGCGTGCATGTGTCCCGTTTCTCCAGTTCTGGATGTTGGCAACCCTAACTGGCGACCTTGAGATTGTGAGGCATTCATTTAAGGGAGACGCCATTGGACCAACAGACAAGTAAGTAACTGTGAAAAAGGAGATCACACAGATGATACAGTTTCACGCAAATACCAAAATCCTGGGTTTAAGTGTTTTTCAAACTGCTCAAAATTGCGGACAATCTAAGGGCGGAGCTTACTGGTCAAAGCGATAGATGTGTTCCTCATGAGTCAAGGCACAAGTGTAAGCAAGTTTCACGACTTTCGGCCAAACGAGGCATGACTTTTGCCTGTTTAAAGTTTGCATTTTCAAAAAATTTGCTATAGCGCCCCCTTTGGCCAATTGGAGTGATATTGGTTTCAGTGATATTTGGAATGACTCACTACATTACTGCAACGTTTCAAAGAAATGTGAGTCTTGCATGTATGTGTTAGGGGCAGATGAATAATTTTCATAAAACTGCAATAGTTAAAATCTATTTCCTCCAGGGATTTTTGAGTAATCTGCACGAAACATTTTACACATGAACTTAGGACCTTTGCCGACAAAACAAAAGCGGCGGATTTTCCATAAGTGAAAAAATGCAGAAGTTATGAGCCAATGGCTGTTTTTCATATAATTCAAAATGGTGGGCGATCTAAAGGTCAGAGGTCAAAAGTCAGACCACAAAAGTTGTCGGGCATGAAGAGACGCATGTGTGTATCGAAGTTTCATGGTTGTAGGTCAAACAGGGCATGAGTTGTACCTGTTCAAAGTTGGCACTTTCAATTGAGTGCTATAGCGCCACCCTTTGACGAATGAGTGTGAGAATTATTTCTTGATAGTTTTTCATGAGCATCTACCATATTGCCGAGTTTCGTAAAAAGCGTATGCACGGTTAAGCCAGAACTGCCAAAAACAAGTATTTTTCAAACTGCTCAAAATTACGGACAATCTAAGGGCGGAGCTTACTGGTCAAAGCGATACATGTGTTCCTCATGAGTCAAGGCACAAGTGTAAGCAAGTTTCACGACTTTCGGCCAAACGAGGCATGACTTATGCCTGTTTAAAGTTTGCATTTTCAAAAAATTGCTATAGCGCCCCCCTTTGGCCAATTGGAGTAAGATTGGTTTCAGTGATATTTGGAATGACCCTCAACCTTTCTGCAAAGTTTCAAAGAAATGTGAGTCTGCATGTATGTGTTAGGGGCAGATGAATAATTTTCATAAAACTGCAATAGTTAAAATCTATCTCCTCCTGGGATTTTTGAGTACTTTGCACCAAATTCTTTACACATGAACTTTGGACCTCTGCCGACATAATGATGCAAGCGGATTTTTTCTAAGTGAAAAAATGCAGAAGTTAGGAGCCAATGACTGTTTTTCATATAATTCAAAATGGTGGGAGATCTAAAGGTCAGAGGTCAAAAGTCAAACCACGAAAGTTGTAGGGCATGAAGAGACGCATGTGTGTATTGAAGTTTCATGGCTGTAGGTCAAACAGGGCATGAGTTGTACCTGTTCAAAGTTGGCATTTTCAAAAGTGCTATAGCGCCACCTTTGGACGAAAGATTGTGAGAATTATTTTTTTATCGTTTTTCATGACCATCTACCATATGGCCGAGTTTCGTAAAAAGTGACAGCACGGTTCAGCCAGAACTGCGAAAAGTGGCAGAAGAAGAAGAAGTGACAGAATACTGCCAATAATAAAACAGGTCCAGAGCTGATCTCTGGCCCCGTAAAAAATACAAGCAGGGTCACATCATGGGTCACAGTCATTGTCATTGTGTCATATACTGTACACCCAGGGGAGAGACACTGAAGTCCACTGTCCACTACAATTGCTGCTCACAGAGCGTTCTAGTCTGGGGTGGTCTGCTTATTAAAGTATTCAATGAAAGGTCTCCATGATTCATAGAAGCCTTCAGTGTTTCCTCTAAGAGAGAATTTATTTTTTTCTAGGCTTAAGAAGTACATCACATCATTTAGCCAGATTGAGTGAGATGGCGGTTTTGGAGATTTCCAAGCTAGTAATATTCTTCTTCTTGCCAAGAGAGTTGCAAAAGCAATAATATCTATCGATTCGGGAGTTGTAAAGAGTTTGATGGTGTGCCAAATATAGCTAGCAGTGGACAGGGTTGCAGTGCGGTTTCTAAGACCTCGGAAAGGGTGTCAAACACAAGTGACCAAAACCGTTGTAGGTGTGGGCAGGACCAGTACATATGTGTAAGGTGTGCTTGTGTCTGGGCACAACGGTCACACTTTGAGTCGGCATCAGGGTACATTTCAGGCACCCTGGCTTTACTAAGATGAGATCTATGTACTACTTTCAGTTGGATTAGGCTGAGCCGTGCACAAGAGGTCGTTGAGTTCACTCTGTATAAAGCATCTGCCCACCACTTATTTGTCAACTCCATCCTCAATTCTCTCTCCCATTTATTTTTCATTCGTTGTGTATTAACTTCAGTTAAAGATGAAATAAATGTATAGCTCTCTGAAATGAATCCACTCTCCGTTGGTGGAATCAGGAGCAGTTTTTCCCACTTCAGATTATTCGGAAGGTGTGGAAAGGAACCAAATGTATCTTTCACAAACGGACGGATCTGCAAAAATCTAAAGAAGTTATCACAAGAAAGATTGAATTCAGAACATAGAGACGTAAAGCTATGAAATATATTGTCCTTGTACAAGTCCTTAAAGCACCTAATTCCAACATCATACCACCTATTAAATGACGAATCTATGGTAGAGGGGGTAAATAAGTGGTTCATTTTAACGGGGGCCTGTATATCAATTATATCAAATCTATTAGAATTATTTTGAGTCGATTTGTTGATAAATACAAATAAAAACGTGATTATTCAATTAACCTACATGAGCAAGATCAATGTGGTTATTGTTTCTAATGCAGCGTTCACACTGGAAACTACAAAATACAAAGCAAAGCAGCAAATCTGTCTTAGAGTCACTGTTTAATTGTTGTACAACGAGCTCGTTCACATCATCAAGTGTGTCACACAAGAAAAATATAAAAGAAAATAAAGCCTGGGGTTAAAGAACATGGAACTAGCGGACAGAAAAAAAATGTTTTCCCCAATTAAATGCAGGAATTATAGTATGTGGTGAGCAAAGGTGAGTGGAGGTTAAACAACACTTTTGCCGTTGTGTAGCTTTGTATCTGCAGTAGAAGCCAGCTCAACTTGGATAGTAGCTTTGTAGATTTTGCAGCACCTACAAACGTCAGGTGTAGCTTTGTAGCGTCATGTCACTGACTTCTATTTAAAATGAATGGTGGACTGTAGCTTTGTATCTTCCAGTGTGAACACAGCATACATTTTGGTTTTGATATATTTTCGGTTAATATTCCATCCCTAGTAGGCAGAGATCTCTGATCATACATGAGACCAGGCACCAGTCTGAGGTGACAGAATGAACAGAGCGCCACCAGGTCAGTAGATGGTTGAACTTGGCTCAGCAAAATGTGAGCACAACTCAAGTGTCAACAAGTAGTTTATTTACCTGATACACTGTACGGAAGAGTTCTATGGGCTGACTGTAGGGATTTTACCCTTGTTAGATTAGTATTTATGAAGATATTATTTTGAATTTATTATTTTACCTGAGAGAGTGTTGCAGCTGTTGTTCCTGTGTAGTAATGTCCATGTTGACACATCAGCCTCCTCTTCCTGTTCCTCTTTAATCTGTGGAGGTTGTGGTTCCTCCTGGACCAGACTGGGGCTCCTCTCCTCAGGTTGTGGAGGTTGTGGTTCCTCCTGAACCAGACTGCGGCTCCTCTTCTCCTCATGTTCAGATGAAACCTCTTTACACACAGACAGGAGGACAGAAGAGGTAGCATCAGCACCACAACTCAAGGTGTAGTTCAGCTATCGTGGCTTAGCTACTTGTTGCTAAGTTTAGCTAGTAGCAAAGCTTGTGTTGAACGTATGTAAACCATAGAGTTATAATATATCTAGAGGTATATCCTGCTCTATAGGGCATAGCAGTGGCAGCCATTTTCTTGTTCCACTCCAAAATAGTCAATGCATTTTTCCCATTGACATTTCCAAAAATATTTATATCAATTATTTTAAGCCTAGAATCAAGCCATCCAGGGTCCTGGTGAATCATGACCATAAAATGTTTGATTCTGTGAAAACACTTTTTTGAAAACTGCAAAACAAAGGGTATTTATTAAAGGGATTCTAGGCAACATTAAGCCTACATTTAAAATATATATATATATATATTGCATTTTTTCCCCCTCTATCAGCCACTATATAATGATGCTGGGGTGTTTTCCTGTATTGAAACACAGTCCTCTTTCTGAAATCCGTATTTTCCTTACTATTTATGTTTGTCCGGGGAGTAAATTAACACACGCATGTGTGCATCCGTGCGCGTCCGTGCGTGTCCGTGTGAACTTTTTACTTTCCGTTTTAAAACGCTCTCAAACTTCGTTTTTGAGGCACAGAATTTACTTTTAAGATAGCGTTTGGATAGAATTTAGTTGTTAACTTCATATATGTGGCCAATTTATCATGAAAGAGCCTATTTAAAAATAAAAATTCAGAGAACCAGCAGGGGCGGGCAGTAACACGCATTGTATCCGAATAAAGCAACCTATTTTCGGCATGGCCCCTTCAGAAGTCCCCTTAACTCTATGGAAGTCCCTCCTGCGTCACCCCCTGGTGGTCGGGGAAACGAACTGCTGGAGGCGCGGTGTTTGTTTATCTCTGAACTTGCCGTCAATCCCTTTAAATATAGTATATCATATAATTAAATTTAATATAAAATAAAATAAAATAAAAATCACAGAAAAAATGTTTTATGGTCATGATTCACCAGGACCCTGGATGGCTTGATTCTAGGCCTAAAATAATTGAAATGCATTGACTATTTTGGAGAGGAACCAGAAAATGGCCGCCACTGCTATGCCCTATAGGCTCCGATATTGGTACTGTCGGCAGACTTCCGGGTGCTTCCGGGTGCAACAGTACCAATATCGGAGCCAATAGAGCAGGCCATAGAGTTATGACCTAAGTCACAAACTAACTCCATGAACGAGCCCGTGGGTCGAGCCATGAACGCGCCGTCCTGTCGAGTACAAGCTCTTTGAGAGGTTCCAAATTCTGATATTAATATTTTGACCTAGAGGTTTTAGATTTGAAATTTATCAAGATTGAGCAACTACAAGGTCTATTTTGCCCTAAATACAGTATGTATAGATACTGAGTATGTTGTCTGAGTATGTTGTCTCTTGTTCCCTGCATGTGTGTGCTATCTAGGGTTAGCTGCCTGGCTTTCTCTTTGTAGTCACTGGAGGTCCTGCCTAGAACTCCCATCCAACCTACACGATGATTATAGCAAAGCAAAGGCAATGTGATTATTATAACTTCTAAAATATAGAGGTTATAGTAGGCAATATCATTTGACATTGTGTGTTGAGTCCCTTGCACTACATTATTTTATATTGAATTAAGACTATTGTTCTCCTTGTTTGTTTTAGATAAGCGTTTGAAATCTAATTTATGAGTCCATTTGGCCTTTTGTTTTAAATGCATAGCCTTATGAAATAAAGTCTATTCCACCTTGTGTGGTTGTGGTTGGTGTCTCTCTCTCATATACTGTAGTAAGTGTGGACCATGTTGCTTGGAGTTCACTGCCTTATTAAAGTGCTATATTCCTACTGTATAAGTACGCATGCATTTCAAGTAGTGTACATAAACAGTTTTAGACAGAAATGTTAACACCTGAAATCTCCACAGGTTGTTACATTAGAATGTACACTCAACACTCAACTGCAAATAATAAAGAACTCCATCAAAATATACATAGTACCAAAAGTACTCATTATGCAGAATGTCCCATTTCATTAGTTTTCAAACGTATAAAATGTATACAAATCTTTTGAAAATAGCAGATCTTCAATCTCACGCCGCATTGTGAGCAGAGGGAGCAGAGGGAGAGTTCCGATTGGAGCTATAGTCTGACTCTGAGGTGACTTAAAGCTTGTGTTGAACGTATGTAAACATGTGTTTGACATGAATCAAGAACCAACCTGCTGCTCTGTGTAGTTTGATGTGTGGCTGTAGCATCTCGTCCAGCAGTTTGTTTTGAGTTTCTAGTGTCTCTATCTCTCTCTGGAAGAGGTTGCACATGAACTCTGCAGCCGCACTGAGGCTATCCTGTCTGTCTGCCCCTCATCCATCCATCTCTATCCTGTCTGTCTCTCCCTCATATCCATCTCGACCCTGCCAGTCTGAGTCTGTCTGTCTGTCTGTCTGTCTGTCTGTCTCTCATCTAGCCATCTCTTCCTTCACTGAGACTGACTGTGTGCATCAGTGTTGTTTTTAGTGTCATGTGCATTTCTGATATTGTGTCTAATATTTAAAACAGTTGCAAGCAAAACTCATGAGAATCGCCTGCTTAGCTTAAAACACACACACACACACACACACACACACACACACACACACACACACACACACACACACACACACACACACACACACACACACACACACACACACACACACACAGCGTTGAACGTGATGTAAACCATGGTGTTTACCAACCTGCAGTGTAAGGATGGATGTCCATATCAAAATCAATTTCCAGCAGTTTGTTTTGTGTCTCCAGCAGAGTTTCTAGTGTCTCTATCTCTCTCTGGAAGAGGTTGCACATGAACTCTGCAGCCGCACTGAGGCGCTCCAACACAAACACTCTGACATTAAGCTTCACACTACAAACATCAACACCACGCTGTTCTTCCAAAACACACAATATCTCCTCTCCCACCGACGTCAGGTGTTCATTTATCTTCAGGCCTACAGACCCCATTTGACACGTTGTACCTCCTTTATGAGACATTTTCACCAAGCTCTCTATCCTACTGTAATATACTTATATCATGTGTAAAGCTCTCTGTTCAACTGTTCCTACTGTAATATACTTATATCATGTGTAAAGCTCTCTGTTCAACTGTTCCTACTGTAATATACTTATATAATGTGTAAAGCTCTCCTACATTGAGAATCCCAAATTCACTATTACGCTGAAAATAAAATAAACACACAATTTACTTCCGGGTCAACGTCAACAAGTACGAGCAGCAAAGGATCCAGGCACTGTTGTCTTTCGCCGCCTGGTGGAGGAGGTGTGTAACTGAATAAAGGATAGATTGATAGATAGATAGATAGATAGATAGATAGATAGATAGATAGATAGATAGATAGATTGTGACATACAAGGTTTCTATCAACAGTGATGAGATATTAAATAATACCTTTCATGATGTGTGTGTGTGTGTGTGTGTGTGTGTGTGTGTGTGTGTGTGTGTGTGTGTGTGTGTGTGTGTGTGTGTGTGTGTGTGTGTGTGTGTGTGTGTGTGTTTTTTCATGATTCTGTCTTTTAGTTTTTTAAGCTTCAGTGCATCTGTATAGTATGTATTTGGACTTTGTGTGGAATGTGTTTCCAAACAGTTTCCTGGGCTGATTAGAGTTGAAGAATTCCTGGACTCTGAGCTGACAGGATCCTTAAAGATACCATGATTGTTGTTAGGACTGTTGTTATGGATACCAGAGTGATACAGGCGTGATGTAGTTTTACCTTTAGGCGGGCAGCTGAAGTCTGACTTAACCATGACCCAACACTGCAGAATTTTAAGAATTAAGCTCAGATGTACGTGTATCATGTTAATGTTTTTAGACAGTGGTAGACAGTTTAAAAAAACTGTCTACCACTCTCTCTCTCTCTCTCTCACTCACTCACTCACTCACTCACTCACTCACTCACTCACTCACTCACTCACTCACTCACTCACTCACTCACTCACTCACTCACTCACTCACTCACTCACTCACTCACTCACTCACTCACTCACTCACTCACTCACTCACTCACTCACTCACTCACTCACTCACTCACTCACACACACACACACACACACACACACACACACACACACACACACACACACACACACACACACACACACACAATGTATACACACGCTGTGTATAATGTATGTTACAATGAATGTAAATCAAATAAAAATATGCATATTTTGCCAATTTTAAACCAATGTTTAATGAAGTCATTCCACTGATCAAGACCTTCATTCCCATACATGGTAATATATGAAACACTGTCTTCAAATAGAACTGTTAAGAAACACAGTTTTAAAACGTCTCTCTTCATTCATGTTTGCAATAAGTGTGTAAAGTTCATACATTATCACAGTCAAACAAAGATCTGAATAAATGTTCGTTCAAATACATTTTCAGAATGTTCTCTATTCAAACTCTGCAGTATTATAGAATGAGTCTCCCACTCCAATCATATCCACTTTATTTATAGAGCTCATTTAAAACAACAGTGTTGAACCTAAATACTAAAATAAGACTAAAAACAGAGTAAAACTATAAAAAGTGTAAAAACATAAGAAAAGGATAAAACACAAAATCGATCAAATTTAAAAGGTCATAAATGACTAGCCTGGTAAACCCCCCCCCCCCTTCCGTAAATCTCATTTGCATTTGATTTCAAGAAGGAGTCTGGCTCGCAGGCCTGTCTGGGCGTTTCTCCGGAGTTCATAACATGAACTCTCCTATCAGCGTCCTCGCTCATTGTTCTGTGATTGACAGTGTAGGTTGGCCAATCAGGTGGAACCCGAGTGAACCCGAATGGAGCCAAACGGGCCGCCATTGAAATTATGTCCGCTGTTTTCGTCTCTCTTTTAAAACTTCAAAACGCTCTCAAACTTCTTTTTTGAGGCACAGAATTTACTTTTAAGATATCGTACGCATAGAATTTAATTGTTTAACTTCATATATGTGGTCAATTAATCATGACAGAGCCTATTTAAAAATAAAAATTCAGAGAACCGGCAGGGGCGGGCAGTGACACGCATGTATCTGAATAAAGCAACCTATTTTCGGCATGGCCCTTTCAAATATTCCCTGGTGGTAGGGGGAACAAACTACTGATTGGCTGAAGGGGAACAAACTGCTGATTGGCTGAAGGTGTTGTCAGTCAACGGTATTACTCCCGCCCAGCTCCAGCTCACAGCCAAATTGCCCATACAGGTCTGCAGGCCAGACCAATTCCTGAAATCAAATGTAAATGAGATTTCCGAAAGGGGGATGGTTTACCAGGCTAATAAATTACAGCAAAAACACAACATATAGAGACATAACTCTCAGTCTGGGTTAAAAGGACACTCCTATAGTGATTATAACTAACCAGTGGTGTAAAGTAACCAAGTACATTTAGCTAAGTGCTGTACTCAAGTACAATCTTGAGGTATTGAGGTACTGGAGTGTTTCCAATTTTCAGTACTTTTATACTTTTATATTTATTGTACTTTTTTTCTACTCCACTACATCTCAGGGGCAAATATTGTACTTTTACTCCACAACAATTATTTGGAGTAAAAGTTACTAGTTACTTTACAGATTTAGATTATTATCACAAAACATACATTAACCACTTCAACCCTACACAATGCGTCGCAATGCGACGCATTGCGAGCTTGTACATCTGCTATTTTCAAAAGATTTGTATACATTTTATACATTTAAAAACGTTTTAAATAGGACATTCTGCATAATGAGTACTTTTACTTTTGTACTTTAAGTATATTTTTACACCAATACCTTTGTACTTTTACTCAAGTACATTTTGAATTCCGCACTTGTACTTGTAACAGAGTACTTCTAAATTGCAGTATTGATACTTTTACTTAAGTAAAATATTTGAGTACCTTTTCCCCCACTGAATAAGACTAAAAACAGAGTAAAACAACACAAAATGTAAAAACATAAGAAAAGGATAAAACACAAAATAGATCAAATGTGAAAAGTGATAAATGACAGCAAAACCAACATATAGAGACATAACTCTCAGTCTGGGTTAAAAGGACACTTCCATAGTGATTCTAGCTAACAGGCAAAGAAGGTAGAACAGTCATCAGCAGGTCCTGGTTCTATAGTCGAGGCGTTTGACCCAACAATGTGGTTTGTAAAGCACATTTCAACAACGAGACAATGTGCTTTACACCAGTGTTGATTTTAATAGCAAATTTTGATTTAGTTTTAGTCATACTTTAGTCATCTGATATATTTTACTGTTAGTCTAGTTTTAGTCGACTAAATATACAATTTTAGGCCCACATGCACACGCGCTTCGCGTGCGTGCATGTGGACCTGATGTGTGTCCCCACGTCATATTCCATTCCGGCGCCCCTTCCTTTGATTCACATGGAGTGATCAGCTGGTTCTGAAGGCCTCTGATACACATGTAGTGACCAGCTGATTCTGAAGGTCTCTGATACACAATTACACATGTAGTGACCAGCTGGTTCTGGAGGCCTCTGATACACATGTAGTGACCAGCTGGTTCTGAAGGTCTCTGATACACATGGAGTGATCAGCTGGTTCTTTATACCTGACAGTCAGGAGTTTGATGGGGAGGACGTTGCGTGTGCGGAGGAACACATTATTAACACATGTTTATGTATTGTGAGCGTGTAGATGAGCTATTTAGACCTAAGTATACCTAAGTATACCCCAAGTAATTGACAAAACAATAGGATTATATTGATGATACAACAAATTAACGTTTTTTCTTTAAAAATTGAAACATTTCATTGTGATGCCGATAAATAGTAACTTATTTGATTGACGCAATACTTTATTAGTAAAACATGTATTACAAAACGAAAATTTGGCTTATGAATGCGACAAAAAAAAAAAGAATTCAAGGCTCCATGGGGTGACTCATCGATAGGAAAAAAGTCATTTGGGGGTGAACTATAGCCTGTTAAACTACCCCCCCCCTCCGGAAATCTCATTTGCAAATGAGATTTCCGGAGGGGGGGGGGGGGGGGTGGTTTACCAGGCTAGGTGAACTAACCCTTTAATGCTAAAAGGATGACACAAAAAAGTTGTGGGTAGGCGCTCGGGTGGCGCAGTGGTAAAGTCCCTGCCCACCACCACGGAGGTCGTGGGTTCACTTCAAATCCACCGTGATGCATCCGGCTTTGTCGAGCGTCTACACAAACACAATTGGCCCGTGTTCGGGGGAGGGAAGCCGGGCGGGGAGGAGGGTGATATCGGTCATTGCACGTACTCCTGCGGGCTGGGGGCGGCACCTGTCAGTGGGGAGTTTTGGGGCGGCACCTGTCAGCGGGGAGTTTTGGGGCGGGAGGAGTAGGGCGAAAGCTCTACGTCCTCCTGATGGGGGCTCCTCACTGGCAGGTGAGTCAGTAGGAAACAACAGCAGTGACAACACAGAAATGTGTGTGGGGAGGAATCAATTGGCATAACAACTAAATTGGTGAGAAAAAGGGGTTAAATTGGCTACTCTAATTATTTTTCCTGGGGACTTCCATTGTGGTCCTATATGTATTGGTTGGTTATGTTGGTTCCATTGATCCCAGCTGGAGCACAATCCACTGATTGATCATTGAAACAAACATGCTCTGAAAATGCATGTGGTCAGGTGGGTAGGCCAAGCACTCAAGTGGCGCAGTGGTTAAGTGACTGACCACCACAGCAGAGGTTGTGGGTTCGAATCCACCGTGGTGCATCCGGCATTGAACACGATTTGTCCATGTCCGGGGGAAGGAAGCCGGGCGGTGGTGATATTTTTCACTGCATGTACTCCTACAGGCTGGGGGCGGAGCCTGTCAGCAGGGAGTGTTGGGCGGGAGCAAGCCCCCAGAACCCAGTGGTTGCATTGAAGCGCATTGGACATGCTGGCCATTCATAGGTACTGCAGCTTAAACGGATGGGGCCACTGCACAATGTACGAGCGAAAACGGTTTCAACCAATGGGCTCGACTCACGAGCTTGCGCACAAGTTTGCGCACGGGCCGCGCACCTCTGTGACGTAAAACGTGTCACTTCTGTGACGCAGAACGTGTCACAGTGGCCCCAAATAGGCTACGCCCATCACACTTTCCAACCCGGAAGAAGGGGTGATTTCGCCTCATGCGCTGGGTGAGCAACTCAATGCAAGTGGATGGGAGGCGATATCCGGTGCCCTCTCTATTATTTTTAACTCTATGGGCGGGAGGAGTAAGTACGAAGGCTCTACGTCCTCCCGGTGGGGGCTCTTCACTGGCAGGTGAGTCAGTAGGACACAACAGCAACACAGAAATGTGTGATGTGAAGAATCAATTGGTGAGACGATTACATTGGGGAGAAAAAGGTGTAAAAAGAAAACCAGATGGGTGGGCTGCAAACGCTTTCTAAATGTTTAAGTGAAAATTTAAAATGGGTGAAGTGATCCTTTAAAAGGATCCCAGCTAATAAGCCTTATATGCCTTAACTCATTCAGTGTGCCATTGACGTGTTTGACGTGTTTTTCCCCATAGACGGGTTTCATGTTTGTAAACATTGAGAGGATATGACCGCGCAGAGGAGCTAAGCCTATAGAGGGCGCCATTACCCGCAGCAGCTCTGGTCAAATGTCCATTCATAAAAGAAATGATCTTCACCGGGTTTAATGAAAGTAGATTAAATTATGCAGTTTGTAATACCTTGTTTACTCAATAAAAATGATTTGTTGGAAGTTGGATCTGTTTGTATATAATAGCAGCATTATGCCTATTATGCCTATAATAGCAGAATTATGGCTAGCTAACTCCCGAATATAACAACAGAGTGAACGGCGCAACAATTCGTTTCCCCCAGGCATGCGCAGATTGCGCATTCTGCTCTGTGATGACGTCGCGCGGAAATCCGTCTATAGGCCCTGGTTTTTATTTTTTTTCATTTTTACACAGAACCAGTAGATAACGTGATCCGAAGATTTACTGTTCCATTGACTTGCTGTTTAAAGTATTTGGGAAAAATCTTGTATCTCGGCTGTGTTTTATGAGATGTATTTTTGGCGAGACATGCTATTTTCAACGGCGTATAACAAGCGACCGGGAGGTCGCGATGACATTTCATTTTTTTGGGAGGAAGCACAGTGAAAACCCTCCGTGATTAGCAACCATATTCTGTGACTACTTAAAAATGTAAGAACATCGATAATCACTGGCACTATGGGCAATTATTATTTTATTTACTTGGCACTGAATGAGTTAATACATTATAATTGCCCTCTATAGCTAAAATTGAAAATGAAAAACACCTTAAATATTGTATTTATTTTAGAAATAGTTCATCTTTTACTGAACGGGGAAAACATCCGTCACAAGTTGATGATGTCATCGGTCCAGACCTATTCCAATGCATGTGCTGACTTAAAACCTCCTTAATACTTCCTTCCTTCGTTAATATGAGCATCAAAACAATATTTTAAATATTAAAACACTAGCTCATGCATTCCATACATTCCACAGGGCTGGAACACACATTGACAAATTACATCACCAACCTGCGACTGGCGTTTTCCACGTTGAGTGAAAGATGAACAATTTCTAAAATTGAATATATATATATATATATATATATAGATATAGATATAGATATATATATATATATATATATATAGATATAGATATATATCTATAACAATATATATATATATATATAACAATATATATATATATATATATATATATATATATATATATATATATATATATATATATATATATATATATATATATATATATATATATATATATAGTGTATATAGTGTATTAAAGCATATAAGACTGATTAGCCAGGAATCATTTTAATGGTTTAAAGCTCCCTCTTTGTTAGCCTAGGCTTCCTCTCCCATTTCTTCTTCTCCTTCTTCTTCTTGTCTTCCTTGTGGAAGATCCTTCCATCAGCCTGCTCCACCCACCTCACTTTGATGTCTGCTGGCACCCCCTGGTGGTCCTTCATGTTCTGCTTCAACTGAGACACACAGAGCAGAATGATTCTGATGAACAGTGTCTGGTCATCATCATCATCTCTTGGTGAGTTATACATGGTCAGGGGTTTGATTACCACACAGGCCCAGGGGCCCAAGAGCTCAGGAGGCCCTTAGCCCAGAGCCTTTGCATGAATTGTCACTGGTAAACTTTGTATTTATTGCCAAATAAGTTCTTAGCGAATGAAATGAAGTGAAAAAAGACCTTTACTGCATCAAAAGCAACAAACTATACTATAAAAACAGGTCAAACATTGGCCAAATTGCCAAATAATATAAGAAAGAGGCAAAACAATATGAATGACAATATATCTACAAGATCACAATGGCATTGTGAGCTTGTAGATCAGCTATTTTCACAATATTTTATCTGTGGAACCGAGTCAAACTAAATATAATGCCTTCAACTCCTACAATTCCAAGTGCTTCAGGGTGGGGGGTCCCCGGTTCAAATATGATTCTTTTTGGGGGTCCAACAGGTTGAGAACCACTGCATTAGCCAAAGGACCAATTATATGAACATAAGGTTGAAAATGGGTGAAATGCTCTTTTATTTAATAATACAGTTTGATCATACCTGCTCTAAAATGGCCTCTTGTACTGCAGGGTCGTTCATATCCAGGGAGGAGTTTACGGTCAGCTTCACTCTCAACACTTGTTTCTTCACTGGAACTTTAGAAAGAAACATTAGATGTCCGTACTTTCCAGTGGTGGAAGCTGAGTACATTTACTTAAGTTACTGTACTTAAGTAAAATGTGGAGGTATTTGTACTTTGCTTGAGTATTTCCAACTTCCAATACTTTTACTTCTACTCCACTACATCTCAGAGACAAATATTGTACTTTTACTCGACTACAATGATTTGAAAACTTTAGTGACTAGTTACTTTTCAGATATAAATTATTATATTATAAAACATACATTAACCACTTTAGCCCTATTTTATATCTAGGCTATTTGAAAATAGCCGATCTACAAGAACTTGTAGATCGGCTATTTTCAGATATTTTAGTACTTTTGGTACGGAAGTATATTTTGATGTCAATACTTTTGTACTTTTCCTCAAGAAAATGTTTTTATTCTGACTTTTACTAGTAAAAGAGTTTCTATATTGCAGTATTGATGTTTTTACTTCAGTAAATAATTTGAGTACTTTTTCCACCACTGTTCGTTTCATTGATGGAATTCAGATGCTAATCAATATTCTTCACAGTATAATGAAGTGAAATGAATTAAAAACATTTTTTTAATAATGTTATTATTTCTCTTCGCCAAAACGGAATGATTAAAACAAATCAAATCCAACGTAATAACGTTCATATATTGACCTTTGCCCTGATCTCATTCTACAGTATCTTAGTTGTTGGAGTTATTCTATTACTTTTATACATTCTATAACTTTAAAGACTGACCAAAACCACACCTTTGGAACTGATAACAGATTCTGAACATTTTAAGTGAATATTAATGATATTATTAACTTAAATTAATTTATTATTATTCTTAATTTAAAAAAAGGTCCTTTTGCACATGCACTTATACTTCTTGGGACAGGGCTGTAGGAGTAGGCAGCGTGAGCGACCTAAACATATCTGCATTCAACTTTTTGCTGTAAGTGAAGACAGTGTGCAGGACATTTTGCTTTTCTCATTTTTATTAATCTAAATATATTTCTATTGGTACCAAATCTTGCTGGCTGAACCAGAGGGCCTCATTTACTGTACAGTAGCTTTTTCATTCGGGGCCCCCACAAACCTTGGGCTCTGAACTGCAGAACTTTATAGCCAAGTAACCATCAGTTATCAGTAATCACCAGTGGTGTAAAGTAACTAAGCACATTTACTCAAGTACCGTAATTAAGCACAATTTTGATGTAATTTTATTTTACTGGAGTATTTCCAATTTTCAGTACTTTTACTTCTACTCCATAACATCTCAGTGGCAAATATTGTGCTTTTACTCCACTACAAATATTAACTTTCGTTACTTTGTAATTTTGATTATTATTACAAAACGTACATTAACCACCTCAGCCCTATATACATTTTGGCCATTTGAAAATAGCTGATCTACAAGCTCACAATGCATTGCGATGCGACGCATTGTGAGCTTGTAGGACTGCTATTTTCAAAAGATTTTCATACTTTTGAAAAACATTCTGCACAATGAGTACTTTTACTTTTGGCACTAAGCATTACGTTTAAAGTGATACTTTTGTACTTTTACTCAAGTCAATTTTGAATTCCGGACTTTTTACTCAAGTAAAAAAATGTAGAACTTTTCCCATCACTATCACTTATCACTTACCGCTGTAGCAGATGAAGGACTCTCTTCTGTTAAAATTCCAGTCGGCCCATTTGGACCCTCTGGCAAACTCCATGCCAGCACATGTCTCCCTCAGACCACCATTTGGTTCCCCCGTCCTCCAGTACCTGAGCAGTGGTGGAAAAAGTACTATTTTTTTTTACCAAAGTAAAAGCATCAATACTGCATTGCAGAAGTACTCTGTTAAAAGTAAAAGTCTGGAAATCTAAATCTACTTGAGTAAAAGTATAAAGTATTGCCATCAAATTGTACTTAAAGTAGGCCTACCAAAAGTAAAAGTACTCAGTGGTCGACTGTGCGCTTGTAGATTTTCAATCGGGCTGAAGTGGTAAATGTATGTTTTGTCATAATAATCACAACAAAGTAACTAGTAACTTCCAGTTTTCAAATAATTGTAGTGGAGTAAAAGTACAATATTTGCCTCTGAGATGTAGTGGAGTAGAAGTAAAAGTACTGAAAAATGGAAATACTCCAGTAAAGTAAAAATACCTCAACATTTTACTTAAGTACAGTACTTGAGTAAATGTACTTAGTTACTTTACACCACTGTACCTGAATGAGGAGCTGCTCCCATCGGACCACTTCCAGGAGTCTCGGTACAGACCGATCCAGTAGGCCCTTGAAGAGTCCATGATCTTCTGGATCTCCTGGTGCTCAGCCTGGTTCCTCACACTGGCCAGGTCTGTGTGTTTCTCCCTGCACTCCCTCTGAGCCTCGGACCATGTCAGTTCCTTTTGAACTTTGATGTATTTCCTTATTGGCTCTGAAAATAAATAGGCCTGAAGTGGTTAATGTATGTTTTGTAATAATAATACAAATCTACAAAGTAACTGGTAAAGTTTTCAAATAATGTTAGTGGAGTAAAAAGTACAATATTTGCCTCTTGAGGTGTAGTGGAGTAGAAGTAAAAGTACTGACCATTGGAAATACTCAAGTAAAGTATATATATATTTTTGCTTAAGTAAAGTACTTGAGTAAATGTAATTGGTTACTTTCCACCACTGCATCTCACCTGTGTTGTCGAAGCAGATGACATGCTGTCTCTTTGCACAACTGCGATCGGAAAACCGTCCATCACTCTGACGCATTATGGCACAAGCTCCACCACCGTCTGGTTCACCAGGAGCCCAGTTCCTGAACGTGCGTTCCTCTGCATCGTTGTAGAAGCGTTCATCTTCCAGAGACCATCTCCGGCTGTTGACATCGTTGTACAGGCCTATCCACACCGCCTTAAAACAAATGACACCAAGGATCATTAACCCTGCTGTGTCCCTACTCTCAGCAGTGGTGGAACAAGTATTCAAATTTCTTACCTAAGTAAAAGTATCAATACTGCAATGTAAAAATACTCTGTTACAAGTAAAAGTATGGAATTAAAAAAGTAAAATACCAAAAGTAGAAAGTAGCCTACTCATTATGCAGAATGTCTCATTTCACAAGTTTTCAAATGAATCAAAATATTTTGAAATAGCACATCTACAAGCTTGCAGATCGGCTATTTTCAAATGGCCGAAATGTATATAGGGCTGAAGTGGTTAATGCATGTTTTGTAATAATAATCAAAATCTACAAAGTAACTAACTAAAGTTTTCAAGTTTCAAGTAAAAGTACAATATTTTCCTCAGAGATGTAGTGGAGTAGAAGTAAAAGTATTGAAAATTGGAAATACTCCAGTTAAGTAAACATACCTCAAAATTGTACTACAGGTACAGTACTTGAGTAAATGTGCAAGGGATAATGCATGGGGAGGTAGTCATTATTGAAATTTAAAGCCCGACAGGGCGATTAACCACCGAGGCGCAGCCGAGGTGGTTAATCGCCCTGAAGGGCTTTAAATTTCAATAATGACTACCTCCCCATGCATTATCCCGCTTATTACACGGCTACTTAATAAATACATAAATACATTTACCCAAAAGTAACAACAAAACAAAGTATTTCCTTGCTTACGGCAATGAAAGTATTCCATAAGTATTGGGCTGGGCGGACAAGTTCGCCTCGCAAGCTCATCATTTGACTGATGAGTCATTATTTCTGGATAATGACTCATCAGTCATTATCCAGAAATAATGACCGATGACTGACCAATCAGAATCGAGCATTCAACCAAGCCGTGTAATAAACTTAGTTACTTTACACCACTGATTCTCAGGCAAAGCGAAAATAATATAAAAACAAGTACATAAAGAGGAAAGCATAAAGAAACAAATCAAACGTGCAGAAACCCCCCCCCCCCCCCCCCACACACACACACACACAGAATATCTGCCAGAGTAATCATTGTGATAAGGCAAAATAAATATGTCTTAAGATTACGTTTAAAAAGATCTACTGTCATTCTCATATTGACTGGCAGGGAGTTTGGGGGCAAAACAACTAAAAGCTGCCTCTTTTACAAAAGAGTACAAAAGGTACAAAAGGGCAGTGGTGTAAAGTAATTAAGTACAAAGCAATCTGCCAATGCTTTGTCAATGCAAATGCGTGGATTCTTGGAAAAAATCTGCAAGACCATGAATCCACGCATTTGCATTGACAAAGCATTGGCAGATTCCGCCCCAGAGGTAAAATAAAAGTGCGTGGGAGCGTGCCCCAACAGAGTATTTCTACATTGCAGTATTGATACTTTTACTTAAGTAAAAATGTAGTACTTTTTCCACAACTGCAAAAGGGAACAGACAAGTAGAAATATTTACTCTTTTCTGGTGTACATCCAGTCTGATGCGATGCATTGTGAGCTTGTAGATCGGCTATTTTCAAATGGCCGAAATGTATACAGGGCTGAAGTGGTTAATGCATGTTTTGTAATAATAATCAAAATCTACAAAGTGACTAGTTACTAAAGTTTGCAAATAATTGTAGTGGAGTAAAAGTACAATATTAGCCTCTGAGATGTAGGGGAGAAGTAAAAGTACTGAACATTGAACATACTCCAGTAAAGTAAAAATACCTCAAAGTTTTACTTAAGTACAGTACCTGTAAATTTACTTAGTTACTTTACATCGCTGGTTTTAATGGGTTAAGTAATAAAAAAAAATGTTTCCACCTCTGCATGATTCAAAAGCAGGTGTAAGAAATGTGTAGATGAGTAGAAATATTTACTCTTTTCTGTACATCCGGTTTGTTTAAGTCCACCATCCGGGTCAGTGTGTTGACGTCCTCCAGGGTGTGTACAGTAGCCAGGTCTATGAACTTGTCCCTGCAGTACTGCTGAGCATCTGTCCAGGTCATTTTGTCATGTACAACATGGTACTGATGAGTGACACACAAGGACAGGGCCCACAGCCCTGTAGGATAGAACACAATACAATACAATGCACATGTTATTGTCTGATTGTTTTCTTAAGGATTATTCTATTTACTTTTTCAATTCACCAAAACCTTTTCATATTATATTTCATAAATTGATTTGTTTGATTAACTGTTGAACCCCTATTGTCTGCACATTTAAACATTTTAAGTCCCTTTGAATTCAGTGAGGTGAAAATAAAAGCAGACAACGGTAAAAAAAGAAAAAGAAAAAGAAAAACATGACTATCTGTCTGACTGTCCTGGTACAGCAGAGATATGGTTTGGTTCATATTTATGATAGAACAGCAGAAATATTAGCAGTTTGATACAGCCAAGCATGCAGTCATATTAGCATCAGTCATATTAACTAACAGTCATGTTAACAGTCATATCAACAGTCATATCAACAGTCATATTAACAGTCATTTTAACAGATATATTAACAGTCATATTAACAGTCATATTAACAGTCATATCAACAGATATATTAACAGTCATATTAACAGTCATATTAACAGTCATATAGGAGACTAGCAGCACTTACCTGTTATGGTCACAACACCCAACAGAGCTTGTGTCTTCATTCTACAGAAGTCCTCTCATGTGACTGTAGACAGGGCTCAGCACTAACCTTTAATAGCTGTATTTAGACCATTGGAGTGTCCTGTATTCATTTGGGAGATCATTTTCCTACTTGTTTGTTTAACAGCCTACCTTTCATTCAAAACATTCAAAGTGCTGCAGGCTCATGAGACACGACTGACTGCAAAGGGATTCAAATTAACCACTTGAACCCGAGCGACACAAATGTAGTGTACAAATGGAACCAAATGGACCCATAAGGGTCCATTTGGTTCCATTTGTACACTCTCAGAGTCATGGGGGGTCCTTGAAAATAAGACAACCACTATGCCACACTAAATGGAACAGAGCCTTAATTAGTATCATTGGTAACACCTGTGAAGGAAGTAAGGAAGGGGCCCAATTCATTCCCAAAATGGCTGCTGTGCATAGAGCCTATAATCTCACAGCCCACCAGTTAGCCCCGGTTCACAGGTTGGGAATCACTGGTGTAGAGGGGAAAAAGGAGAGGACCAATTATAGATTACTGGGGGACCCCAGTCAATGAAGTAGGCTTTGTAGGGCTCAAAAGAAAAAAACAGGAAACATAAACTAAAAGGATGCAAAGTAAACTAGAAATACAACATATTAAAAAAGAAAACAAGATCAAATTATGAAGAAAATATAAAAAACATAAGTAAAGCACATAATCAATTAATAATGAAATACAAAAGGGCCTCAGAGCGCATATCTCTGCCAGGCTGCAGGCTGCCTAGCCAGCGTTGTGTCAAGTCAGGGGTTCTCAAAGTGGGGTCAAGGGACCCTCAGGGTTCCTTGAGGGGTTCATAATGAACCATTACAGATCTGTAACTCTGAGAGTGTGTAATATTTTTATGACATAAACATGTGTTGATGTGTTTGAAAGGTCATTGTCAAGGTCATTGTCGGTACAATTTCAGCTTGGGGGGAAATGGATGAAAAATGCTGGGTGGGGATTAGCGATCGGTCCATATAGGGACATTTGGGTTAATTAGTCTGCTTTCTTTCCTTGTTTGTGTTAGTTGGTTTATTATGTATTGTGTGTTGAGTACTGACTTGTCATAATGTTGCATTTATGTTTTTTAACTGTATTTGTTTGTATGTTTTTCTTGTGGACAGACTGGGTACCAGGAGCACTGGTTGCTATGGCACCAGCTAATCAAATCAAATCGAGTCATGTGGTTCAAATCCACTCCAGAGGTTGGTTTGTAACCAAATAAGTCTATGTTCTCATTTGGATGAGTTCAAATGAGGTTGATGTGTGTTGAGGTCACAGTTCGTGTGAAGGGCCATCAGAATGATCAACACTTTACCCCTCCTTGTACCAGTCTTTTGTTACACAGGAATTGTTAGAATTGTTAAATGGTTTAATAAATTAACTTCAGTTAAGGTTAGACACTGTTAGAATGGACAGTAAGTGTAGCATGGGTTTAAAGCACAGGGCAGGTGTCCCAACCTTTTCCAAAGGGGCCATATTTGAAAATATGAAAATACCTTAGGGCCTACTTAGTATAGCATGCTCATATACAGTATGACCAGTTAGGGAAAACTTCCTTTGTGTGTAAGAGGTGTCTTAAGATGACACGATCGGTCCGTAGGGGCACTAGGGTTCATTTGGTTACAATCCACTCTGGAAGACACATGTTGCCTAGTAGTTGTTTGTTTGTAACCAAATAAGTCTATGTTCTCATTTGGATGAGTTCAGATTAGGTTGAGGTTAGTTGAGGTCACAGAGCTTGCGAAGGTGGATCAGAAGGATCAACACTTTTACAGTTTATCCCTCCTTATACCAGTGTTTTGTTACACAGGAATTGTTAGAATGCTTTAGTGTAGGTATGGGTTTAATTCATCAACTTTAGTTAAGGTTAGACACACTCTTAGAATACATGTAAATAGATCATTATAACCTATAGGAGTAAGAACGTACAGTGCAGTGATGGAAAAAGTACTCAAATTCTTTACTTAAGCAAAAGTACCAATGCTGCAATATAAAAATACTCTGTTACAAGTAAAAGTCCAGAATTAAAAATGTACTTGAGTAAAAGTACAAAAGTATTGGCATCAAAATGTGCTTAAAGTACCAAAAGTAAAAGTACTAAATATTTCAAAATAGCCTATGTTTAAAATAGGTTTAAAGTGGTTAATGTATGTTTCATTATGTCATAATTTATATCTGAAAAGTAACTAGTAACTAAATTAAAAAAAAAATTGTAGTGGAGTAAAAGTACAATATTTGCCTCTGAGATGTAGTGGAGTAGAAGTAAAAGTATTGGAAATTGGAAATACTCAAGTAAAGTACAAATACCTCAAAATTGTACTTAAGTACAGTACTTAAGTAAATGTACATAGTTACTTTCCACCACTGCGTACAGGTACATGTCAGTGTTGATTTGACTAAAACTATGAAGAAAAATGTGACAGATTTATTAAAATTGGATCATTGGATCTCTCCAATGTGGGTATCACTCCGCAGCGGAGGGATACATTCGAGGTAAGGATTAACTGATTCACTACCGTGTGCACCTGTGCGTGTGTGCGTGGGGGTGTGGCCTCCCCTATATAGGCACCCCACACCCACGCACGCCTGCTTTTTCATTTCTCGGCGGAACATTCAGGTTCGAGGTCGGTAAGTGAGCAGAGAATGTATGTAACCTTTACTCAGTGGTGGAAAGTAACTAAGTACATTTACTTAAGTACTGTACTTAAGTACAATTTTGAGGTATTTGTACTTTAAGTGAGTATTTCCAATTTCCAATACTTTAACTTCTACTCCACTACATCTCAGAGGAAAATATTGTACTGTTACTCCACTACATTTACTTGAAAACTTTAGTTACTAGTTACTTTTCAGATATATATTATGATATAATGAAACATACATTAACCACTTTAAACCTATTGTATACACAGGCTATTAGAAAATAGGAGATCTACAAGCTCACAACGCGTCGCATCGCGACGTGTTGTGAGCTTGTAGATCGGCTATTTTCAAATATTTAGTACTTTTACTTTTGGTACTTTTTACATTTTGATGCCAATACTTTTGTACTTTTACTCAAGTAAATTTTTAATTCTGGACTTTTACTTTTTTACTTGTAACAGAGTAGTTTTATATTGCAGTATTGGTACTTTTACTTAAGTAAAGAATTTGAGTACTTTTTCCACCACTTATAGCTCAATTATTTCACATCCAAGTCTTCTCAGTGGCTAGGCTTAGCCTGGAGCTGCTAACTTTGTAGCCCTCCTCACGAGAACTCTTGATTATTGTGCCGTGCGTACCATATTTTATGCTGGTTGCTAAATGTTTGTAGCGCTGTTAGCGCTGGTTAGCAGCTGGCTGCCTGCACTAACCAAGCCTCAGCTTGTACTAGCTTTGTTAGCTGTGCTGAGGTCTTTTTGTGCTTTCTTTCCTTGCTTTGCAGGAATCCCAATTAAAGGAAATTCTGCTTTATATCAAGGTTTGTATTTTCAGTCAGTTTTACCATAACCTGGTGCTGACTGTTATTCCCCTTAGCTGACAGGCATCTCCATAACCTGGAAGCCTGGTCAGTCTGTTGTTTGCTGACTGCATTTATTACTGTTTAAGGGATAAGTGTATCGTTTTCAGTTACAAGTGTGACACGGGTGTAAGACCCTTACGGGGCAGCCATTGTCATTGGGACTCTCCCCTGGTAATTCCTTTACCGGATGCAGTGCATAGGGAGAGGTGACCCTGCCACGGCTTGCCAGGGGCACGGGGCCACTACAGGATGTCAGCCCTTTGTGTTAAGCGCAGAGAGGACATACAGTACCAGCTGGGGATGCGCATGCATCTTGCATGCACTGCCTGGGGCTGGCCCATGCAGAGGAGGCAGTGAGGCGCCCTAATAGCTGCCTGTACTGCTCAGTCTCTGAGCGCCTGAGAGTGGCCCGACTGGGGGCCATGCGGGCTGGGTGGCCCAGGCCCTGGCTCCAGCTGAGGACCGCAGATCTCTGCCTCCCTCTGGTGTGGTGAGCTGTCATCACGGTAGTCCTGCCCGCAGTGCAGGCGGGCGTGGAGAGCAGGCCTGGCATCAGCAGGTGGACGCTGACCAGGGAGACGACATTCTCTCAGTGGAGGCCAGCGAGGGCCTTTGGCTGGGAGATGACGCCGGCACCGTTAACCGCAGGTCCGAGCAGTCAGCGGGGCCCTCTGAGGGGGGCAGTGACCGTCCTGATGTGGCCCCTGCCATGCAGAGAGGGGTCCAGGACTTTGTGGAGAGGATCACAGTTACCCTGGACATTGCCCAGGAGGGTCCTCCGGGCAGCCCGCCAGTGGTGCCCATATCCAGTGCCTTCAAGGAGGCCATGATGGAAGGCTGGGCTGAAAAAAGAGGCCGCTTCCACTTTACCTCTGATTCGGGGCCATGGGCTTTCATGGCAGAGCCTGATTCCCTTGGCCTCCGGGAGTACCCAACCATGGACTCCATCATTGGCAAAACCCCCCATCTTAAGCCTGGTCCTTCCAGGACGTTCGACGATGACCTCAAGACGGTCTAGGTTCACTGACAGCGGTGGGACGACTGTCTAATGCAGTGATGCTCCTCCATGCCTACCTGCAGAGCTTGCTGCCCCAGGTCACAGGGTCAGCACCGTGCCCCTGGCACGCCGTGGCTGTAGTAGCCCCGTGCCCCTGGCACGCCGTGGGAGGGTCACCTCTCCCTATGCACTGCACCCGGTAAGGGAATTACCAGGGGTGAGGCCCAATGACAATGGCTGCCCCGTAAGGGTCTTACACCCGTGTCACACTTGTAACTGAAAACGATACACTTATCCCTTAAACAGTAATAAATGCAGTCAGCAAACAACAGACTGACCAGGCTTCCAGGTTATGGAGATGCCTGTCAGCTAAGGGAGAATAACAGTCAGCACCACAGGGGATGGAGGACCTCTCAAGAGGTGAAACTGGTCTCTGACCTGAACACGGGGGGTTTTTGCCAATGATGTCCTTATCTGGCAGGACCATGGCTGTAATCATGGAGTCCATGGTTGGGTACTCACGGAGGCCAAGGGAATCAGGCTCTGCCATGAAAGCCCATGGCCCCGAATCAGAGGTAAAGTGGAAGCGGCCTCTTTTTTCAGCCCAGCCTTCCATCATGGCCTCCTTGAAGGCACTGGATATGGGCACCACTGGCGGGCTGCCCGGAGGACCCTCCTGGGCAATGTCCAGGGTAACTGTGATCCTCTCCACAAAGTCATTACATTTACTGAATTATGCTCAGGTATAAGACACATCTTGGGGGAAATTTAACCCCTCAGTATGCCCATATATGGCAATGCTGATAATGTCGTGCAAGGTGCAATGTAAGCTTTTTTTTTGTGTGTGTGGGTGGCTGTTGAAAAAGCTTCCTTTAGACCAGAGTTGTCAAACTAGCGGCCCACACAGGAGTCAGCCGAGCACGGACATGTATTCTCTCTCTCTCTCTCTCTCTCTCTCTCTCTCTCTCTCTCTCTCTCTCTCTCTCTCTCTCTCTCTCTCTCTCTCTCTCTCTCTCTCTCTCTCTCTCTCTCTCTCTCTCTCTCTCTCTCTCTCTCTCTCTCTCTCTCTCTCTCTCTCTCTCTCTCTCTCTCTCTCTCTCTCTCTCTCTCTCTCTCTCTCTCGTTGCTTCTTTTATTTCTCAGGAGCTTGCCCAGTGAAATCCTCAGTATTAATTGAACTCAGAGCGTATTTAACATTCAATCTGGGAAAGCATCTGTGTCATTTTAAGATTTATTTGGCTATTCAAAAATAGCAGATCTACAAGCTCATAGTGCGGCACTATGAGCTTGTAGATCTGCTATTTTTGAAAAATCATGGAAATCTTTAGAAATGTCTCCTAAATCCTAACAGTTTTCTGACCAATCTTGGCCAGACAAAAATTAGTGTTTTTGAAAAAATAGTAAAAAAAAAATCACACCCTGTGTGAAGGAAGCGGTGCCTTTGGAGCGGGGCGTAACTCATTTCAGTTGGTCCCTATTGGTGGTCTGAGTCCACTTACCAAATTTGTACTTGGTAGCATGCTGCAAACTGGAATAATGGCTGTTTAAAGCCCAGCCAATGGGCAGACAGAGGGGGCGGGGCTTAAGTAATTACAGTTTGTCCCTATTGGTGGTTTTAGTCCATGCACAAAATATGTACTCCGTAGCATGCTGCGAACGTGAGTTATGGCTGTTTAAAGGCCAGCCAATGGGAAGACAGAGGGGGCGGGGCTTCAGCAATTCATGCTGGTCCCTATTGGTGGTCTAAGTCCACATACCAAATGTGGACTCTGTGGCAGGCTTCAAACTGGAGTTATAGCTGTTTTAAATCCCGTGCCCTAAACGGGCGGACGGACAGAACATACGCGGGGGGTCCCTGGACCCCGCTTTGATAACTTCAGCAATTCATGCTCGTGCCTATTGGTGGTGTAAGTCCACATCCCAAATGAGGACTTGGTGGCAGGCTTCAAACTGGAGTTATAGCTGTTTAAAATCCCGTGCTCTAAACGGGCGGACGGACATAACATACGCTGGGGGTCCCTGGGGCCCGCTTTGATAACTTCAGCAATTCATGCGCGTCCCTGGTGGTCTAAGGCCACATACCAAAGTTGGACTTGGTGGCATGATGCAAACTGGAGTTATAGCTGTTGAAAATCCCGTGCTTATCCCGTGCTCAAACGGGCGGACAGACATAACATACGCTGGGGGTCCCAGGGCCCCGCTTTGATAACTTCAGCAATTCATGCGCGTCCCTATTGGTGGTCTAAGTCCACATACCAAAGGTGGAGTTGGTGGCATGCTGCAAACTGGAGTTATAGCTGTTGAAAATCCCGTGCTCATCCTGGGCTCAAACGGGCGGACGGACATAACATGTGCTGGGGGTCCCTGGACCCTGCTTGGAGAACTTCAGTGATTCATGCGGGTCCCTATTGGTGGTCTAAGTCCACATACCGAAGTTGGACTTGGTGGCATGCTGCAAAGTGGAGTTATAGCTGTTTAAAATCCCGTGCTCAAACGGGCGGACGGACATAACATAGGGGGGGGGGTCCCTGGACCCCGCTTTGATAACTTCAGCAATTCATGCTCGTCCCTATTGGTGGTCCAAGTCCATATATCAAATTAGGACTTTGTGGCATGCTGCGAACTGGAGTTATAGCTGTTTGAAATCCCGTGCTCTAAACGGGCGGACGGACATAACATACGCTGGGGGTCCCTGGACCCCTCTTTGATAAGCAGTGGCACGTGTGGCCAAAGAGAGGAGAGATGGCATAGGCAATGTCCAAGTCCGTGTGTGTGTGTGTGTGTGTGTGTGTGTGTGTGTGTGTGTGTGTGTGTGTGTGTGTGTGTGTGTGTGTGTGTGTGTGTGTGCGTGTGTTTGTATGTGTTGCTTGTGTGCCGTGCGCATCCCAGGCTAAAACGTACATACGGACAAAGTCAAGTGTAGAGCGGTTGGCACCGCTAAAAAACATGTTCAGAACCCAAGATATCATCATCTGAAGATGTGCAGCTCCATCCGCTCCTTGTTTAACCTAGAACTGAAAAAGGCTGTATCTCGCTTCCTAAGCACTTTTTGTTTTCTGTGAAAAAAACTTTTCAGAATCAATTCTGAAATAATTCTGGCAATCCTGGCACTCAATGAGTTAACTGTTACAGGTGACCTTTTTCATGGTGCACTGAAAAGTTGGTGGTCAAATTGTCAAACTGTGCTATCCCCAAGTATAGTTTGTCTTAAGTCACGGGCCTGCTAACACGGTTGAGTATTGCTCAGAAATCACCATGGCGGGGAACAGGTTGTTCTTCCGCCTCCACGAGTAACATGCAGTTTTTATACGTTTTTATAATAGACGCTTCTGTGTGTAACTTGTTCAAAGGGTCCCTGAGAGCCAGGGACCTCCTATCTGGAAGTACACCGCTCCAGCGCGGGCTGGACAGTTCTACAAGGTCTAACCCTTTAGTGTACAAATGGAACCAAATGGACCCCTTATGGTCCACACACCAGCTCTGACAGTGTGATAAAACCGGTTACGGAAACAGTTCCAAATGTGATGGAACCGGTTCCTTAAAGAACCACCACAACATATGGTTTCACATGGAACGGATTACATTCAACTGCTCCAGTTGCCATAAACGTATCCATTTAATTTCACATTTGAAAAAACGACAACAGATGTGATTCCAGATGACCTTTCATCAGATACCATTTGTATTTCTTTGATTAATCTTTGGAACAACAGTATTACAAAACGTACATCAGGTAAAAAGCTGTTTCTTACATTAATATAAAATAAGGTTGAAATCTTGTAAGAAATGACCAAACATGTCTACTGATGTCACTGTTATACAGGTTTCTGAACTGTCAACAGTCCTCTTCTGAGACAGTGAGTAGACATAAATGGTGTCACGAATATTAGTGAGGACCAATTATCTGAACCCCTTAGCTCTGTATTATGCTTTGTTGTACAATTGTGGTGTACAAAGGTGCATTGTGAGCTTATAGATATGCTACTTAATAAATCGTTCATTAATCGTAATCAGGGCAACCAGTATTCATAATGGTGACATTGATTTGAAGTGACCCAGCCCTAATGTTTGTCTGATATCATTTATCAACTCAGATTGATGGCTCCTTTGAATAAAGCATTTGTTTCCATTAAATTAGCTGCTTCTCTGCGTATGAATCTACAGTATGTGCATTTGGAACAAAGAGTTTATCACAAACTGCAGCTAAAGGTTTCCCCCCCTGTATTCATGAGTCTTCATGTGTTTTTTTAGGCTGGCGTTAATACTAAAGCTTTTGCTACACACAGTACAAGTGAAAGGCTTTTCCCCCGTATGAGTCCTCATGTGCGTTTTTAGATTACCCACTTGATGAAAGCCTTTGCTACACACTTTACAAGTAAAGGACTTTTCCCCCATGTGAGTCCTCATGTGTTTTTTTAGATCACACTTTTGAATACAGCCGTAGCCACAAACTGTACAAATAAAGGGCTTTTCCCCTGTATGGGTCTTCATGTGTGTTTTTAGATTAAACAATATACTAAAGCCTTTGCTACACACTTTACAAACAAAAGGCTTTTCTCCCGTGTGAGTCCTCATGTGTATTTTTAGATCACACTTTTGAATACAGCCGTAGCCACAAACTGTACAAGTAAATGGCCTTTCTCCTGTATGAGTCCTCATGTGTCTTTTTAGACAAAATAATTTACGAAATTCTCTGCTACAAACTTCACAAGTCAAGGGCATTTCCCCTGTATGACTCCTCATATGTTTCTTCAGATTTCCCTTACGATTATACATTTTGCAACACACTGTACAATTAAAACTTTTCTTCTCTGTGTGACTCTGCATGGGGTGAGCTTCTTTCGATGACTTCGGGTCCTTGCTCAAAGACAATCTCTGATCTACACTGGGCTCCCACTCATCACTGTCTTCAGTGATGTCTGATTCAGAACAGTGTGAAGAGAGGAGCTGGTCATCACTAGTTGGATGTGATGTTCCACAGTACTCTATAATAGCTTGTGTTTTCATGTGTTCAGTTGAGGTGCTGGCTACAGGGTCTGTGTCTCTGTTTTCACCATCATCATATTCACTTTTCACTGCTAGTAACGTTAACATTGGCTTATCAACCTCTTCTGGTCTTTGAAGTAGCTTCTCCTGCTCCTCTTTAATGTGTGGAGGCTCTGGTTCCTCCTGGACCAGACTGGGGCTCCTCTCCTCTTCAGAGGAAAGCTCCTCTTTACACACAGGAAGGCCCAGGACGTCTGGGGAAAAGATCAAATGAAAGCAACCATGAAATATTTTCTTTTTCTTTTCTCTTTTCCATTTAGTGTTACCTCTGCGTCATAGGTGTGGTAGTTGGAGTAACTTGAGCTGTAAATAAGTAGGGCGCTCGGGTGGTGCAGTGGTAAAGTCCCTGCCCATCACCACAGAGGTTGTGGGTTCGAATCCATCGTGGTGCATCCGGCTTTGTTGGGCGTCTATGCGAACACAATTTGCCCGTGGGAAGCCGGGCGGGGAGGGTGATATTTGTTGTATTGCATGTACCCCTACAGGCTGAGGCGGCACCTGTCAGCAGGGAGTGTTGGGCGGGAGGAGTAGGACGAAGGCTCTACGCGTCCTCCCGGTGGGGGCTCCTCACTGGCAGGTGAGTCAGTAGGATACAACAGCAGTGACAACACAGAAATGTGTGTGGGGAGGAATCAATTGGCAGAATGACTACCGGAGTCCATGACCGGACCTCTCTACGGACGTTGGGCAAATCCTACTATAATTCTAGTAACCTCTGTCTGTTTGTCTCTCTGTAGTGGTAGGTGAAGCTACCCGGTTCTCCTCAGTGGCTGGACCAATTGCTCTGATTTTGCACACAGCCATTGACCATTACCATCTGAACTTAACTGTGAAGCCCGTTTTTCAATTTCATCAGATCTCAGCTTCTTATTAGCGTTTATGTGTCAAACAATGTCGCCTCCCGGGCTGCCAGATCATGTGCGCATATCCCCCCACGGATGCGTCCACCGGGTATGGTCTAGTCATACTATAATTCTAGTAAGGGCGTAGTGGTGAGTAGGTGAAGCTACCCGGTTCTCCTCAGTGGCTGGAGCAATTGCTCTGATTTTGCACACAGCCATTGACCATTACCATCTGAACTTAACTGTGAAGCCCGTTTTTCAATTTCACCAAATCTCAGCTTCTTATTAGCGTTTTTGTGTCAAACACTGTCGCCATGGTTACGGGGCTGCCCAGCTATGGGACGAACTGCCTCCCGGGTTGCCAGATCATGTGCGCATATCCCCCCACGGATGCGTCGACCGGGTATGGTCTAGTTATAGTAATTTGCCCAGGGTATTTTTTTAAAGAGATATATTTTTGGGGGATTCTTGGAGGGGGTGAAAAAGTATTTGAATTGTTGTTCTGTTGTTTTCATATTTATTTTCATGTATGTTTTCATACTCTGCACCAGGCACGGAAATCCCGGGGGGTACGGGGGAGATTTGTCTCCCCCTAGCTTCAGCTTGGACGCCCCCCAAGTCATTTAGAATAATAAATATAAATGTAAAAATAATTTAAAAATACTTACCCGAACCCACTTATGCATCGTAAGTAATTAATAATGAAGAATTAACATAACACAGTGTCAAATTTGCTCGATTAGAGGAAAATGAAAGAAAAAAAAAGAAAAAATGTTGGCGAGCGCACTTCGCGCACAGGGTACCCCCTCAAGCCTCAACCCAGATTGGCACCGCTGCTCTGCACCCCAGTTTTATTAAGCTGGTTGGTTGGGAGGGGATCCGATTTGATAAGCTTGGCTCGATTGACCAACTTAAATAAACAGACCTTTGCCATATTCAAAAAAGATTTGTGAACCTTCAAGATTTGTAGTTGAGTACCCTTGCGCTACACTATTCAATTATATCAAATGTATTCGAATTATTTTGTGTCGATTCGTTGATGAACACAAATAAAAAAACTAGATTATTCAATTAACCTGCATGAGGAAAATTAATGTGGTTATTGTTTCTAATGCAGCGTTCACACTGGCAGCTTCAAAATATAAAAAGCTACAAAGCAAAGCAGCAAATCTGTCGCAGAGTCACTGTTTAATTGTTGCACAACGAGCTCGTTGACGTCATAAAGTGTGTCAGACAAGAAAAATACAAAGAAAAATGTAAAGGAAAATAAAGCCTAGGGTTAAAAAGAACATTTAACTAGCGGATAGAAATAAATAGTTTTCCCCAATTACAACCAGGAATTATGAGTACAGTATGTGGTGAGCGAAGGTGAATGGAATGGTTAAAATACAACTTTTGTCGTTGTGTAGCTTTGTATCTGCAGTTGAAGCCAGCTCAATTTGGATTGGAGCTTTGTAGATTTTGTAGCAGCTACAATCGTCAGGTGTAGCTTTTTATCTTTGTCACTGACTTCCATTGTAAAATGAATGGTGGACTGTAGCTTTGTATCTGCCAGTGTGAACACAGCATAAATGTTGGTTTTGATATATTTTCAGTTAATTGTCCAGCCCTAGTAGGCAGAGATCTCTGATCATACATGAGACCAGGCACCAGTCTGAGTTGACTGAATGAACTGAGAGCCACCAGGTCAGTAGATGATGGCTGAACTTGGCTAAGCAACTTCAGAAAATGTGAGCACAACTCAAGTGTCAACAAGTAGTTTATTTACCTGATACACTGTTCAGAAGAGTTCTATGGGCTGACTGAAGGGGTTCTACCTTTGTTAGATTTGTATTTATAATGCTATTATTTTTCATTTATTCTTTTACCTGAGAGAGTGTTGCACCTGTTCTTCATGTGTAGTAATGTCCATGTTGACACATCAGCCTCGTCTTCCTGTTCCTCTTTAATCTGTGGAGGCTGTGGTTCCTCCTGGACCAGACGGGGGCTCCTCTTCTCCTCATGTTCAAATGAAACCTCTTTACACACAGACAGAAGGAGGACAGAAGAGGTAGCATCAGCACTATTATGTTGTGTGTTACTAGGCATGTTAATGACTGTCGGGACTGGAAAAGAGGGGGCACAAGTACACCAGACTAGGAGCAAAGGTAGTCAGTAGGAAGTATCCACCCACTTGGGAGTATGTATGTTGGCACACTGTCAGTCAGTGTTCCCGTCCTGGCAATAAACACAAGCCTATTGTAAAGTAATTGTTGTGTGGCGTCTTCAGTATATCTTCAGTATCTTCAAGATACTACATGCACCACTGAACTCAAAGTATAGTTCAGTTAATAGCTTATTATTTTTTTGTAGTAGCTTATCTAAGCTTGTATTGTTTGACATGAATCATGAACCAACCTGCTCTGTGTAGTTTGATGTGTGGCTGTAGCGTCACGTGCAGCAGTTTGTTTTGTGTCTCCAGCAGAGTTTCTAGTGTCTCTATCTGTCTCTGGAAGAGGTTGCACATCAACTCTGCAGCCGCACTGAGGCGCTCCAACACAAACACTCTGACATAAAGCTTCACACTACAAACATCAACACCACGCTGTTTTTCCAAAACACACAATATCTCCTCTCCGACCGACGTCATGTGTTCATTTATCGACAGCCGTACAGACTACATTTGACACATTTTACCCCTCCTCAAAATAAACAACAACAATGAACAACAACACACAGTTACTACTGGGTCAACGTGTTTCAAGCGTGCGCAGCAAAGGATCCAGGCACTGTTGTCTCTCGCCGCCTGGTGGAGGAGGTGTGTGACTATCATAGGTTACATTTGATTGATTGATTGATTGATTGAATACTTCATGAACAGTTTGCAGATTGTACAGGTACAGAGATTTACATTGTCATACAATTAGTGGAGTCAAAAATGGAGGTTCCGTGACCATCCTCTGGCAAGGATGGTTTGACGATTGATTTGACCTCTATGGACCCTTTAAAAAAGATTTAGCCTCCAGGTCCCTCCCAAAAATCCCGGCATTTTTTGCTAGACAGCCAAATTCAAAATGGCGCCCGGCGCCATCTCTAAAAATTAACTTTTGATCTGGATGACCTAGAATCATGTATGAAGGCACTTTTCCATACAAGTCAACCATGAGGATTCCAAATCTGACACAATTTTTATTGTAAGACCTCGTTTTGACTCCGAAATTCAAGATGGCCGACATCCAGTAGAGTAAAAACGTATACCCAGGGGGCAAAGGGGGGTATGCTGCATTTGCCCTGCCATAAAAGGTTGGCCACCAGAAATAATATCTATGACCCAGTAGGATCACAACCTATATGGACAACAAGGTCACCTTGCTGCTGGAAATCCAATATGGCCGCCTCAATATTATCAGAAAATAGCTTTGGCAATAACTTTTGAACCAGATGGGCTAGAAATAAAAACTTGGTGTCTATTTCATGGTTTCAGAGCACGAGAAAGTCAATGGAATATGATTGGGTGTGTCTGGACCTTTCATTTGCATATTTCCAAGATGGACGCCACGCGAAAATGAGTTTGCTATGACTTTTACAGTGACAGCTGGCTGTTATGGCAAAAAGTCTGCTTTTTAAGCAATATGAACACATTTGGTCAGTTTGAGCTTTAATTTATATGTTGTCAATATGGCTGCAGTTATAAATAATGTATGGTATTACATTTTCCCTCAGATTTATTGATTTATAGATCTATAGTTGTGGGGATGATTGCAGAGAAAAATCGGAGAAAAAGCCCACAATGTATCTTATGTATCATTTTAATAAACTAAATACAATATAAACAGACACATGCACACTCCAAGACTTGCCAAAAACTTCAACTTTAGGGCTATACAAATTAACATAGTGGTATGCATTCAAGTAACATAACAAAAGATAGACTACTTAGTGACAAATAGAGTAAAGGCGGAGTTGAGGTTGCCTACAAAAGGTTCATTTTGACCTCTATGGTGCCAAGCCAATGATACTATGGTACAATGCTATTCACTGTCACTGTTGTCATGTGTTGCACTGATCTTGCTGCATCATGTCTCTAGTCCCTGGCAACGGCATCCTAAGTAGCATGGAATTGCCTTCTTTGCACGGGAACAGTTTTTCTGGCAGCCTTTGATACAGCTGCATGATATTGCCTTGTTCATTGACACAGGCCAGGCTGGCTCGGTAGATGCAAGGGGGACTGCATTGCTAGCACTGAGAGACCATCCATACTCTGTGAAAGAAGGAATATCCGGCTTGGCGATATGTGCACATTTATCTATTATGGTTGCTAGAACAGCTCTTCTCAGGTGCAGGTCAAAGGCATTCTCTGTCGGGGGAGGAGCTTTAAGAGGGTTGATCTATTATTGAGGAACTTGTACACTCTAAGCTTACTCAGGTCAAAATCCTCCTGGTGGTCCGCTTTGGATGTATATACAGCAATTGTGAGGTCTCGTGCCTTATTGATGGACGTCATCTGAGAGGGAATCATAAGAGTTTTCACCAAACTCCTCAAGTGCAGAGATCCAGACGCATGATGGCCTTGAACCATGCCTTCTTCCCAGTGAAGAAGGGATAGCTGGTGGTACAGTATCTCTGCCACTTAAACTATGGATAAAGGGCAGGGCACGACACTGTGGGAGCCCCAGTGCTGATACCATTTGATGGATAGGAAGGTATGAATTTTGCTCTGTTCTCACCCACAGCTCTGGAAGGCATCTGAGATGGGTTGCTGCATAGTAAAGGCACATGATGATGATGTCTGTGTCATTGGCATGGATGACAACTCTGTCAACTTTGTCATTCTGGACACTGTACAGGGTGTGGAGTATTATTCTTGTATCAGCCTCCTGTTGTGTGGAATCTAGTGCAGGGACATCTTCAATAGACCCCTCCTTGATCACCACACTCCTTGTCTCTTCTTTAAACCCCCCACCCAGGTAAAGATGTGTTGGACCAAGGGCCGACTTAAGTTTCTCATTTTCACACCATTCGTCACAGAGGAAACTCAATAGGTTTGCCTTGTTAGCTGACACAGCAAAAAACTCCTGAGGATCTGGAGCTGTGTAATGCATACTGACTTCATATTCTTTGGTAGGTTTTGGTCAAGCATATCTGTGTTCTTGCTCAGCTGTCTTAAGACTAGGTCCACTGTACCGGTCAAAACAGAAGTGAATGATCTCTGTGCCAGCAGGCACATCATTCAACAGCAGACGTTGGTATCGTTCAGCGATTGTTCCAAATGCTTCACCTTTCAGGAACGACCAATGGCGCATGGCATACATGGCATCAATAACTACTGCTGTTTTTATGTCTTCTGTAGGCAGGTCAGGGATGCATGCAACTTTGGTCTCCTCTTTCAGGACCTTAACAAGGCTTGCCTTGGTACCTGTTCTCATCCTGCCATCTTCCTGGAAGAGGGAAGGGGGGAAGTCACTGCACTCGTGGTTGCCTATAAAGTCAACAAGGTTGAGTTCTCCACCACTGACTATGATTTGGGTCATGCGCAGGAGGGCAGTAATTTCATTGCTCTTGCCAGGTGCTGAGGTTTCCCCTTAGATTTTTTAGATTTTGTGTTTTGAGTGTAGAAAGTGTTAAGCTTCATTATGCTTGTCTTCTTCTGTTCACTGGACAGTGACTCACACAGTGTCTTCAGACCCAGTTCTTTCACACTCATCAAGTCGTCCTTGACTGTGGAATCAGCACACTGTCCTGTAGATATATTGATCATGGATGATGTGCTCACTGTAAATGGGTTAGTCTCCACTGCTGCCTTGACTACCATCTCTGCATCCCGGATTACACGACTCTGACCAGACTCATGGTGTGGGTCTACCATATTGACAACATATAAATTAAAGCTCAAACTGACCAAATGTGTTCATATTACTTAAAAAGCAGACTTTTTGCCATAACAGCCAGCTGTCACTGTAAAAGTCATAGTAAAACTAATTTTCGTGTGGCGTCCATCTTGGAAATATGCAAATGAAAGGTCCAGACACACCCAATCATAAAGATAAGTATTCCATTGAGTTTCTCATGCTCTGAAACCATGAAATAGACACCAAGTTTTTATTTCTAGCCCATCTGGTTCAAAAGTTATTGCCAAAGCTATTTTCTGATAATATTGAGGCGGCCATATTGGATTTCCAGCAGCAAGGTGACCTTGTTGTCCATATAGGTTGTGATCCTACTGGGTCATAGATATTATTTCTGGTGGCCAACCTTTTATGGCAGGGCAAATGCAGCATACCCCCCTTTGCCCCCTGGGTATACGTTTTTACTCTACTGGATGTCGGCCATCTTGAATTTCGGAGTCAAAACGAGGTCTTACAATAAAAATTGTGTCAGATTTGGAATCCTCATGGTTGACTTGTATGGAAAAGTGCCTTCATACATGATTCTAGGTCATCCAGATCAAAAGTTAATTTTTAGAGATGGCGCCGGGCGCCATTTTGAATTTGGATGTCTAGCAAAAAATGCCGGGATTTTTGGGAGGGACCTGGAGGCTAAATCTTTTTTAAAGGGTCCATAGAGGTCAAATCAATCGTCAAACCATCCTTGCCAGAGGATGGTCACGGAACCTTTATTTTTGACTCCACTATGTAGGTTAGAGACAGGCTACAGAAATGTGTAATCAGTGAATACATTCATACGATTCCCAATGTGTACAGAACAAATATAGCACAAAAAAAAACAACATGGTGATAAGGAAACTGTTTTGTTACTAGTTACAACTCTACTAATTGATGGTTAATATAATTAGTTATGTCTAGCTGCAGAAAGTGAAGAAATAAGCTCAGATGCTGATGTATCCTGTTCACTTTTACACAGTGGTGTACAATTTGCCAAAACTATGGATGCCGAGTGTGGTTAACATATAGCTTTGAATTAAAATGAAAAATTGTGATATTATCAAACATAACTATCAAACATATCTAGGTGTCTACATTTAGAAGCTACAGAGGCAACCATGTAGCTTCTGAGACAATATCAGTCATATACTAACACATGCCTTGTTATTGTTGTTGGAAAACTCCATAACACAATGTCTAGATGATAATTGCTTGCAGTGGTGTAACTAAGTACATGTACTCAAGTACTGTACTTAAGTACATAAATAAGTACAATTTTGAGCCATTCTTTTTACTTTCCTCAGTATATAGGCTACAACTTTTATTTCTACCCCACTACATCTCAGAGGAAAATATTGTACTTTTACTCCACAACAATTTAGGCTATATGAAAACTTTAGTTACTAGTTACTTTGTAGATTTGAATTATTATTACAAAACACACTAACCACTTCCATCACTGCTTGCTTGCGAATTAAATCCAATGAAATCGACAGGAAGTGATGCCCACAACGCCCTAGGAAACTTGTGGATAGGTCTCGAGTACTTAACAGGTTTGGGGGGGGGGGGGGGGGTTTACTCATGACTCATGAGAAAATGTGTCCACAACCCACAATTGAGTCCCGACCCATAGTTTGGGAAACAGTGGACCAGGGTCATTGTTCAGGGTTGACTGCAGGCGCGCTGGTCTCGAAAACAAAGGAAAACTGGCAGAAAAAACTCACTCCACAAAAACACTAAGGAAAACCCCTTAGCCGGAGACCAAGAAAATCTATTTTTATTTAATTTTTTCCATGTTCATAAAGAACTCCAAGTGCTCAAAGTGAAAAGTGCAGCAACAAACATACAGGTCATAGGACCATCGTCAGTGCTATATAATCATTTGCGGTTAAAGCTTCATTACGTAAGTTCACATCGCATATGACCATATGACCAGTATGTGATGTGGATTTATGTCTCATTTCGCGTCATTTGCGTTGCGTCTGATCATTTCACGTCAATTGCGTCATTAGCAGGTAAGTCTTCATCACGTCAGTCCACATCACATATGACCATAGGCCCTGTATGTGATGTGGATTTATGTGTTGTCATTTGCGGGTAAAGCTTCATTATTCACGCCAGTCAGTAGGCGAGGCACTGATGATGGTCCTCTGATCCAAACGTTTGCTGCTGCACTTTTCACTTTTAGTACTTGGAGCACTTTATAAGCATGAAAACATTTAATACAAATATTTTCTTAGTCTCTGTCTAAGGAGTTTTCCTTTAAGATATTTGTAGAGTAAAAACTATAGTCTGTTTATGAATTTTCCATGGCCAGTCATTTGAGATCAATATACCATAGGAAAAGGCTGTTATTTTAGTCCGGACTTGTCCTTGTCCGGACTTGGACTTGTCCGGACTTGGACTTGTCCGGACTTGTCCACAGCACCGAAACCGCCCTGGTCAGGGTCACAAATGACCTCCTCATGGCAGCTGATAATGGCTCCCCCTCCCTGCTCATCCTCCTGGACCTTACAGCGGCTTTTGACACTGTCGACCATAACATTGTCATCAACCACCTTCACTCCACAATCGGACTCAGCAATACAGCACTAGACTGGTTCAAATCCTACCTTTCCGACAGGACAGAATACGTCTCCCTGGGAGGTTCAAAACCCCGCACCCAGCCTGTCACCTGTGGCGTCCCCCAGGGATCTGTCCTCGGCCCCACCCTGTTCACCCTGTACCTGCTACCCCTTGGCCGTGTCATCAGCAGGCATGGAATATCTTTCCACTGCTATGCTGATGACACGCAACTTTATATAAAAACCAACCACTCTGCCACTCCGCTATCATCATCATCTTCACCTCCACCACCGCCCTTATCCACCCTCACCACCTGCCTGGAGGAGATAAAGGCGTGGATGAAAAACAACTTTCTGCAGCTAAAGAGTTCGAAAACCAAAATAATCCTAATAGGCACCCCACACCAAATAAAAACATCCCCCATAACCAGCATCAGCTTCTCCGGTCAGGACCTTCCCCTCTCACCAGTGGTCACTAACCTGGGAGTAAAAATGGACCCCCATCTGAACTTTGAATCCCACATCAAACATATCTGCAAAACTTCATTCTTCCACCTCCGAAACATTTCAAAACTCCGCCCCACACTCACACTAGCAGATTCAGAGAAACTTGTCCACGCCTTCGTCTCCTCCAGGTTGGACTACTGTAACGCACGTCTCATCGGGATCCCTAACAAGAGCCTTCAAAGGCTCCAGTATATCCAAAACAGCGCGGCTAGGATCCTGATGAGAGTGCGTAAACATGAACACATCACACCCATCCTCCGTTCACTCCACTGGCTTCCCGTCTCCTTCAGAACCGAATACAAGGTATCCCTGCTGACACATCAGTGCATCCACGGCAACGCTCCTTCCTACCTCAAGGAATTAGTCCCCCTAAAACCCTCAACCCGCAACACCCACTCTTCAAACACATACCTCCTCAAAACCCACAAGGCAAATCTTCGTACCATGGGCGACCGGGCTTTCTGCTCGGCCGCCCCCGAACTGTGGAACGCCCTTCCCTGTCCACCTGAGAGCTCCACAGTCAGTTGATTCCTTTAAAAGAGGACTAAAGACCTACCTTTTTAGCAAAGCATTTTTTAGCTGGTTTTACCTCTAGGCTTTATGCCCCCATGTTTTAATAGTTTCTTTTAGTTTCCTAGTTGTTGTTTTCTTTTATTGGTGTGATGTTTCTGTTTTTATGCAATTGCCTTCTGTAGCACTTTGAGATTTCTTGTAAATGTAAAGTGCGTTATAAATAAAATCCATTATTATTATTATTATTATTATTATTATTATTATTATTATTATTATTATTATTAACATGGCAGCCGTGTTAAGTGGTTAAACTAAAATACAGATGCACAATAAACTGATATTCAGATGCAAATATTTGTTTTCCCCTTACTTGTCCTCTTGCTGACCTCCCTCATCTATCCTGTCAGTTAATCCATTTACCAATTTAGTTTAACCACTTAACACGGCTGCCATGTTAATAATAACAATAATAATAATAATGGATTTTACTGTTAGATATGTATTTTGTGCCATTTCTTTGGTTTTGCTCTGTATTCCTGTTTTCTTCTTGGTCGTCATGACTTCATAGGCCTGTCAAAATTATAACATAATAGCATGATCACATATATTAGTCTTTGATGTATGATATCAATTGGAAATTATGTCATATTTGCACACAAAGAAAATGTTGTTTCGCAAGCACTTTATGTTGTAATGAATGTTTAGTTTTATCTTCCATTTACTCCATTTTTGTTTTATTTCAATTTCATTTATTGTAATACTGTACTGTATATGTTACTGTATATGTTTTAAAAAAAAGTGAAATGTTACAAGGTGCTGACCTTGTAACATTTCACTTTTTTTTTAAAGGCGCTATATCACTTAACATTACCGTATCTAATATCAACAGGCTCATTATCTGTAACTGTACAGCAGTGCTGCTTCAGGAAATGTGACCAGTGCTAGCCTTTACGACCATGCAGCCTTATGCAAAGATTAAAATGTAGTGTAGATATCATGTTATTTATTTTAGACAGATGCTAGGTTCATTTTGTTGACCTGGCATACTATAATTTCAATGTACAGATTATTTTAATATAATACTGTTAATATACTGATGCTAGGTTTACCATGATCCTAGTTTACTGAGGCACTACACTGTCTCTCTGTATGTTCACCGGCTTCGAATGCTATCAATGCATTGAATAGGAGATTATCACGTTTTATCAGACCATTGAATGGGCGAGTAGGCGACGAGTAGGCGATACACGGACCTACCCGCGATTTGTCAGACCATTCATTGGGCGTAATCAGGAGCTACTGACCTACTTTGGAGGCGGAGCAGTCCCCACAACAATATTTACGATTCTGTGCCTATCGGTACATAACTCCAACGGCGTTGAGTAAGCTCAGGCGAACGTCGCACCGCTCAGGACGGCAACTCGGTCGCTTTAGCTCCCTCGGTGGTCCTTCGCGGGGCTCCAGTTCGCCTGAGACTGCGCGCCTCCGTCATGGTCCGAAACCAAAACAGCCAAAACCAAAACCGAAACTGAACTATTTAAGTCATCTCCGTTGGTAGGTCAGTATGTCTTGATAACACCCAATGAATGGTCTGATAAATCGCGGGTAGGTAAGTAGGTCACCTACTTCGCCCATTCAATGGTCTAATAAAAGGTGATAATGTCCCATTCAATGCATTGATAGCATCCGAATCAGGTGGTATGTTTACCTTGTTGTACGTCACTCTGGATAAAGACCGTCTGATGAATATCTACATTGTAAATTGTGAAGTGACTTTACTGTTGAAATATAAATGAGTGTGAAGGGTACCATGTGATTTGTAAATGACAACAAAACAAAGGCACTGGTGTGGTACTCCTGGTTTACCGGGATGGGGTTCAATTCCCTGCAGTGCCCTGCTCATGGTGTTGTATTTACCCTTACATGGCTTATTTTTTCTGTTCATTGTGTAGGCTTCATTATAATGTTTGATGACCAAATTGACTATTACAGGTCTAACTCTTTTAGTGTACAAACGGAACCAAATGGATCCGTTATGGTGGTCCTTGAAATAAAAAAATGTGCGGACCACTGGTATTGTAGCAGACGTGAAGTCCACATACCAGCTCTGACTGATAAAACCGATTACGGAAACTGTGATCCCAATGTGATGGAACCGGTTCCTTGAAGTACCACCACAACACATGGTTCCACATGGAACATAGATACTTGAGGGAACTGATTACATTCAACTGCTCCAGTTGCCATACACTTATTCATTTAATTTCACATTTGAAAGAACCACAACAGATATGATTCCTGATGACCTTTCACCGGTTACCATTTGTATTTATTTGATTATTTATCTTTGGGACAACAGTACATCAGGTAAAAAGCAGCTTCTTAGATTGATATAAAATAAAGGTTGAAATCGTGTTAGAAATGACCAAACATGTCTACTGATGTCACTGTTATGCAGGTTTCTGAACTGTCCACAGCCCTCCTCTGAGACACAGATGGTGTCATCTTATAATGAACATTAATGAGGACCAATTATATAAACCGTACAAAGGTGGCATACAAAGACGCATTGTGGTGCATTGTGAGCGTATGGATCTGCTACTCATTTAGTGTTGCTTTAAGTAATCAGGGCATTCATTATTCATAATGGTGACATTGATTTGAAGTCATATGACCCAGCCTTAGATCATATGTTTGTCTGAAATCATTTATCAACTCGGATTGATGGCTCCTTTAGAAAAAATCATTTGTTTCCGTTAAACTAACAGCTTCTCTGCGTGTGAATCTATGTGCATTTGGAACAAGGAGTTTGTTACAAACTGCAGCTAAAGGTTTCCCCTCCTGTATGAGTCTTCATGTGTCTTTTTATGTTACCGTTATTATTGAAGCTTTTGCTACAAACTGTACACGTGAATGACTTTTCCCCCGTATGAGTGCTCATGTGTCTTTTTAGATTACCCAATTGACTAAAGCCTTTGCTACAAACTTTACAAGAAAAGAACTTTTCCCTCGTATGAGTCCTCATGTGCCTTTTTAGATTACCCAATTGACTAAAGCCTTTGCTACAAACTTTACAAGCAAAAGGCTTTTCTCCTGTGTGAGTCCTCATGTGTTTATTTAGATTACGTTCATCACGAAAGCCTTTGCTACAAACTTCACAAGTGAACGGTTTTTCCTCTGTATGAGTCCTCATGTGTGTTTTTAAATCACCCTTTTGAATACAGCCGTGACCACAAACTAAGGCTGAACGATTAATCGTTTTCAAACCGAAATCGCAATTTGAAACCACGCGATTAGCTAATCGCAAAGGCCGCGATTTTTTTATTTTTTATTTTATCATAATAAATAATTTTAATATTAATATTAATCCCAGAGCACCCGCGGGACTTGTCTCCTTCTCTCAAGAGTGGCTGCCTCTCTACAGGGAGCGAGAGGGCAGCGCCCCCCCCTCTCTCTCGCTCTGTCTCTCTCATAGAGTTTAGGTCCCTCGCCGTCGGCTGCGAGTATTTAAAGTTTGTCGAACGGCCGTGTTGCGCAACTTAAGTCCCCGATGCCGCGCGTAGCGGTAAAACATTATTTTCGGTGCGACACAAGTAGTGTAGTAGTAGTGTTGCTCCTATCTATGTTTGTTTCTGTAAGTGTAACTTATATTTTTCCCATCATTATTAAACTATTACTGTTGGATGCTGTGATCCAATGTAAACAATACGATGCAAAGCACTTCCTGGTCAGTGTTGCCAGGTTTTGTGAGAGAAATAAGCAACCCTGTCTATGAAAACAAGCCCAAAAAAAAGAAGCGACTATGAACTGTATGTTTGTCACTTATGTACAGTGGTGGAAAAAGTACTCAAATGTTGTACTTAAATAAACGTATCAATACTGCAATGTAGAAGTACTCTGTTACAAGTAAAAATCCCAAATTCAAAATTGACTTGAATAAAAGTAGGCCTACAAAAGTATTCGTATCAAAATGTACTTAAAATACCAAAAGTAAAAGTACTAATGTTTGAAAATAGCATATCTACAAGCTCACAACGCGTCGCATCGCGGCGAGTTGTGAGCTTGTAGATCGGCTATTTTCAAATTACCTAGGTATAAAATAGGGCTTAAGTGGTTAATGTAGGTTTTATAATATTATAATTTATATCTGCAAAGTAACTAGTCACTAAAGTTCTCAAATAATTGTAGTGGAGTAAAAGTACAATATTTGCCTCTGAGATGTAGTGGAGTAGGAGTTAAAGTATTGGAAATTAGAAATCTCAAGTGAAGTACAAATACCTCAAAATTGTAATGAAGTACAGTACTTAAGTAAATGTACTTAGTTACTTTCCACCACTGCGTTATGTATTCTGAGTTTTTCACTTCCAAGGAGTAGTAGTAATACAATGTACAGTAGGAGAGGACTTTGCCTTGTGAGACAAAAAAGTGTTACATTTTAGTTGAATGTTAATCTACATAAGCTAAATACTGGATATCAGTAAATATGCTTCTGGAGCCATAAGTGAAAGACCTACTTATTTCACTGCTGTGAATTGTTTACACAAAATGGTAATTATTTGTTTAATTTTATTTTTATTTTTATTTACAGTATTGAACTTCATTTCAGAAAAAGCTTCTCTTCTTGAGCCATAAGTTAATGACTTAATGACTTAGTTAATGACTTAATAGCTTACAAAAATAAGCTATTTCTATTCCAGCTAAATATTTAAATATATACATGGGAAAAAAAGTACTTGGAAGATACATGTTGGAAGCAATGAAGCAATTCATCTTTTAGTTCTCATCCTTATTTATTAGAATCTAGAACAGTAAATAAATGGTATGCCATTTGGTAATGTTCCATTACTTCCAATTACTTTTTAAACGTACACAGTGAATACTAAACTGAAGCTTGACTTTAAAAAAATGTTTAAGATTGTTTTGTTTTTTTTATTATTAAAAAAAATCGCAATCAAATCGCAATCGCAATATCGGTCAGAAAAATCGCAATTAGATTTTTTCCCAAAATCGTTCAGCCCTACCACAAACTGTGCAAAGAAAGGACTTTTCCCCTGTATGGGTCCTCATGTGTCTTTTTAGATTACAAAATTCACTAAAGCCTTTGCTACAAACTATACAAGCAAAAGGCTTTTCTCCTGTGTGAGTCCTTATGTGTTTTTTTAGATCACTCTTTTGAATACAGCCGTGGCCACAAATTGTACAAGTAAAGGACTTTTCCCCTGTATGGGTCTTCATGTGTGTTTTTAGATTAACCAATTGACTAAAACCTTTGCTACACACTTTATAAGTAAAGAACTTTTCCCTCGTATGAGTCCTCATGTGCCTTTTTACATTACCCAATAGACTAAAGCCTTTGCTACAAACATTACAAGCAAAAGGCTTTTCTCCTGTGTGAGTCCTCATGTGTTTATTTAGAATACGTTCGTCACGAAAGCCTTTGCTACAAACTTCACAAATGAACGTTTTTTCCCCTGTATGAGTCCTCATGTGTTTTTTTAGATGACTCTTTAGAATACAGCCGTGGCCACAAACTATGTATGGGTCTTCATGTGTGTTTTTAGAATAACCAATTGACTAAAGCCTTTGCAACACACTTTACAAGTCAAGCGCATTCCCTCTGTATGACTCCTCATATGTTTCTTCAGATTTCCCTTACGATTATACATTTTGCAACACTCTGTACAATTAAAACCTTTCTTCCCTGTGTAAGTTTCTTTCGATGACTTCATGTCCTGGGACAGCTCGTTGCTCAAAGACAATCTCTGACCTTCCACATGTTGTGTCTTGTGTGACTTCAGTGTGTTTAAAGGTGACTGATCTACACTGGGCTCCCACTCATCACTGTCTTCAGTGATGTCTGATTCAGAACAGTGTGAAGAGAGGAGCTGGTCATCACTAGTTGGATGTGATGTTCCACAGTCCTCTATATCAGCTTGTGTTTTCATGTGTTCAGTTGAGCTGCTGGCTACAGGCTCTCTCTCTCTGTTTTCACCATCATCATATTCACTTTTCACTGCTAGTAATGTCAGCATTGGCCTATCAACCTCTTCTGGTCTTTGAAGTAGCTCCTCCTGCTCCTCTTTAATGTGTGGAGGCTCTGGTTCCTCCTGGACCAGACTGGGGCTCCACTCCTCTTCAGAGGAAACCTCCTCTTTACACACAGGAAGGTGTTGGACGTCTGGGGAAATGATCAAATAAAAGCAACCATGAAATATTTTTTTTTTCCTTTTTTTCTCTTCTTTCTTCATTAATTGTTACATCTGTGTCATAGGTGGGGTAGTATTTCAGCTGTAAATAAATGCTCAATTTCTAAACCATAGATCTATCCTCATTTACTTTATCATATATATTTGTTATCGGCTGCAACCATTCTACTTTACCAATACACTATTTAATTAATTAAGTTAATTAGTTACTCAGACTAATCGATTTAGTCAAATATATCAAATCTATTAAGAGTTATTCCGTGTCGATTCGTTGATGAATACAAATAAAAAAACGTGATTATTCAATTAACCTACATGAGCAAGATTCATTTGGTTATTGTTTCTAATGCTGCGTTCACACTGGCTACAGAATATACAAAGCAAAGCAGCAAATCTGTCACAGAGTGGCTGTTTAATTGTTGCACAACAAGCTCTTTGACTTCATCAAGTGTGTCAGACAAGAAGAATAAGAAAACAAGAAATAAAAGAACATTGAACTAGCGGACAGAAAAAAAGTATTTTTCCCCAATTACAAGCAGGAATTATAGTATGTGGTTAGCGAAGGTGAGTGGAAATGGTTAAACAACACTTTTGTCGTTGTGTAGCTTTGAATCTGCAGTTGAAGCCAGCTCAACTTGGATTGTAGCTTTACAGATTTTGTAGCAGCTACAAACGTCAAGTAGCTTTGTGCCTTTATGTCGCTGACTTGACACTGGACTGTAGCTTTGTATCTGCCAGTGTGAACACAGCATAAATGTTGGTTTTGATATATTTTCTGTTAATTGTTCAGCCCTAGTAGGCAGAGATCTCTGATCATACATGAGACCAGGCACCAGTCTGAGGTGACTGAATTAACAGAGAGCCACCAGGTCAGTAGATGATGGCTGAACTTGCCTCAGCAACTTAAGAAAATGTGAGCACAACTCAAGTGTCAACAAGTAGTTTATTTACCTGATACAATGTTCAGAAGAGTTCTATGGGCTGACTGTAGGGCAGGGGTTCTCAAAGTGGGTGACGCGGCACGGCAGTCCAGGGGTGCCACGAAAGATTTATGATATTTGAAAATTTGGGATTTTTTTTTTTTTTTTTAAGAAAAAGAAAAAATCTATATTTTTTTCCATATCATTTTAAAAGTGAAGTACAAAGTTATTTTCGGTCAGTTCTAACCAAAATGGCTATTATCTCAAGTTTACCTCGCAACATATCTGTGTTAGAATAAATAGCAAATGCGCCTACCGCCTATATTTCCCCTATATGGAGTTGCTTGGAGGAGCACTTGTTTTTATTACTTCAACTAGGCACGCACGCCAAGAGCGCTGGCTTGTTGCTCGTGATCCTCCCCTGTGCAAGCCGCTGAAGCAAAACGAGTGCTCCCTTCCTCCCACGACAGCCAATACAAGCCACGTTACTCCGCGTGGGAAAAACAACAGAGAAAAAAACAAATACAAAATCGTTCTTCCTATAGTACCTGTTAGCAGATTTCGGGAGCTATGAGAGTTAAATAAAATGGATAAGTTTCTTCTTAAGAGAGGAAATGTTACACACAATGAGCAATTGATACCGGAGGCTGTGGCTGACAAGCCAAGAGCAGCGAAATGGCAAAAAATTAGACTTTACAATGACAGCTACCTCCAGTATGGTTTCAGCTGGAGGGGCGATGCTGCCAGCCCAGAACCAGTATGTCTGTAACTGCAGCTACAGCTTATTCGTTTTGTAATTATTTTGTTTTTGCCAATACTCCTTTTATTTTGACAAGCTGTCCGCTGTATTGTGACAGCTTCCGGCCGCTCCCTTATATGGTCTCGACCGGGTTGAAGCCTCACTCACAGCTCAGAGTGTCGGTGACGCTCACCGTGAGAGCACAATGTTTGTTGGCAGCGTGGTCGCTGATCCAAGGTTTGTTTTATTTTACATGTCGATGTTTAAGTTCTTGTCAATGAGTTGTATGTCATGTTTTATTATGAGTTTAATTGATTGTTTGTTTTATTTCAGTTTGTTTTCAGTGTTGTTTGGGTTTCCTGAAGGCTCATTCCCTTCTTTGATATCATGCAGTCAATGAGGTAATTTAATTTCTTAAAGTGCACTTTTTTCTTTCCTTATGTTTTATGTGGGTTACATGTTTTATGTCATCCTTATCGTTGTTTATTTGTTTTGTGTTTGACACAGTTTGACGTTGGTGCATTGAGCCAGAAAGGTGCTAAATAAAACCATCAGTAGCAAACCAACTGCCTCGTTCTTGAAGGGAGTGACAGTCAAACTCAAATGCAACAAGTCAAACTCAGCGCATACCACCGACCCACGGCAGTCCAAGCCCCTTCCGTGGGGGTCTACAAGACCGCAGCCCAGCCGACCGGGACCAAGCGGGCCGTTTCCTCGCCCTCAATCGCCGTTTCGCGGAGCTGCTCGGTGGCCTTTAAAGACTTCAGTTGCCCAGACAAACTCACGCTGTTTTGCTGTTAACCCACATCAACAGCAACAGGTTAGTGCACTACACAAAGACTGTGCTAAAGGTGCATAAAGACATTGAAAAGACATTGAAAAGACAATTGAAAAGAAGAGGAAAAAGCGCATTCTTATGCAAATGAATTTAATGAATGAAGGGCATTGTTATCTTTTTTGGTGGTACAGTTTTTGATTATTTTAAGTGTTGCATACACTGCGTGTTTTATTAAATGCAACATAATGTATCAAAGGAACTGTTGACTGGGTTTAAATGGTTAAAAGTGTTGGCTATTTAAAAATGTCTGAGCAAGGTGGGAAAACAAAGGCAGCTAAAACGCCTGAACCACTTAAAGAGCCTGCACAAACAGAGTTTGTTGAAGAGGTTGAAGAGCCACCACAAGCAACAGTAAAAAGCAAAGTGTTTAAGGATACTAGTACAGTCATTGATAAAGATGCTTTGCAACCTCGAAGAGGAGAGAGGGCACGCACACTAACTGAAAAGGGAATAGGTCTGCAAAGCAAAAAAAATGCAAGGACTCTCTTATAATTTTGATTGTGTTTATCAACATTGGAAGCTTGAGGCTAAAACAACAAGGAAAAGTGTAATTAACAAAGCTCCACATAGTAGTTTGGAAGGCTACATTGCTGCAGTGGAAATAGATCTGGAGGAGGTTCCAAAAAGGCTCCTTCACAAGGTGCTAAAGTACTTTCAGTTAGAGGGAAAGAGGCGGTAGCTGAGTTAACAGCCACCAAAGAGGTCTTAAAAATCATGGCAGAACAGGAGCACCAGCAGCAAAGGTTAAAATATATGGAAGCAGAAGATGTCACTAGGAAGCAGGTTGTGGAGGGAATTAAAAAGGAATTGGAGCGATTGGAGGAGCTTAAACAACTAAATTCCTCACAGGCACACCCGCAAATTCATGAACAAAGACATTCTTCACCAACCATTTTACAACACCACCCACCATTCCTAAAGTCTGACATTCAAATTGTACCTGAAGACAAGACTGCTCTAATCAGATGTTTGGCAGAAGCTATTACTGCTAACCGGTTACCCATCCCAGAGCCTACCATCTTTTGTGGTGATCCACTCAAGTTCAACATGTGGAAAACATCCTTCCAAACCTTAATTGAAAGGAAAAACATTCCCACAATTGAAAAAATATTCTTCCTTCAGAGATATGTTGGAGGAACAGTCAAGGAGGCCTTAGAGGGTTATTTTCTGAGTGACACAGAAGATTCATATTATGAAGCATGGAATCTACTCAATGATCGATATGGTGACTCATTCATTATTGCCAAAGAATTTCGAGACAAGTTACATGCCTGGCCAAAAATTGCCCCAAGAGACAGTGTAGAGTTAAGGAGGTTTGTTGATTTCTTACGTGGTTGTGAAGCTGCAATTGTTCACAATGTGCATTTGAAGGTCCTTGATGATGCTATGGAGAATCAAGCACTCTCAACAAGGTTACCTGACTGGGTTATGAACAAATGGAACAGAGCAGCCACAACTTATCAGTTACAATATGAACAATTCCCTAATTTCAGCTATTTTGTTACATTCTTGAATTTGGAAGCTAGCACTGCATGCAACCCCATAACATCATACAGTGCATTGCGTCAATGTTATCCAGATAATAAGCCCAAACCCCAACTGGCAAGAACATTTACAACCACTACAAGTGAGAATCAGATGGTCACATGTCATTTTTGTAAGAGAACAGGACACTGTTTATCTAATTGTTGCAAATTTGTTTAAAGGTCATTTGATGACAGGGTGAAATTCATACAATGTGAGAGGCTGTGTTTTGGATGTCTAAATACAGGTCATCAGTCCAAGGGATGTCATCAGTCCAAAGGATGGTCTTTGACACATGCTCAAGACGTCACCCCACCTGCCTACACAAAGACTTCTCACCTCAACAACAATTCAAAGCACCAAGTTACAACAAGGAAAAAAGATCACAGTCAACACAAACCGACACCAAGGAAGTTATATCTAACAGAATTGTGCAAGATGACAATACCCAGACGTCGGCTATAGTACCGGTTTATGTTTCAAGTTCAGAGGATACTGCCAAAGAAGTACTTGTCTACGCTCTGTTAGATTCACAGAGTGACTCTACCTTTATTCTTGATGTGTCACAGGACTGGGCTCTGAGTGACACTTTTCACGACCCGGGATCCCCAAAATCGCCCGTGCCGTGAAGAAATTGAGGACACTCGGCTCATGATGTGAACATCTTTTTTTTTTCTCGATGATCTTTTTCTCGAAGTTCTTGTCCTTGACCCTTGTATAACTGTCCTTTGGCAAAGGCATCTGATATGTTCTTAGGCTGCGTTTCAACAAGATTGGTTCGGGGTGTCTGATCTTAGGAACCTATTTCCACTCATTTATTTTTTGCATTTCTGACGCCAAATCTCCCCTCTTACCTTGTGGTGTGAGCCCAGCTTATTAAATCCTTCATTTCATCACATCTTTAAAAAAAAAAAAAAAAAGGAGGTCACAAGGAGGGACGCTAGGGGCGCATAGGATGTAGACGCGTCTCACTGCCGCTTCTGAGAATGTGAAATATTTCCACTTTAACTGCATGAGTTTGGCTATTTATATGTGGACATCATAGTACAGAGACCTGGGCAGTGTTGTGTGCGACAGTAATAACTTTACCCATTTCACGAGACTTAAAATGGCTTCAACTCGATCCAACCCGGGCAAGGGAGGCCGACGCCAAAACACTCCACCCCGCCGACAAGAGCCGGCTGAGGAAGAGGAGGTAGTAAACGGCGTGCTTAATATCAAAGTTTTTAAGACCATGATGGCCACCCTGAAAGCCGGCATTGAGGGCAAAATAGACACTCTATCATCCAATATTCGGTCGGAGGTTGCCTCGGTCCGGGAAGATATGAAATTGATGATACAACCACTGCAAAAGAAATTGGACACGCAGGAACAAACACTGCGAGACGTGGAGCAGGCCGCGACGCACCATAGCGAGCGCGTTATGGAGCTGGAGGCTACTGTTAGCACGCTGATGGCTCAAGTTAAGCTGTTAGACGACCGGTGCAAAACTTGCAACGGTGCAAGGGGAAATCCAGGATGAATAACATCAGACTTCTGGGCTTGAAAGAAGGAGAGGAGGGCCCCCGTCCCTCGGAATATGTGGCCAAACTACTGAAAGACCTGCTTCACTTGGACGAGCTGCCCTTGTTGGACATTTGTCACCGTATATCAGGGGTGGCAAACTCATTTTGGGGTGAGGGCCGGATTGGTCAAATGGTGACTTGATGGGGGCCGGAACCAGTTGCGGGCGCACATGTGCGCTCACACGCACTCAGACACTGCTACTAACTATGCATATCACTTTTTTTAAATGTATTAAGAAGAATAGCTACTTTAATTATTGACATTAAAAACAAACAATGCAATTTGTAATAATAATAATACTAATAATAATAATAAACCATTTTAAGTAGAATAATTCAATTTGAAGTGGGTGGTTAAATAATTAGATTCATAGAACAACAGTGGTGTAAAGTAACTAATTCCATTTACTCAAGTACTGTACCTAAGTAAAGATTTGAGGTATTTTTACTTTACTAGAGTATTTCCAGTACTTTTACTTCTATTTCACTACACCTGAGTCACTGCTATACAGTATATCAAATTCTTGGCCGAAACCGAATACCGAATATAGGAAACACTTGGCCGAATGGCTGAAAATGATCATTTAAAAAATATATAATATACATTTTCTTAAATATTATTTTGTACCATTGCTGTCATGGCTATGCCTCTGTTGTAGAGCTACATGATTATGGCAACACTTATCATAACTATAATCCATAGATCAGTTATTTAAAGCATATTTTTAGAATTATTTATTTACTATTGTGTAGTAATATAATACAATATGTCTCAAAACCTTAACATGCCATGCAGTTGCAAATTAAATAAATATGATTTCAAGAAATTAAAACTAACATTGAATAGCCTAACAAAAGGCAATATAATGTCTGCAGTTCAGGCCTGGAATTTCGTCATTTTAGGGGCAAGGCCACTTGGCCTTTGGTGTTGTAATTTTGGCTATTTGCACGATTTTAAATTGTTTTAAATAATAATAAGAAAAGGAACATACAAGATTTCCAACGATAATATATAGCCAATAGGTTCTGTATCAGTATATGAGTCAGTTTTTGCAGATTTCATTCTAATTGGCTACTATGCCTGCATATGAATTTCATGGGCCTGTTGGTCACCCTGGCTTGGCGGAGATATGCCCTGTTGCGCACTCTCCGCAGAGCAACAGCAGGTGAAAGCAATTGACTTAAACGAGGGCTATGTTGCGCACCAAAAAACGGACTAAAACTGACACACACACACACACACACACACACACACACACACACACACACACACACACACACACACACACACACACACACACACACACACACACACACACACACACACACACTCTCACTCTCACACACACACACCGACACACACACACACACACACACACACACACACACACACACACACACACACACACACACACACACACACACACACACAGTCAAGCGTTCACAGCTGGTGTTAATTATTTTGCCCTGCGCAGGCTCTTAACTGTCGCTGGTTATCCTACTAATGTCACACCCTCTGACAAATGGATTCTAGTTTTCAAGATTAGAACAGCAACACTGGTTACAAAGTGGGGGGAGGTGAGGGGTGGGGTGTGGGGAGGAATGCATGGAGCCACTCTCTACTCCTCCAAATGAGAGACGCAACTGGTAAATACTTCACCAAACAACGGTGTTTTACCGGATTTGTGATGCTGTTGAACAAGCGCTCTCTCCAGTACAGGTAGAGTTGAATGGTGATGGTCCTCTGTATGTTAATGACCTTGGCTGTGGCTTCACAGCTTGGCCATTGTTCTCACATAACAAGTTTGTCCAGTATTCAACCCCCAGGCAGCCTCAGTAAGGAACTGGCGGGCGCTGGCGTTTTTTCTGCCTTTTTTTTATCTCTCTCGTTTTTTTTTCCATTAGAGGTAGTATTAAATGCCGTTTTTTCAAATCACCTCAAGGGCCAGATTTGATGACGTCGCGGGCCGGAATTGGCCCCCGAAACACCAGTTTGCCACCCCTGCCGTATATCGTCCCGGGCCAAAGCTAAAGATGGAGACACACCCAGACCCATCATTGCGAGGATACATTATCTTCACGTTCGCAATGAGATACTACGCTGGGCCGGGGAACACTATCCGTTGCTCTACCAAGGGAAAAGGCTGTCCCTGTTCGCTGACTTCACTGCCGCAGACGCAAAGAAGAGGGCCGCCTTCGGGGATATAAAACGTCAACTCCACTCATGTCCAGGGATCAAATTCGGTCCAGCCTTCCCGGCGGTACTGAGAATAACCCTGTCAAACGGAGAGACACATCGGTTCGAGGACCCGAAGACAGCAACGGACTTTTTCGACTCAAATCTGAAGAAGACCTGCCACTAGCGCCTGCTAGCATTTAGCATGACTGACTAACTTTAACCACACTCGTTTGTTTACACTGTCTCGCTTCAGTTCATTATTCAGAGATGCTCGTAGGCCTGCGTCCTGCGTCTCTGACGCACCATATTGCGAAAGGACGCATTCATGATACCGCCGTTGCGTCCATGGGACGCACTAGAGTTGTCACCAACAACAGAGGAAAAATATAAAAATAATTTGCGGTAAAACTAGTAGTGCACGATAAGTATCGGCCCGATAATTATCGGTCTGATATCAGGATTTATGACACAAGTAAGACGCGCGAACGCTGGAAGCGAACGCAGCTCGAAAATAACAATAAGAAGAATAGAAAGGAATGAGCAATTACTTGCCATCCGGCCTGAAATATGCACAAATGACATGGAATTTTTTATCTTAGATATCCCAATAGATGAACTCGTGTAGATGCTTGTAGATGTGTTATTTTTGACTGTCGCTGCTATATTTTTCTCAGATGAGTGTAATTAGTCACCCAGGGGCACAGGCGAATTTCAGCCACACTGTAGTGCATGCAGGCAATGAGAGCGTGAGTCACATGGGGGCAGCCAATGAGAGCGTGAGTGACATGGGGGCGCGGCTGCACACATACTGCACACAAACAGACAGACAGAGACACAAGCCGAGCCGAGTTTCATAGTAGGCTCCACTTGGGCGGAGGCGCGCGCCTCCTTCCGCGTTCGCAATCATCCCAATAAAACCGATAACATTAATAATAGCTCCGATAATATATAATATTTGTCAGCTGTGATCTGCATGGAGCCATGGACTCTCTCGGTTAGACACCGTGTGTGGAGAAGTATAACTCTCCGGTTAGACACCGTTGTACTGGAGAAGTATAACCCATCAGAGTGGCGGTGGATGCGTTTAACGCATGTTGCCAATCAGCTGTGTAACATTAGCAGGTTAACGATGGCTCGCTGAGCCTATGCATTTGACCCTGATTTGACCACAAAGGCAATCAAAAGCACTAATTAATGGCAGCTGTAAGTAACCGGTTGTCTATCGTCTGTGTCTTGTGTATGTTTAATAGCCAACTGAATGTTTTCTGTAGCCTAGAGATATCATATCAAGTAATTCCCTGAAGAGGGTAGACCCTCTCTCTCATGCTAAACTTAAAGTGACTTATAAGGTTCCACTTCTCCTCAAAAAGACAACTTTATTTTCCTTTCTCAATGACAAGCTTAATATTATTATAGCATTTTGGCTATGTGCAATAACTGCAGTATTTGTCTTCATTATTTCTTGAATTCCTATTGCTTTAGTTGCCAATATTTCCACTGTAAGCCAGTGTTTTCAGTCTTTTATTGCTACACAATAAATAGTAAAAATAAATTCTACATTCATAAATACAAAATAAAATAATAATAATAACGATTAAAAGGTTCTATGATTAAATGTATTCTATTGGTCAAAGGTATGTTAAATCCACCTGTTGCCCACTACTAGTATTTCTTACCAATCAGGTGTGCTAATACTACAGATTCATACAGATTTGAAAAAATATATTTATGATTTTTTAATATATGTATATATATTTGTATTATCGGTATCGGTCTTGAGAAGCAGGAACGGGTCCGCACTGAACCCCCCCCCCCCCCCCCCCCCCCCGTTGACAAAACCGGGTCCAAGCACCGGGCACCACGTAGGGTGTGAATTTGTGGGACTCATAAAATGTCCCTGGGACCCATCTAAAAGACCACCCTTGGGTCCCAGGACCCATTACATTGAAAACCTAGCAACATCACTGATTATTAATGATCAATTCGCGATGATTTTACGGACAATCTATTACGAACAGTCACATGCTGATGCTGATCTCCGTACCCCGCAGATTTATGGATCATTTCGCTCATTCTTTTGTTCACATTTACGGACGCTTGGTAAACATGCCGGCCACAGCTAACAGCTAGCAGCTAGCATGATCGGCTAACTTAACCTACACTCGCTCTTTCTTTGTTTGTTTGTTACGTTTTGATTATTCAGCAATGAACATTCTATACTGAACTCGGAGGCTACCCTCTGTAAAAATAATGTTGTTATTGTTTGCTTTCTTTTTCTTTTCTTTTCCTCTCATCTACAAGTATGTTGCTGCCTTTCTTTTTCTCTCTTTTTCTTTTCTCTCTTTGTTGCTGTTTCCTCTCGTTTACCTACATTACCCATATTAATGGATATTGTTCCACTTTTTGATTATTCAACAATGAACATTCTATATTGAATTCGGAGGCTACCCTCTGTAAAAAATAATGTTGTTGTTATTATTTGCTTTCTTTTTCTTTTCCCCTCATCTACAAGTATGTTGCTGCCTTTCTTTTTCTCTCTCTTTCTTTTCTCTCTTTGCTGCTGTTTCCTCTCATTTACCCACATTCCCCATATTAATGGATGGATATTGTTCCACATTGGTGGTCGAGTTGTATTGAACCCATGGCTTGGGTACTGTATTGTTGGGGGTTTGATTGGTACTAGGGAAAATGCTGATTGATTTGCCTCTTATATATTAAAAGATGATGTGCATTTAACTTATGGGTGATTTGTTACTGCGGTCGGGTCTTTGTGTATTGTGTCGCACGGTGGTGCTGTGCGGTGGGATCTGTGGACCCGGCGCTCCCAGTGGGCGCACGGTCGTGGGACACAATTTGGGCCGAGCTCTCCTTTGTTTTTTCTTCTCTCACCATTATTATTATTATTACTATTATTTTTTTTAGTGCTATACTTCATGCCTCTTTGTACATAGCAATGGATAAATCAGGTTGATGGTAATTAATTTTTGTTTTTTACAACATTTTTGGTTGACTTTGCTCCAAATAATACTGAATCCATGGAAAAATTGGCTTTGAGGTCTGGTTTACCACCATTATCATTTACTTCTCTAGTGCTATATTTCATGCCTCTTTCATTGAAGTGCTATCACTCTCTGTACATAGCAATGGATAATTCATACTAATCCTGAGAATGTTTTCTCATAGAGAGCCACAGGCAAAGCATTCTTTTATAATCACTATATTCAAGTGCAATGTTATTATTTTTCTCTCTACTTCCATGAATTATGGAAGTAGACAGACTGTCCATGGGTTAAACTCATGGACAGTCTGTCATGAGAGGTCAGGTTGATGTTAATTATTTTTTTACAATATTTTTGGTTGACTGTGCTCCAAATAACACTGAATCCATGGACAAATTGGCTTTGTGATCTGCTCTGCGCTGTACCGCGGGGTGGGGCTGCGGGACGGGGCGGCCGATCTGCGGGCTCACGGGATGTCGCATTTGCGGCGTGTCGCGGGGCCTGCGGACCTGCGGCTCTCGGCACGCGTCCCCATCGGGCGGTGGAGTGTAGAGCAGGCACTGACACACTACATCCCTGTGATGTCCTGTTTCAGTTAACCATCATGGACTCCTCTAAATGAGTACACTGTGCTGAATTTGGTTTTTTTTTTTCTCCATAATTATTATTATTATTATTATTTATTTATTTAACTTTTTTTTTTTGCTCCGCTTGTGGATTATTTAAATTAGGCTTATGGATAATTTGTTACCAGGATTTATATTTAAGTTAGTTCTTACACTTCCAAGAGTCACACTCTATACTGATGGTTGACTCTCTACTTTAACGGAGAGATCTAAATTACTTCTTGGGGGTTTTGTTCTCTCTTTTTTGGTTTGTTCTCGCTGATCTGTCGTAGCTGCCCACTTTGGTTGCCCACATGGACAATCTATGCTTGCTGTGCCCTACGGCGGTGTCGCGGTGCGGGGGTGGTGTCCCCCCGAGCCCGCAGCGCATACATTTCTGCGCTGCAATGAGGGGTTGGGGGGTGGGCCGCTCCTGACGTGCGGGGCTGCCGTGTGGCGGAGTATGCACCTGATTTGAGGGCCTTATGTCCCTCTTACCTACTCATGCAGGTTTAAAACATTATTATTATTTTATTTTTTTTGTTTCTTCTTCTCAGGTAGCTATGGGCTATTGATAACAATGGTCTTAGTTATAGTAAGGGTTAATCGGCGTGTCTGGTTTGGGAAGACACTTCAGCCATTGGGGGGGAGGTAAAGTGGCTTAACAACCGCTGGGTTAGTTTGTTTTGTTTGGCCTTGTTTTGTTGCGCCATTTGTTTTGTTGGTTATTTTATGTTGTATGTATGGTGTGCATGGATGAGAGTACGCAGTGTCATTTTGATCCACCAATATTCACCATGTCCTAGGATGGTTTTTTATCTGTGTCAATCACATCTGGCCTCTAAGGTGCCTTAATGGCTTACCCATTGGCGCAACAAGATGGAGGCGAGATCAAATTTTGTACGTGGAATTGTAGAGGCATCAATAATCCTGTTAAACGCAGTAAAGTACTTCATCATCTCCAGCGTCTGGGTGCTCAGGTGATCTTTCTACAAGAAACCCATCTAAGAGTACCAGACCAGACAAAACTAAAGAGTAATTGGATTGGGCATATTTACCATTCCTCATTCCAAAGTAAAGCTAGAGGAGTGGCTATTATATTGCACACATCTGTGTCCTTTGTGTGCTCTAGGGTAATTGCAGACCCAAATGGAAGGTACTTAATTATTAGTGGGGGAATGTACAATACTCCAGTGTTACTTGTTACATTTATGGACGAAACTGGGCTGACGATGGCTTTTTTTAGATCTTTGTTCGCTAGCTTTCCAGATATGGCTTCACGATTCCTTATTTTAGGTGGCGATCTTAATTGTTGGATATCCTCCAAGCTGGATCGTTCCTCCACCCGAACACCTCTGAAATCTGCTAAAGTGTTCAGTCCTTTATGGAGCAATTCTCGATATCTGACCCATGGCGTTTTTTTTATCCGTTAAAAAAAGAGTATACTTTTTTCTCAAATGCACACCAGACTTTCAGTCGCATTGACTACTTCCTAGTGGACAATAGGATCCTTCCTTCTGTAAAGTCAATTAATCATAATGCGATTGTTATCTCGGATTACGCCCCAGTCACAATGAATATACATTTTAAGGGATCTGATGGTAGCCGCGCCCCCTGGCGCTTTAACAGCCGCTTACTTTCTAATGAAGGTTTTGTGCAATTTATCGAAAGACAAATAGATTTTTTTCTCTCTGTAAACATGACTCCCGATGTGTCCCCATCACTGATATGGGAGACACTGAAGGCGTACATCCGAGGTGAAATAATGTCATATAGTAGCTATGAGAGGAAGATCAAGAGAAGAAAATTCTCCGAACTAACTAAACGTATTGCTCAGCTGAACATGATCTATGCCTCCTCTCCTTCCCCGGGTTTATATCAAGAGCGACTTGCCGTACAGGCTGAGTTTGAAGACTTGGCGACAGATCATACAACAGAAATGCTGCTAAAGTCTAAAAGTTCTTATTATGAACACAGGGATAAGGCTGGAAGATTGTTAGCATGTCAACTACGGCAGAAATCAGCTTCATATCAAATTCCACAAATTAAAGCAGCTTCAGGCCTAAAAATTGACCACAAGGAGATAAATGATGAATTCAAGGAGTTTTATAAATGACTCTATACATCTGAAAATACGGCTGACACTTCAAATTTGGATAATTTTTTTGACCCACTCAATGTTCCCTTGGTTCAACCTGATCTGGCCACAGAACTGGAAAAAGATATCTCTATCGAAGAACTTACTATTGCAGTCACTTCTATGCAATCTGGCAAGTGCCCAGGCCCAGATGGCTATCCAGCTGAGTTTTACAAAGTGTTTATGCGGAAATTAGCCCCTCTCTTAGCTAATATGTATAACGAATCCTTTAACTGACTTAATTTACCTTGCCTGGCTCGTATGAAACAGGACTTTGAGCGTTGGTCATTGCTCCCACTAAATCTAGCTGCAAGGATCAACTCCATTAAAATGAACACTCTTCCTAAGTTCTCCTATTTATTTCAGTGTATATCTTCCTCCCTCAGGCGTTTTTTAAAACAATTGACAGTTTAATTGCGTAAAGAGTATTTACAACAACCAAAACCTCTTGGAGGAATGGCTTTGCCAAATTTTAGATTTTACTATTGGGCGGCTAATTTTAGCATGCTGCAATACCGGCTAAAGTTGGACTCACTACGCCCTCCTCCGGTCTGGCTGGTAATGGAGGCTTTTTCTACAAGGCCTGTGTCTTTGACAGCTCTCCTACACTCCCCTCTCGATTGCTCTCCTTCCTTGCACACAAAAAATATAATGGTTAAGACTTCCTTGCGAATTTGGAATCAGTTCAAACAGAATTTTGCCTTACATTTCTTCTCAACTTCTGCTCCAATAACTGAGAACTATGTCTTTCCTCCCTCTTTATCAGATAGTGCATTTGCTGAATGGGCCAACCTGGGAATCAAACAATTTAAGGATTTATATATTAATAACGTCTTTGGCTCGTTTCAAGAACTTTCAAATCTGTTTTCTCTCCCTAATCGCCACTTTTTTCGATATCTTCAAATTCTGAGTTTTGTCAGTAGAAGATACACAAACTTCCCTAAGCTTCCCGAGAAATGTCCGTTGGACAGTTTTCTCGCTCAGGCTCCGGGGAAAAAGGGCATAATTTCACACTTTTATAATTTGATTCAAACTTTATCCGTGACACCTGTTAACTGTGTAAAAGCCCTGTGGGAGGAGGATTTGAGCCTAACGCCATTACTGCGCTGTTTGGTATCTCTCAACTACCTTTGTCGAGATTTCAAGCAGACCTGATAGCCTTTGTAACACTGCTGGCAAGACGCCTAATACTTATGAGATGGAAATCGACAATTCCACCTTCCCATACTCAATGGATAAGAGACATTTTTAATAATTTACAACTTGAGAAAATTAGATACACATTGAGAGGATCTGTCAGAAAATTCCACGACATATGGGATCCCTTTATGGTTTACGCAGATTCAGGAATTACCTTCCCGGTTATTCCTGAATGAATTTGTCACTTAAAAGTGTGAAGCCAAGGTGAGATCAAGATGACACTGTGTGCGTGCGTGTATGAATGTGCGTGTGCAAGTAGTTGTATTTGGGTTTGTTTTTTGTTTTGTGATGGATTGTTGTATTGTTTCCCCTGTTGCTCTAATGTGTCGTTTTGTTTTGTTTTTTGTTGTTTTCTTTTCTTTTCCCTTGATTGTGGCGCCTTCAATGTGAAGGCCTGTATGTTTTTTTGTTTTGTTTTTTCTCATTTCCCCATATGGCACATATCATGATCCGAATACACTGTATCTGTTATCAATGTGCAAAAAAAACAATAAAACAAAGTTTAAAAATTAAAATTCTTGATGAAGTGGCAGACGTTCTGAAAGCACCTTCAGAACCAGTAAAACTTAAGCTGTCCACCATGTCTTCACAAGGAACAACTATCACCTGTAAAAAGCTCACAGATCTGCAAGTAAGAGGTTTATTTTCATCAAAGAAAATCACAATACCAATAGTTTACAGTCGTGAATTCATACCAGCCAACCGGGAACATATTCCAACGCCAGAGACCGCCAAGGCATGGCCACATTTAGAACATCTTTCGGAACAAATTGCACCAAAAATTGACTGTAAAGTTGGTCTTTTAATTGGTTATAACTGCCTACAAGCGCTGATGCCTAAAGGAGTTGTATTTGGCGAAGAGAACCAACCATTTGCTAAGAAAACTGATTTGGGTTGGAGCATAATAGGTAATGGTGGGAGCCCATGCAAGCGCAAGGAAAGGAGCATGGAAGGGAAGCTACAAGAGGCTCAAGAAGAGGGCAACAAAGTGTGTGCTTTTTCTTTCAAGCTCAACAAGAAGGCTAAAGCGACAGAGGCAAAGAAGCAGTCGGTCAAGCAACCTGCTGTAACCAAGAAGACGGCAGCAGTTGGCAAGAGTGTCAAGGATCCTCTGACTGCAAGGAACCCTACAACTAACAGTCACAAAAGGATGCTAAATGTTCAAGTGGAAAAGGAAAGCAGACGCATAAGGAGACGATCAGCTTCATCAAATGAGGATGTGAATGCAGAGAAAAAGACAAAGTTTAAGGAGCAAAGGAAAAAGGAATTGCCTGTAAAAAATGTCAAGGTTGGAAAAATTGATAAACCACCTGACAAAATCAGCTGAGTGAAAAATGTAAATGTTGAACAAGGTCAGAGTCTCTAAGAGGTCATAATGTTGAGACGAATTTAAGTGAAGCCACAATGTGGCACGGTTGTTATTTGAATGTATTTGTATAAGAGTTCTGTTTGGAAGAAAAAGGTTGTACCAGGGTTTACTGTTCTGAACAGAACATTGTTATACTGCTGGAAGCAGAATAAGCTCACGGTCATAATTATTTGAAATTAAATTGTTGAATTCAAGGTTCATTTGGTGGGAGTGTAACTGCAGCGACAGCTTATTCGTTTTGTAATTATTTTGTTTTTGCCAATACTCCTTTTATTTTGACAAGCTGTCCACTGTATTGTGACAGCTTCCGGCCGCTCCCTTATATGGTCTCGACCGGGTTGAAGCCTCACTCACAGCTCAGAGTGTCGGTGACGCTCACCGTGAGAGCACAATGTTTGTTGGCAGCGTGGTCGCTGATCCAAGGTTTGTTTTATTTTACATGTCGATGTTTAAGTTCTTGTCAATGAGTTGTATGTCATGTTTTAATATGAGTTTAATTGATTGTTTGTTTTATTTCAGTTTGTTTTCAGTGTTGTTTGGGTTTCCTGAAGGCTCATTCCCTTCTTTGATATCATGCAGTCAATGAGGTAATTTCATTTCTTAAAGTGCACTTTTTTCTTTAATATTTTATGTGCGTTACATGTTTTATGTCATCCTTATCGTTGTTTATTACGGGGCCAGAGCTCAGCTCTGGACCTGTTTTGTTATTGGCAGTATTCTGTCACTTCTGCCACTTTTCGCAGTTCTGGCTGAACCGTGCAGTCGCTTTTTACGAAACTCGGCCATATGGTAGATGGTCATGAAAAACGATCAAGAAATAATTCTCACAATCTTTCGTCCAAAGGTGGCGCTATAGCACTCAATTGAAAATGGCAACTTTGAACAGGTACAACTCATTCCCTGTTTGACCTAGAGCCATGAAACTTGGATACACATATGCGTCTCCTCATGCTGAACAACTTTCACCCTCTGACTTTTGACCTCTGACCTTTAGATCTCCCACCATTTTGAATTATATGAAAAACAGTCATTGGCTCCTAACTTCTGCATTTTTTCACTTATGGAAAATCCGTTGGAAATTTTTGTAGGCAGAGGTCCAAAGTTCAAGTGTTAAACGTTTCGTGCAGATTGCTCAAAAATCCCAGGAGGAGATAGATTTTAACTATTACAGTTTTATGAAAATTATTCATCTGTGCCTAAAACATACATGCAGACTCACATTTCTTTGAAACTTTGCAGAAATGTACAGGGTCATTCCAAATATCACTGAAACCAATCTTACTCCAATTGGCCAAAAGGGGGCGCTATAGCAATTTTTTGAAAAGGCAGACTTTAAACAGGCATAAGTCATGCCTCGTTTGGCCGAAAGTCGTGAAACTTGCTTACACATGTGCCTTGACTCATGAGGAACACACGTATCGATTTGACCATTAAGCTCCGCCCTTAGATTTTCCGCAATTTTGAGCAGTTTGAAAAATACTTGTTTTTGCCAGTTCTGGCTTAACCGTGCATACGCTTTTTACGAAACTCGGCCATATGGTAGATGCTCATGAAAAACTACCAAGAAATAATTCTCACACTCATTCGTCAAAGGGTGGCGCTATAGCACTCAATTGAAAGTGCCAACTTTGAACAGGTACAACATGCCCTGTTTGACCTACAACCATGAAACTTCGATACACACATGCGTCTCTTCATGCCCGACAACTTTCGTGGTCTGACTTTTGACCTCTGACCTTTAGATCGCCCACCATTTTGAATTATATGAAAAACAGCCATTGGCTCATAACTTCTGCATTTTTTCACTTATGGAAAATCCGCCGCTTTTGTTTTGTCGGCAAAGGTCCTAAGTTCATGTGTAAAATGTTTTGTGCAGATTACTCAAAAATCCCAGGAGGAAATAGATTTTAACTATTGCAGTTTTATGAAAATTATTCATCTGCCCCTAACACATACATGCAAGACTCACATTTCTTTGAAACGTTGCAGTAATTTAGAGAGTCATTCCAAATATCACTGAAACCAATCTCACTCCAATTGGCCAAAGGGGGGCGCTATAGCATTTTTTTGAAAATGCAAACTTTAAACAGGCAAAAGTCATGCCTCGCTTGGCCGAAAGTCGTGAAACTTGCTTACACTTGTGCCTTGACTCATGAGGAACACATCTATCGCTTTGACCAGTAAGCTCCGCCCTTAGATTGTCCGCAATTTTGAGCAGTTTGAAAAACACTTAAACCCAGGATTTTTCAGCTATTTGCGTGAAACTGTATCATCTGTGTGATCTCCTTTTTCACAGTTACTTGTCTGTTGGGCCAATGGCGTCTCCCTTAAATGAATGCCTCACAATCTCAAGGTAGCCAGTTCAAGCCTCACTTGATGCAGACTTAATTTAAGTTGAATTGCAAACAACATGACTGTATCAATGAATACATGTGCAAATGGTAAAGATAACCTGAAATGCTTATTTGAGAGTACGTTTTTTCAACGTATGACATACTTCATTCTGAAAATAGCTGATCTACAATCTCACAACTTTTCATGGTTTGTGAGCTTGTAGATCGGCTACTTTCACTAGTTTTGGTTCTGAGGAGATGTACAATTTCTTCATTGGTAAATGGTTTGTGAACGAGTGATCTTAGTGTTAGTGAAACAGGGGCTTGGTTCATGAAAGAAGGCAAGAGTTTATGATCTTCAACAGACAATATCAGCCTGGACAAAGCTATAGCACTATAGGTAGTGTTGCAGCCTATTAGTCTGAAGGTTGAGAGTTCGAATCCTGTTAATGGCAGTAGGTTGAGATGTCCAATCAAACCATTATGTTTCCATCTCTCTCTCTCATCAATCTATTGTTTCCATGTCACTCTCTCTCTCTTCAATCTATTCCGTTTCCATGTCTCTCTCTCTCTCTCTATTCACTGGCCCCGTATTATCGCTGCTTGCAGCTATATTTTGTTTTGTGTTTGACACAGTTTGACGTTGGTGCATTAAGCCAGAAAAGTGCTAAATAAAACCATCAGTAGCAAACCAACTGCCTCGTTCTTGAAGGGAGTGACAATGTCTCCTCTGCCCGGAGAAGTTATCAAATGCAGCGCTGGTGCCAAGTAAATTATCAAGGCACCTTGAAACTAAGCATCCAGAACACAAAGACAAAGCCATTGAATAATTTCAAAGACTGAAAAATTTAAATAAAAAACAGAGTGAACGGATGCTTTCAGCTATGCGTGTGTCTGACAAAGCACAAGAGATTAGTTTTCTCGTGGCTGAGCTAGTTGCCAAAACAAAAAAGCCACACACCATCGCAGAATCCCTCATATTACCAGCATGCAAGATAATGGTTGGAAAAATGTTCGGACCAGATGCTGTCAAGGAGGCAGAGAAAATTCCACTTTCTGACAGCACCATCAAACGGCACATTGATGATGTCGGATGACATGGAATCTGTCCTCTGTTAGAAACTACGACTGAGTGGAAAATTCTCATTCCAAATTGACGATTCAACCGACTTAAGTGGCCATTGTCAGCTGATAGCCAATGTGAGGTACGTGGATGAGGATTGTATCAAAGAGAACTTCATATTTTGCAAAGAGTTGGAGAACCACGCTACAGGTGATGAAATATTCAGAGTCACAGACAAGTACTTCAGGGAACATGATCTCAACAGGGATATGTGCGTTGGCATATGTACCGATGGCGCTGCGGCCATGACCGGCCGGGTTAAAGGTTTTGTGACAAAAGCTAAAGAAAAGAATCCCACCATGGTCACAACCCACTGCATGCTGCACCGAGAGGCTCTCATGGCAAAAACTATGCCCCCAGATCTCACTGACGTTTTGGACCAAGCTGTAAAATTTGTGAATCAAGTCCCGACCACTCAAAACGCGATTATTCTCCATTCTCTGCAATGAATTGGGATCGGAGCACCAGGGCCTCTTATTTCATACAGAGGTGAGATGGTTGTCCAGGGGCAAAACCTTGGATTGTGTTTATGAACTCAGAGAGGAGCTAGTGACATTCTCCGGTGTGCATGACATTCCTTTCAAGCAACAGATTAATGATGACAACTGGTGGCTTAAACTTGCCTCCTTAGCTGATCTTTTCGGCCACATGAATGTGCTAAATACAAGAATGTAGGGAAGGAAAGAAAATATCCTGACAGCTACAGACAAAATCAATGGCTTCCGATCAACAAAGAGTGGCTCAAAAAAACATCGACATGTTTCCCTTAACAGCTAAGAACACCACAGACAAGAGAGCAGGTTTTTACAAGTCTATATCTGCACATTTAGCTACACTGGAGGAAAGGTTTGAGACCTATTTCCCACGTGCAAATGAGGAATATGACTGGATCCGAGATCCATTCCACTCTCTTGCCACAGAGACAGCATCAAGATGCTTGGATGCAAAGGGTCAGGATGAGCTTGCAGAGCTACAAATGGACCGCACACTGAGGTTGAAACACAATGAACTGAGTTTGGACTCATTAGTGTGGTTGCCCTAACAGGGCAACCAGACTATTGTTATCCTCCGAGGCCCTAACAGTTTATTTTGGACCGCATCTCCTCCCACAGTTTATTTTTCCCAATTTAGTGCCATATGTCAAAATGACCGGCTTCACCGGGAATCGTGCGCTTGTATTTTGCTAAGAGACTGGTTACATAGTTTAATTGATATTGATTTATTAGTGCATTAAATTTCCCCATCCACTTTAATGGGAAAATGAAAAAAACTCCCATTCAAGTATTTTTTTCTCAGAAACCGTAAGGGCTAGAGTTACAAGACTGGGAGAGGAGGTTCATAATTTAATGCGAAATTATTACAAAAATAATTACACCAGTCGGCTTCATGGTGGCGCTATAACAGCCCACTTTACGTTTTGGCCTATAACTCTTGAACCGTAGGTTGTAGAATAAAAATCTTTTTTCCCCTTGATTTCTTGGGTCATGACGCAACTCCCCATATAGGCCACGCCCATTTGCGTCAGGATACATTTTCCGCCATTTTGAATTTTCTTCAAAACACACTTTTAGCTCCTCCCACATATTTTGTCCAAATTTCACAAAAATCGGTACACACGATCTCTGGACCCATGCGATAAACATCTCCAGGCGGAATTTTGATAGTCATTACCGTTCGTCCGTAAATGGCTTCCAAAGTTAGCAGTAGGGGCCCGTTTTACAAAAAAGGCCACAAATCACGAACGAAACGTCCAGTCAATCCCAAATTTGAATCACATGTCAAGGGTGGTTTACTCAACAAATCCCCAAAAGCATTTCCACTTTGATCCATAGGGGGCGCCACAAATGTTCAAAATGTAACCGTTTGATGCAAAAACCTTATGTTGGGGGGATCAATCCTCTCAAAATGAAACGCGAGTGATCTCAGGAGTTACGTGACAATGTAATTGGCGCAGCCTCCGACGGTATTCCTCCCAGCGTATTCCTCGAGTCCCGGCGGCAGCGACCCGCGACCGGCGTCGGCGCAACCACACTCTGCAATTGCCCTGAATTGCGACACGTCTAGTTTTGGGATAGTGTGGGGCAGGAGTACGTCTCCCTTTCAGATTGAGGTGGGAAATTGATTTAATTTCCCACCTCCTACCTCTGTGAGCTGGCTTTCTCCAATCTCACGTACATGAAGAATAAGCCGAGGCAAAAGATGTCAGTAGAACAGGATCTCTGTGTTGCACTGTCCACAATCCCACCTCGTATTAAGAGACTTTGTAGTCAGAGACAGGCACATGTATCCCATTAAATTGTCTGGCTGGCTGTGTGGACACCAGACAGTGTAAAAGTGCTTTGTAACACTTGAAATGTTTACATTTGATAAAACATATGTTGGAAATATGGAATTTCTTGAACCAAAAGTATCTGAACTTGCACTTGAATTGTTACATTTGATGAAACATGGAAATATGGACTTTTTGGAATGTAATTGAATTTGCACTTGAAATGTGTTTAATTTTGATCAAACATGGAAATATAGAATTTCTTGAATGTAAGTGAATTTGCACTTGAAATGTGTTTACATTTGATGAATATAGTTGGGTAATATGTAATTACTTGAAATAATTTGAATGTACAACCCAATCTGATTTACTCAATAAAACACTATTCATTCAGATGTTGTCATCATCTTAGAATAATTAACAAAGACTTTAATAATTTTGAAAAAATTGTTAGATCAGAGATCTTATGCTAAATGTAATGTAATTTATGCCATATGTAAGTAAAATATGGCATAAATATAAGGTGCTGGGAGTGAAAATGATGAATATAAAGTAGGGGGGGAGGCATGCGTTAATCCTTTTCTCCGACTATGTGGCATCCGCGTGCGGTTAGGGTTAGGGTGCGGGTTTGGTTCGGGTTTAGTATTGGAAACGTCGGAGCGCTGCGCTGTCGGAGGAATGCGCTTACGGACTAACGTACTGCACCCAAGTAGGGGTGCCTCGGATGAAAAAAATATTTATAGGAGTGCCCTGGGCTAAAAAAGTTTGAGAACTCCTGCTGTAGGGGTTCTACCTTTGTTAGATTTGTATTTATAATGCTATTATTTTTCATTTATTGTTTTACCTGAGAGAGAGTTGCACCTGTTCTTCATGTGTAGTAATGTCCATGTTGACACATCAGCCTCCTCTTCCTGTTCCTCTTTAATCTGTGGAGGTTGTGGTTCCTCCTGGACCAGACTGGGGCTCCTCTTCCCCTCAAGTTCAGATGAAACCTCTTTACACACAGATAGAAGGAGGACAGAAGAGGTAGCATCAGCACTATTATGTTGTGTGTTACTAGGCATGTTAATGACTGTCGGGACCGGAAAAGAGGGGGCACAAGTACACCAGACTAGGAGCAAAGGTACTCAGTAGGAAGTATCCACCCACTTGGGAGTATGTACATGTATGTTGGCGCGCTGTCAGTCAGTGTTCCCGTCCTGGCAATAAACACATGCCTATTGTAAAGTAATTGTTGTGTGGCGTCTTCAGTATATATCTTCAAGATACTACAAGCATCACTGAACTCAAAGTATAGTTCAGCTAGTAGCTTATTTTTGTAGTAGTATCTTATCTAAGCTCGTATTGTTTGACATGAATCATGAACCAACCTGCTCTAGTTAACACACACACACACACACACACACACACACACACACACACACACACACACACACACACACACACACACACACACACACACACACACACACACACACGCCTTGCGTTGAACGTAATGTAAACCATGGTGTTTACCAACCTGCAGTGTAAGGATGGATGTCCATATCAAAATCAATTTCCAGCAGTTTGTTTTGTGTCTCCAGCAGAGTTTCTAGTGTCTCTATCTCTTTCTGGAAGAGGTTGCACATGAACTCTGCAGCCGCACTGAGGCGCTCCAACACAAACACTCTGACATTAAGCTTCACACTACAAACATCAACTCCACGCTGTTTTTCCAAAACACACAAAATCTCCTCTCCCACCGACGTCATGTGTTCATTTATCGACAGCCGTACAGACTCCATTTGACTCATTTTACCTCCTTTAAGAGACTTTTTAACCATTAAGCTCTCTGTTCCTACATTGAGGCTCAAAATAAACAACAACAACAGACAGTTACTTCCTGGTCAACGTGTTTCAAGCGTGCGCAGCAAAGGATCCAGGCACTCTTGCCTTTCGCCGCCTGGTGGAGCCGAGGAGGTGTGTAACTATCATAGGTTACATTTGATTGATTGATTGATTGACTGACAGTTTGCAGATTGTACAGAGGTACGGTTTACATTGTCATATGTAGGTTAGAGAAACATAGGCTACAGAAATGAGTAATCAGTGAATACATTCATACAATTTCCAAGGTGTACTGAACAAATATAGCAAAAAAACAACAACAACATGGTGATATGGAAACTGCTTACAAGTTACATCTCTACTAATTGATGGTTAATATAATTATTCAACATAAAGCTCATGGGAAAATAAACAATATTTATTTATTATGACTGTGTGTATATTATAGGTATAGCATAGAGTTAAAGGTGTATAGTGCGTATATTGTTGGTCATATGCCTCTATTTATGAGGAACACTGCCTCACACTTTATTTTGAATAACATGAATTTTGTGCAAAAGTGAAATCAATTTGTACATACATTAAATAATACTTTTCATCATGTATTTTCACAGGATTCCGTTTTTTAAGCTTCAGTGTATCTCTTACTTTGTGTGGACTGTGTTTTCCAAACAGTTTCCTTCCCGGGCTGATTAGAGTTGAAGAATTCCTGGACTCCGAGCTGACAGGATCCTTAAAGATACCATGGTTGTTTATAGACTTATTTATTTTATTGTATGAATATTGGTCTGGATACCAGAGTGAAACAGGCGTGATGTAGTTTCACCTTTAGGCCACAAGAGGGCAGCTGAAGTCTGACCCAACCATGACCCAGCACTGCAGAATGTGAAGAAATAAGCTCAGATGTTGATGTATCATGTTCACTTTTATACAGTGGTGGACAATTTGACAAACATATGGACGCCAAGTGTGGTTAACATATATTTTGAATTAAAATGATAAATTGTGATGTGATTAACAATAACTTTAGTTTTCAGCTTCACCCATCTGAGTGCTGTGCGGAAGGGGGATCAGTTAGGGGTTAAGTGTCTTGTTCAGGGACATTTTGACACTAAAGCCCTACTAAAAAAACAAGAAACAAAATAGAAGATGTACAAGCTCACAACTCATCACAGTGAGCTTGTAAGCTGCTATCTTCACTATTATTTATATTTTATTTACATTTCTGAAAAATATTTTTTCTTTAAATACGGCATGCTTTGATATTAAAAAGAAAATGTGCTTTTGAATACTTTCATTTGTAGTTGAGTAATGTTTCACCAGGAGAATCTGTACTTTGACTCAATAGGCTCTATGCACAGCAGGCAGCAGCCATATTGGGAATGAATCTGGCCTCTTCCTTACTTCCTTCACAGGTGTTACCAATGATACTAATTAAGGCTCTGTTCCATTTAGTGTGGCATAGTGGTTGTCTTATTTTCAAGGACCCCCATAACTCTGAGAGTGTACAAATTTGTACACTCTCAGAGTTACACACCCACCATAAGGGGCCATTTGGGAACCAAAATGGAGTGTTTCTAGTGAGCCAACATGCACGATATCAGCACCCTGACCAGAACAGAGCCTTCATTAGTATCATTGGTAACACCTGTGAAGGAAGTAAGAAGAGGCACAATTTCTTTCCAATATGGCTGCTGTGCATAGAGCCTATTACTGGGGTAGAGTATACTTTAGTTCACCACTGCTGCCAGTAGAGCCTCATTTTGAAGCATATAGTGATGTCCAGCAACCTTCACATTCCAGCAAAATGTCAGCCTCTGTGGACATTTTTAAGAACCACTTACAAACACATTTTATAAGGCATGTGATACCACAGAATATGTTCATCATTTTTCTTATTTAACAGTCTTATAGCCTGGGGGAGGAAACTGTTCTTCAGTCTGCTTGTGCCCAAGGCCCACTGAGCTATCTCTGCTCTGGGAAACCTTTAACGCCTACTTGAGAGGGCAGATTATCTACCATTACGTTCTATACATAAATCACAAATATCTAGACAGATGGAACAATGGAAGCTCATTTCAGAGGCTGATAGAGTTCATGCTGTTTACCACAACTGGGTGTGCAGAATTCAGGGCCAGCAACTATAAGAGCTGCCTGACCCATTCTTCTTTTATCTACTGTACTTTGCCTTTAGTAGATAAAGGCAAAGCAGATATCGTCGCTTTGATTAATTGATTGAATATTTTATTAGACAGAAATGTAAAAATATCACAAGTACAGTCAAACACTTTGTCTAAAAAGGTCCTAGGTATTCAATTCATCAACATATAAAATAGCACCAAACATTCAATATCATCACAAATATAAAACACTATTATGTACAGAGTAGGAAAAAGGGGGGGTCCATCGAATCCACTGTGGTGCAACCAGCTTTGTCGGGCGTCTATACGAACACAATGCCCGTGTTTGGTTCGGGGGAGGGAAGCTGGGCAGGGAGGGTGATATTGGTCATTGCATGTACTGCTACGGGCTGGGCGGCACCTGTCAGTGGGGAGTGTTGGGCGGGAGGAGTAGGACGAAGGCTCTACGTCCTCCCGGTGGTGGCCTCCTCACTGGTAGGTGAGTCAGTAGGATACAACAGCAGTGACAGCACAGAAATGTGTGTGGGGAGGAATCAATGGGTTCTATGCACAGCAGCCATTTTGGAGAAAAATTGGGCCTCTTCTTACTTCCTTCACAGGTGTTACCAATGATACTAATGAAGTCTCTGTTCCATTCTGGTCAAACAGAGTCAGGGTGCTGATATTGTGCATGTTGGCTCACTGGAAACACTACACCAGTGGGTCTCAAAGTGTGGTCCAGGGACCCTCATGGTTCCTTGAGGGGGTTCCAAATGGCCCTTACGGGTGTGTAACTCTGAGAGTGTGCATTTGTACACTCTCAGAGTTATGGTGGTCCTTGAAATGAAAAGGTTTGAGAATCACTGTGCTACACTAAATGGAACAGAGCCTTAATTAGTATCATTGGTAACACCTGTGAAGGAAGAAAGGAAGAGGCCCAATTTCTTTCCAATATGGCTGCTGTGCATAGAGCCTATTGGCAGAACAACAACGCACAAAAGAAGTGAAAATAACGGATCTACAAGCTCACATATCATGTGTTGCGATGAGCTGAGAAATAAAGTGAAGGTGGTTAAGTGTGTCTGTGGGTTTTATAAATATTTAACCAATGAAAAGTATTCACAAGAGCTTGTGACTAAATAACAACACATGGAACATTGGAAACACTGGTTCCTTTTTCCATTTCCTGAAAAGCAACGGTTTTGGACATACAAGGTTCGATCAAGGGTGAGATATCAGGGTGAGATGCCAGTAAAGTTCTCACACACAGTCTGTCAGGCAGAAACCTTGCATAACTCTTTGTGATTTTTGGTCACTGTACAAGAGTCTCACACAAAAGTAGTGAAAATATTTAACCAATTTCTAAATATTTTTAAAATAATAATAAAAAAGGAACGGCTTTGGAGGCCATACTGTACAAGGTTTCCACCCGACAGCAACGATACACTGTATTTGCCACTCATGTCAGCTCAAGTTAACTCAGGTTCATTAACTGAGCCTTTGGATAATGAACAGAACATTCCCTGACTTTTATTCTAATGTTGTGAATCCCCTGCTGATCTGGGTTTAATGGGTACTTTCTTTCTTTTTTTCAAGGCCTGGACATTCCGTCTGTGAATGAAGATTCAAGGGCATTCCTAGGTAACCGCATTACCCTCTGCAGCCTCCACTCTGCAATGTACACATATTAACCACTTGAAGCCTAGCTTCCCTATTCTGGACACGTCAATACAGGCAAACATTGTGCGAAAATAGCCGATCTACAAGCTCACAGCGACCTGTTGTGAGCTTCTAAATCGGCTATTTAAAAAAATAAGCCAATTATTTTTTACCACTTTTTGAGTGTTTGTAACAGACTCCTATAAACGGCCTGCAAAAAAAGGGAGGAGTTAGGGCCTTATAAGGCATTAAATGGGAGGAGTAAGGGGCGTGCACTCACGTTCATATTTATATCCCTTGGAAAGGGGGCGTGTCTTTAAAAAAAGACGAGGCCCAGCCCAGGCAGAGTGGAGAAATGAATTGTATTTGGCTGCGGACCCCCATCTCAAAACATTTTGTGCCAGGGATTTTTACAAACATAGCAGATCTACAAGCTCATAGAGACAGACGGGGACTACAAATTTCACGCCCACTATTGAGACAGCGCTGCTACTCGAGGTCCGTTAGAACGATGAACTGCAGCTTTTAATGCAATCTCTATGAGAGGCATTGTAAAATACCGTAATTTCACTGGTTAACTACTGAGGCTTTAGTAATATTTTTTTTGTGTTCTAATAAACTGTCCCATTTGTTTAATTTATCCTTTTTAATGTCCCATATCTGTCAACTCGATATACTACCCACAATATACTATAATATACTCCATCAGTGTGTCAAAAGTTCTAGCATCTGAAATCTAAAGTTTAAGTGGCCGCATGGTATACGTCACGGACGTATCCCTTGAGGTTCTCAATATATTATTATATTGAAATATTTTCAAATATCTCATGTGTCATTTTTATAGGCTATTTATTTTGGACTATTATCCAAACAGCTTCTCGCAACACTATTTGTATATTAATACTATCCTGGAGAATTCACTAAGTAGTTGAAAATGTCGGGATATGTCACTCCTCCATTTATTTGGGGTTTTTGTTACTTTAATTCGGTTAATTCGGTGGAGTAGTATGTAGAATGGATGCATTATATATGTGTGTGTGTGTGTGGAAAATACTGGATACAGTAGGCAGGCTATAGACAGGTTTCCTGTTAGTAAACATGAGGATATGACCGTGCAGATCCGGGGGTAGCCTATAGAGGGCGCCATTACCCGCAGCAGCTCTGGTCAAATGTCCATTCATAAAAGAAATGATCTTCACCGGGTTTAATGAAAGTAGATTAAATTATGCAGTTTGTAATAGGCTACCTTGTTTACTCAATAAAAATGATTTGTCGGAAGTTGGATCTGTTTGTATATAATAGCAGCATTATGCCTATTATGCCTATAATAGCAGAATTATGGCTATCTAACTCCCGAACATAACAACAGAGTGAACGGCGCAACAATTCGTTTTCCCCGAGCATGCGCAGATTGCGCATTCTGCTCTGTGATGACGTCGCGCGGAAATCCGTCTATAGACCGGATAAGGCTTTGACAGCCACCACAGGCACTGTCTGCAGTGTGGATAGTAGAGCAGAAGCTCTCAATGTTTTATAAACAACTAAATATACAATAACAGTATACAGAAGTATAAATATACTTTATACTTCTATTTCACCACATCTCACATGCAAATATTGTACTTTTTACTCCACTACTTACTCCACAATTATATGACAGCTTTAGTTACTTTGCAGATTTAGATTGTTAAAACATACATTAACAAATTAAGCCCTGTATTATACTTTGGCTATTTGACAATAGCAGATCTACAAGCTCAGTCAGAACACATCGTACCACAACGCATTGTAAGCTTGTAGACATGCTATTTTCTAAAGAAAAGTTTGACAAAATGTTGAAAACATTATTTTGAAGCCAATACCTTGGGACTTTTACTCAAGTAAAAATGTGAAAATAGGCCTTTTCCTTGCAACAGAGTATTTTTGACATGGTATTGCTACTTTTATTTAAGTTTAAAAAAATCTGTGAATACTTCTTCCACACTTGCCAGAGACCTCTGTGGTGTGTCCATGCGTTCAAAATGTGACCTCAATTCAGTAAGCAACATGACAGGGGTTGACACAAACAGTTGGCCGAAGGCCCATGGCCAGTGGTGGAAAAATTACTACATTTCTCTACTTAAGTAAAAGTATCAATACTGCAATGTAGAAACACTCTGTTACAAGTAAAAGTCCGGTGATCAAAATTTACTTGAGTGAAAGTACCAAAAGTAAAAGTACTCACTATGCAGAGTGTCCCGTTTCACAAGGTATCATATGTATACAATGTATTGAAATCTTTTGAAAATAGCAGCTCTACAAGCTCCCAGCGACGCCTTGTGAGTACAGTACAGTACTTGAGTAAATTTACTTTACACCACTGCCCGTGGCAAGTAAATAAAACGTTCAGGCAAGTGGAGTTTCATGCTTTCCGGTTGCCCGACGGGCAAGTGCATTCCGTCTTCATTAAATGACGTACAATGCTACCTTTTTACAACTAGCAGTTGCACTCATTCTGCGTTTTCAAAGTGACTGTCGCCACTCTGCAGTTATCGACTGGATTTAACATTAATTTGTTCTACACGTGCACATTTTACCTACTGTATAATTTTATAATGGACGATTTACTTTTCGGGCAAGTGGGCATTGATTGATTGATTGAATGGGATAGTTCACCCCCAAAATGACTTTCTTTCTATCGATTAGTCACCCTATGGAGACTTCAATTCATGGATATTTTCTACTTTTTGTCGCATTCCTAAGCCAAAAATGTTATGAACGGCAGCGGTTCCGGTAGGAGACACAAAGAGTCTCTTTGTGTCTCCTACCGGAACCGCATGCCTACTGGTCCGCTGGTCATCAAATTATTGGCTTAGGAATGCGACAAAAAGTAGTCCATGAATTAAGTCTCCATGGGGTGACTGATCGATAGAAAAAAAATATTATATATTTTTGGGAGTAAACTATCCCTTTAAACCCAAGAAAGCTGATGGCGTGTTTCCATTGGGGTTCTTTGCACTCAATTCATCGAAACATTTAATGACAGACAAAATATACACTACTATGGAAAACATTATATGAAAGGCATGACCTTTGGGCAAGTAGAACATGACCTGGACTTGCCCGAGGGGCAAGTGCCTCTGAGACCTTAGTGTCAACCCCTGAACATGGGCTTGTCCCCATGACTGTTTAGGCTCCAATTACTGACAATCACCTGTTCTCTCAGCCTGCCTAATGGATAATTCATTTAACCACTTACTGTATGTCCTAGTTTATACTTCATCGTACGATGGGTGTCTCTCTGTGTTCACTGCGGTCTGATGAACAGCGTGTAGCTTGAAACGTCACTGATTTTTCTGGTGCAATGAAAGCACTTTATCATTGGAGCCCTAGTGGTTCCCAAACTTTTGAACTCAAGACCCAAAAGAGAATTTAGACGTTTGCCCGGGACCCAAACTGGTGAAAATAGCAGATCTGCAAGCTCACAACGCACCGTGTTGTGTTTCTTTTTTAAAGGTATTTATGGGAATTATTAGATTTTATTTTATTTTATTTATGAAATACTTGTTGGAAAATGTTGGAATTGTTTTTAATTGATGAAAAGTTGTGATTTTTAATCAATTTATTTTTTGAAAACCGGCAAAATTTGTATTTATTAAATATAGTATAATAATTAAATATTCAAATATTCTTTGACACAGAATCAAATGTTTTATGGTCATGATTCACCAGGAGCCTGGATGGCTTGGTTCCAGGCTTAAAACAATTAATATAAATATTTACGGAAATCTCTACAGGAAAAAGGGAATGGGCTTTCTATCTGTGGAACCACAAGGCCCTGCATGCCTTGCATACTGCGATTCTTGTATGGTTGCATTCCACCTTGTGATCTTTAAAACCAATCAATATAATTGATTTGTCAAATCAAGTCACAACTCTTTGGTATTCAAGTCCAAGTCAAGTCCAAGTATATTTTTGATTTGATCAAGCAAGTCTAAAGTCATCAAAATCTCGAGTCCAAGTCGAGTCTCCAGTCCAAGTCCCCACCTCTGTTGTATTGTACTGAATGTATTTATGATGAATTGAGTACAATGGAATGGACCATTCTGGTCCAAAATCTTATAAGAAATTGAAATGATTTGAATAATTTAGTCTTTTGTAAACACAAATCTTCCCTGGCACAAAATGTTGTCAGAAGGGGACCTGTGGCCAAATACAATTTTTTGAGAGCCACAGTATACTGACCAGGGTCACCCAGGGGTCTGTACTTGGTCCCCTCCTTTTTTACCCTCCAAATGTCGTTGCCAAAAAATAGCAGATAGCAGAATAGCAGAAAAATAGCAAAATAACAGATACACTGTGTGTGTGTGTGTGTGTGTGTGTGTGTGTGTGTGTGTGTGTGGTGTGTGGTGTGTGGTGTGTGGTGTGTGTGTGTGTGTGTGTGTGTGTGTGTGTGTGTGTGTGTGCATGCGTGGTTTGCGTGCGTGGTTTGCGTGCGTGCGTGCGTATTTGTGCGTATGTGTGCATATGTGCATTCATGCGTGTGCTCTGTGTGTGTGTGTGTGTGTGTGTGTGTGTGTGTGTGTGTGTGTGTGTGTGTGTGTGTGTGTGTGTGTGTGTGTGTGTGTGTGTGTGTGTGTGTGTGTGTGTGTGTGTAGACATATTGTATTACTGTTCATAACATCACATGTTCTGTCACCATGTTGTACTATTAACACAACCTTTAACACGTGTTCCTACCACAGGGTGTGTGTGTGTGTGTGTGTGTGTGTGTGTGTGTGTGTGTGTGTGTGTGTGTGTGTGTGTGTGTGTGTGTGTGTGTGTGTGTGTGTGTGTGTGTGTGTGTGGGGGGGAGGGTCTAATTCATCATACTGTGAATGGAATATTATGTAGCATGCATTCATGTGTATGGGTGCATATGCCCCTGTGTGCACATGTGCACATGCATTTGTGTGGTTTACACGATACATGTGGGCACATAAAGGAAAGTTATCGATCATGTGAGTGGTGCATGCATGAGAGAGAGAGAGAGAGAGAGAGAGAGAGAGAGAGAGAGAGCTATTTCAGTGTGACATCCTATCCCAGACAGCCAATAATAATCTGGAAGTTACTACGGTTACGATGGCATTGGCAGGTGTTTCCACACATCAGTGATGTCACGGATGAGAACGATGTCATAATTCTGTCGGTCTGTCTGTCTGTCTGTCTGTCTGTCTGTCTGTCTGTCTGTCAACCCTAGTGACTTGATTTACAACTGTACTCGGATCGTTTTTTTCGTCTACACCAATCACTTTGTCAGATATAGCCGATCTACAAGCTTGTAGATCTGCTATTTTTGGTGAAAATCTGAAGGAATAGCCCAAACATTCACTTATTTTTAGACGTCACAAGAGGAAGATTTGAAAAGCTTGTAGATCGCTGTTTTCGAATGGCCGGAGTATAAAATAGGGTTAAAGTTAGATTGTTCTTCATTCTTCTTCAACCCCCTGGAACCCACTCAAGGACCCCTGGGGGTCCCCGAACCACGACTTTGAGAACCACTAGGCTAAAAGCCAGTTTTACCTGCGCTGCCCATGTCGATGCCCAGGCGGGCAGAGCCTGGAGGGGGCAGTGGAGAGGAGCGTGTGAGGACGGAGAAGATTTGATTCCGTAGAAGAGGTGCCAAGCCGTGGTTAGATTTATAGACGAGAAGAAGTACTTTAAAATAGATGCGGTATTTTAACTGGGAGCCCATGTAGATGCTGAAGGGTAGGGGTGATGTGCTTCCAGGAGCACGTGTGGCAGACATCTCTTGCAGTCACATTCTGGACATACTGTAGTGTAGAGTAGGTACAAGAAAGAGAAGGACATTAACCCATAAAGACCTGAGACAGATTAAAAATGTGTCTTATAAATCCTAACAGTTTTCCCGATAAACGTACGTTTCTATATCAGTGGTGCTCAAACTTTTCATGTCAAGGACCACCCAAAATTATATGTTTTTGGCCGCCGAACCCCGTCTCAAAATATTTTGCTCCAGAGACCCCCCAGAAGCAAAGATTTGAGTTAAAAATGTTCGCTTTAAAGATATATATTCAAAGATTTGCGCCAATTGTCACGTTTTTTCAAAACAAGCAGATCTACAAGCTCATAGCGCAGCACGAAGTGACACACTATGAGCTTGTAGATCTGCTATCTTTGAATAGCCAAAGTATAAAATTATAGTTAAAGTGGTTAAAATATAGCTATACAATCTAAAATGACACAGATGCTTCCCCGATTTATACGTTGTTGTACAATGGTGTCGCAGACTGAAAATATCTATAAGCTCACAAAAGTGTCACGGACGTGCAGAGAGTTTCTGTAGAGTGGGAAAGAGAGGGGTGTAGACTGGAGATGTGGTTCAAGCGGAAGAAGGCTGGTTTGGTGGCTTTGTAGTAGCCTTGGACAAGAGTGAAATATTTTTGTATCAATTCTGACATTTGTATTATCTCTACAAATGTCAGAATTGATCAAGAAAATCTCTGTCAGAGTTGTCCAAAGCTATAGCTTTGTAGGAGACTAGCCGTCGAGGAGAGGGGTTGTCTGTGTGTTTTCTGTCAATTCAGGGCTGATCTCGCAAACTGCAATCCGATCCGTACCAAATATCTTGCGCACACTGCCAGTAGGCCAAAGAAGTACCTCCACACATTTATTCCACATGTTTTATATTTTTTCAAATATTGAACCTCAATTTTATAATGTAAGTCAATTGAGAGATCGGGCTGAAACCTTGCCCACTTTGGCGCCATTTGTCATACAGTAGATAGGTCATAGAAGACGACTGACCTCATAGACTAGCTCCACCAAGTCCAAGATCCACATGGGAGTCACACTGTTAATAGACCCTGACCTGTGGAGATGAGTGTCAAAACACTCTAAAGTTACACCAAGATGTTTGACCTCAGCAACATCCTCCACGTTTTCCACTGAGTCGGGAACCATTTTTATGGGTCTTAAGTAAATATCCCTTTATTCTTCCTTTCCTACATTTTGTTTATTATTTCTAAAGATTTTCAAAAATGTCCCCCAAAACAATTCACACATTTTCTTAAATTAAAAACGACAAATATTTTTCAAAAGAATTTCATGAGTAAATAAAAGAAAAATAAAGAAATTCTATTATTTAGAAAAAAAGAATTAAAACCTTTTAAGAAGTAGTGAAAATATCTTGCGTTGTGAGCTTGTAGATCTGCAATTTTCACTAGTTTGGGTCCCGGGGAGCAGGCCTGGAATTTTGTCATTAGGGGCAAGGCCACTTTGCCTTTGGTGTTGTCCATTTTTTGAGGGCGCAAAGGCCAAATGCCAGGGCAGGAAGGCCATCAAATAAAACAAGATTTTAGTCCATTGAAAGAATTAATTGAATTTAAGGGTTAAGGATGATTTTGAATGTAATATGTAGACTATCTACAGTAAAATGAATACATTACGGTATTTACAATTTGATCCATGCTCAGCCCTGTACCAATCAAACTTACTGGATTGGTTTAAAGATGGGATCTCAGGGGAGTAAAACGTTTGGGAACCAATGAGTTGGTCGGTCAGCTGATTTCTTGAGGAGGCTGGAGAATATCAGTGCGTGTGCGTTACAGTAGTCAGGTCAGCTCGAGACAAAAGGCATGTGTGAGTTTTTCACTGTCTGACTGAATATTTTTTGAGCTGATAAAAGGCTGAGATGAAGTTAAAGGGAACACCAACATAGTCCAAGATGATCACTATCTCAAACACAATTCATTCAGTGAGGGCAATTTATTAATTTAATTAAATGATTTGTCGTGACTGTAAAAGGAAGCAATACGTTTATTTGTTTTGGGGTTGATGGATCTACTTTTATGTACACAACATCAAGCCTTCTGAATCCACCCATAGTACATGAAGGCAGATAGATAAGTATAGATAGAATATATAGAAGAATAAGTGTAATGTAACACTAGTGAAAAAAAAGACACATTATTTTGAAAATAATTTACAATAGCTGACAGTCCAAGTAGGCTATGGTCTGCAATACTGTAGCTTTGAATTGATGAAACCGGGTAGGATGAACACATAGCTCCATTTCCATTCTTTGAATGTTATGTTTTCACTGCCAACTTTCCTCTTGGATGAAAAACTTCTCACATGCCTTCAATTTATACATTGTTTTTCTCCGTTCTAACAGACCTTGAACCATTTAAGAGCTCTTGTTCGAAAAGGAGTATGACTCTCTCTGTCTCCGGATAAAATTTTATTTTGAAATGAAATATCCCATAGGTGCCACATTCAAGGATGAGGCCTGCACAAACAAGATCTAGAAAAAAAAAAGATAAAGTCAAATCTTTATGTATTAACTTGTATAACAATATAGTTATTATTATTCTACATAAGGTTGTTTGTTGCAAGTTCCAGGTCCTGAATTATTGATTGTGTTCTGGCCCGCCATCTAATGTCTTTGAAAAAGTTTGGCCCAAGGCCATACTTACTTGCCGACCCGTGGTATGAAAGATGACTGCTTAATATCCAACCTGCCCCTTTATGCCTGGACTGGTCTGGACTGGTCTGGACTGGTCTGGTCTGGTGTGCATAACGCATAAGCCACCAGTAGATAGAATAGAGGCATCGTGGTATCGTGTGCATTCTATCACCAATAGAAACGGCTATAAAGACTGACCTGGCCATCTGCACTTGGGCGTGATAAATATCATGTGCAATTTATCAGTGGTAAAATGGGCATGCAGATCCAAAACAACAGGTGGTGGAGGCTGAGCAGCAGTTCCTGGAAGGGCTGCAAACAAGCAAATGAGCAATACACACTTCCCTGTTTAAAGCGTTTCCTGACTGAACATTTGAGTTTTCTCCTCATTTAAGTCAATTTCATTCAGCATTAATGTATTTGGACACTCAGGCCTAAATGTCTGACAGTAGGAGTAACATGAATAGAAGACAGCTTCTTAGGTCAGCTGTTGTTGTCACCTGTAACAGGCTTTGTTACTCTGCAGAAAGTCCTCACTGATTTTAAACTCATTTTAATTGGTGATAAAAAGAACAAGTTTATTCATAATGACAAAGCAAAGAATGTTCTCCAGTCTCCAGATACAGTATGTGCTCTAACATCATGACAGCAGTCATGAGGATCATGAGACTAGCTGGTCACTGCAATTGACACCGGGAACTACTACCTACTTGGATGTGCCAAAGAAATATGCCGTGTGGAAAGCACAAACGAGGAGTATTACTGGAGATGCCGATGGAGGGCTTGTCTGAGGACGACGTAGAGAGAGAGAGAGAGAGAGAGAGAAAGAGATTGAAACAGTCCTCATTATAAGTGAACATCTTGTTTGAGGATGCTTTCTGATTTAAGGTGATCAATGAGTACAGTAAAAATTCTATTATTGAAATGTGGCTTCCTTGGCTTAGTGGCAGCGTGCACAGGAAATGTGGAGTTGATCTGTGCTATTCACCTGTTTCCGAGGCTGTGTGTTTTCCACTTCCTGTCGATTTCATTGGATATCATTGGTCATCTGACCAGTTTCATTGGATTTCATTGGATCAAATCGACAGGAAGTGGAAAACACAGCCTAGGAAACAGGTGAATAGTTTGCGAGTTTACTAGATTAGCTCTCTCAGACAGACAGACAGACAGACAGACAGACAGACAGACAGACAGACAGACAGACAGGCAGGCAGGCAGGCAGGCAGGCAGGCAGGCAGGCGCACACACACACACACACACACACACACACACACACACACACACACACACACACACACACACACACACACACACACACACACACACACACACACACACACACACACACACACACACACACAGTGGTGAAAACATAATCTCTGTCCCTGGCCTTTGTACTGGTGGAGATATTTAAAAAGAAACCACACACACATCCTCACTGGGGAACCCCGCAGGGGTCTGTACTTGTACTAATAGCTATTTTCGCCTGATGTTTCCCCAAAAATAGAGACGCTAGGGTTACATGAGGTTAAAGTCCTTGTTGGATAGTATGTGCTGTTCCTGGGGCGAGATGTCCTACACCTACATCTGTGGAATCTCCGTCCGGAGGGAGCTAGCAGGGTCAGAGGACAGAGAGACTGTCTCTGTTTCTTGTGTCTGATACATGTGGGCAGTGGTGGAAAAAGTACTCAAATGTTTTACTTAAGTAAACGTATCGATACTGCAATGTAGAAGTACTTTGTTACAAGTAAAAGTCCCGAATTAAAAATGTACTTGAGTAAAAGTACAAAAGTATTGGTATCAAAATGTACTTAAAGTACCAAAAGTAAAAGTACTAAAATGTTTGAAAATAGCCGATCTACAAGCTCACAATGCGTCGCGATGCGACGCATTGTGAGCTTGTAGATCGGCTATTTTCAAATAGCCTAGGTATAAAATAGAGCTAAAGTGGTTAATGTATGTTATATAATGTAATAATTTCTCCAAAATGATCTCCAAAGTAACTAGTGACTAAAGTTTTCAAATAATTATAGTGGAGTACAATATTTGCCTCTGAGATGTATAGTGGAGTAGAAGTAAAAGTATAGACAATTGGAAATACTCCAGTAAAGTAAAAGTACCTCAAAATTGTACTTAAGTACAGTGCTTGAGTAAATGTACTTAGTTACTTTACACCACTGCATGTGGGATATATGGAGGGAACAGGGAAGGACACAGCCAATGATCTTAAACTCTGTGCGTATACAACTCTTTCCAACGGTCCCCTCTCGGGGGCGGTTGTGTTGTCACACAACACTGTGACTGGGAGGGCAAGGACACGCTCCATAGTAGCTACAAGTGCAGCATTGCTTCCCCAGTCACACCAAACGTTTAACCCTAGCATTCCTGTTTTAAAATGAACCCTAGCGTCACTATGCTGGTATATTTTCTGTCTGCTGACAGAAAATATAGTCCATGGGCCCAGGCCAGAATTTTCACTAATCAGGGACACTCAAGGTGGCAAACTCTAGTTTGGTATTTTGAAAAGGTCTATATATCTAGATAATATTTCAACATGATAGCCCTTCCCAATTAGTAGCTTAGTCCCAGTTATCAGCCTTCAATGACACCAACCATAGTTCCAAAGAATGAAACAAATCTCTAACTTTTTTTGAATAGAACATGTCATACAGAGGGAAAAAAAACATTATTCAATCTCTTTCATTCACTTATTTAACCACATGAACCCTAGCATGCCTATTCTGGGGCGAACATTCGGCATGTCTACAATCTCACAACACCTCAGGCCAAGGAAACACCTTTGCCCTGCATTTTTCACATATTTTCACGTTCACAGCCGCCACCAGGAGACTGAGTTTTGTAAAACAATTCTTTGCTCTTGCTCATATATGATTTTTTTGTGGCCGGCCCCAATGTCCGGCATGATTAAAATGTATCGGACATCTGATAAAAATAATGGTTATAGATATTTTTAAGCATTAATGACAAGCAGGTGTGTAAATGCAGCCTAACACTTACAGCATGATATTTTGGATTGAACATAATTAGTAATATACACATTTTACAGCTCCAGTAAAGTAAAAAATCCTCAAACGTGTATTTAAGTAGCCTACAGTACTTGAGTAAATGTACTTCGTTACTGTACACCACTGGTAGCAACATATGTTTGTTCAGAAAACTGGCGGAACGCCGTGGTGTCACGCGAAGCGCCCAGTGCACCCCTGAGCACCACCTCAGGTGTGTGTTTATGACTAGGAGCACCCACAGCATCGCCTATGACCTCAGGTGTGTGTTGTACCTTGTGATATTAACTATGTACATTCTCTGGGGCATGACGGGATCTCTTTACTGTATGGGTTGTATGTATACTTGTCTATAAGACTATGGTATCCCCGCTGCGTGGGGAAGAAGGTGTTAGGACGTGTGAAGCCCCAAGGGGAGACAGTGGCCAATGATAACGCAGGAAAAAAAGGTCAATTTGACCAAAAGTCCATCTGTGTGGTAGGTGGACTTTATGCCGTCACACAAGTGTCATGGTCTTCATCAGGGAGTGATTGGGTTCAGTTCTCGCGCTTTATATAATAATATTAAAAAATATGTTTGTTCAGAAAACTGCCGGCACTCCGTGGTGTCACGCGAAGCGCCCAGTGCACCCCTGAGCACCACCTCAGGTGTGTGTTTATGACAAGGAGCACTCACAGCATCGGCACCTATGACCTCAGGTGTGTGTTGTACCTTGTGATATTAACTATGTACACTTCTCTGGGGCATGACGGGATCTGATTATGCAAAGGCTAAAATGTAATTTAGATAGCATGTTAGGTAGACAGATGCCATGTTTTCATAATACCATAGTATAGCATTATTTTAGGAGTCCTGTTGTGACTGTTGTATTGAGGGAAACATTTTGTTGACATGATGGTATGTTGTATGTACGGAATAGAAAAGCACTGGACTGGATGTAGAACTTTTGTGTGACTGTTGGTATATTGAATAATGATTTTCGGTGATTACTTTGCCAATGTGAAAAGGAATAATGCTTTCACTGTTGAATTCATATGGATTGCTCCTGTGACATACTGTACAGTAGAAGTGAGTGTTGTAGTGACTAGACTACTACTGTAGGCCTACAGTGTGTGGTATATGTTTGTATTTTTTTTGTGGAAAAGTTAATACGTGTAACTGAAGTTATATATCAGATTTAGTTTTCTGTCTCTAAGCCAAATGAAGCGTAGTATACCTGTGAGATGTGAGTGGGATTGAAATAATATTTATAAGACTATGGTATCCCCGCTGCGTGGGGAAGAAGGTGTTAGGGGAGACAGTGGCCAATGATAACGCAGGCACATTTTTTGTGAGTGCTCCTGTTCTTTTTACAACCCAGTAAACAGATCATCTCATGCCCCAGAGAAGTGTGCATAGCTAAATATCCCATGGCACAACACACACACATAATAATCAAAATCTACAAAGTAACATGATGTCGTAGACACTGATCCCGTGGATGCTCCTCGTCATAAACACACACCTGCCAAAGTTTGCAGGATTGGTTCGTTTTGAACAAAATACCTCAAATCCTGAACGCAGCATGCGATTTCCATAAACTTTTCCGCATAGATTCCCATTTTGCCAAGGAAGAAATGCCCTCCTTTTCACATTGGCCTGTTATAGCGCTACCAGGAGGCCATAATAACCTACCTGACCTGGCGGAGACTTGAGCTCCGAGGAGCACTTTTTCTAGTTTGATTTTGTGTTATGATTTTATTTGTATTTCATTTTGTAGGTCTATAACACTCTTATTTGCTAATTTACAAATTAAAATAAAAGTTAAAGGGGATATTTATAATTGTTATATGTCTCATGTGTATGTCTTTTGTTCATCATTATTGAAAAAAAATACAATGAAAGTGATTGTGAAGAACACAATTATTGAGTTATTGAAGAATTACATTGACTTTGATATTTCAATGACAAGATGCTCCTTAATGGTCAAAACAATATCAGAAAGGAATTATAAATGTCAGAATTAGTTGAATTAGTCTTATTGCACCTGTTTTTAGTCCTAACAATGGCCAAGTTATGGCCAAGGACCTTTCAAGGTCAACATCACCCAAAGTTGTCATAGCAATATCAGAAATTAATTCCCCACCCCACAATTAGTCAAAATGGAGGTATTGCATGTGTATATACACTCAGAAACAAAGAAGTTGGATTTTCATCATAGCCGATGGCAGCCATATTTGATTTGGCTATTGCGGCATTCGTGGCACTATGGCGGACGAGCACCTCTGTGATTTTTCATGTCTAGGTACCCATTGTTCAAGTGAGAAATTCTCCTACCACCAAATTGCGAACAGGTCTATAGGCCAGGTACAGGACTACTGTGCAGATAATGTGGGGAGATAATGGCAAAAAAAATAATATCCTAAAAAAGTATTAAAGCTACTCATTTGAAAAGGCTATCATGTTTCAAAGTACTTATATGGATCCTACAAACAAAATGGTGCCAAAGAGATTTTGCCACCTTTCGTGTCCCTGACTTCTGGTCTGGCCCATGGACTAATAGCACCGTTACAAGCTCACAACATGTTGCAACGTGAATGGCTGTGAGCTTGTAGATCGGCTATTTACAGCATAGAGATTTGGTGTAGAGTGTTAGCGGACCAAGTATAGAGCCCTGGGGACTGAAGTATATAGTGTTTAAGTGGTTATTTAACAAACATATTAAAAATAAAGGGATGGTCATTGTTTGTGGTGATAGAAAGTGGTACTTTCCCAGAAAAATGACTGCGGCAATTCTCCAAGGTTCATGAGTTAAAGCATAGAACCAATGACTCTTTTTTTAAAATCAGAACACAAACACACGTGTACAGCGTTGCCCCAATTCAGGGGACTTCGAAGCATGCAGCCCCTGAATTGGGACACAGCTATTATTGCCAGTCTGCTATTGTATTGTGTTGACAGTTTCCTGAAAAATTGCTGTAGATTCTGCATTATCATCTCCCTTTGGTTTTACCAACTCATGTTGTCGTCTTTTTCCAAACCAAGACCAAAATCAATTTGATTTCCTCCTTTGCTTTTTTACCGGTTATGTTTTCCATCCCATTCCACTTGTTTGTCTGTTTCTATAAGCAAAATAACTTGAGCAGATGGTCAGATTTTACTGAAACTTGGTCGGCATGATCAGCAGGCTGCACTGAAAAGAAGATTAACTTTGGATCACAAAAGTCAAACGTCAAGGTCACAGACAAGAAGGTCAAAGTCAAAACTTTGAATGGATGGGTGGATTTTCATGAAACTTGGTAATTATTGTGGCCTGACAAGGTCACAATTAGTGGTATGTTCTACCGTGTTGTAACGCTATATACGTAGTGTGACCTGCAGAACATTTTCGTAGCCAAGCGTATAGCTCTCTACTGACTATTTCATCCATTGAAAACGCGCTAGCGTATCTCCACGACCACGCGCATGTCGTGCAGGGAATGATTATCGTATCCCTCCGGAAAAAACCTTGAACACACCACTGGTCACAATCAAGGGTAAGGGCAAGATTTAAATGATATAACTCACATAACTTATATAATCATATTTCATATCGCAGGTGACAATTTGACAATTGCATCATGTTGGCGATTTGTTGTCATGTTGTCAACTCTTACTCTGCTGAGTGCAAACTTCCGAGTTTTGTTTGTTATTCTGGAGGTGAAACATTGCCCTGGTGTATATTGGCGCCTATGGCAAGTAGCACACTACAATTTTGGGGGTACAACCAGGGTTGATTGAACAATTCCCTCCGGTTCCTCCGATTCCTCCGGTTCCATATCCCAACCCTTGGTACAACAGGGTAACATCTCGGATGTAGCTGTTTGTGGATCATGGATGACTCTGCACTACCAGTCAGTGTCTGGTAAAGATATCAGAGTGGTGCAAGAAACCCTCAGCAAAGAATTGACTATGGTGAGAGACTGGTTGACTGACAACAAACTATCTTTACACCTGGGAAAGGCAGAGTCAGTGCTATTTGGCACAAAGCACAAGATTAAAACTATGCAACACTATTATGGTTGAGTGTGCAGGACAGAAACCTGAATCCTAAACCTGTGTCTGAGAGTCACGACCATAAAACATTTTTATATTGTTTACACTCAACACTTCAATCAATCAGTCTGACAGGATGGATTAACACGAACATAACACAGTTTGACATGAAATGAACATACCTGAAAGGAACTGCGTGCGTGTTTGTGCGTGTGCGTGTGCGTGTGTGTACGGGTGTGTGCATCATTTACTGCAGCACGCCAGAGGGGGCGGTATTAACCCATACAGTGTATGTCATGCACCTGCTACGTGCTGGGACGCACTGCCACTAAAACCCTTTTAATTCCATGAGCTTTATTGACATGAACGTGAATAACAGTGTTGACAAAACATATATATTGTCCTTAAAGTCATGCAAGGTCAATCACACCCCCCACACACAGTGTGTGTGTGTGTGTGTGTGTGTGTGTGTGTGTGTGTGTGTGTGTGTGTGTGTGTGTGTGTGTGTGTGTGTGTGTGTGTGTGTGTGTGTGTGTGGTCAATGGAGGATCTCTGGGTTGTGTAGCTATTCGGAAAGAGAGAGGAGGGGGGGAGAGAGAAAGAGAGAGAGAATGAATGAAAATGAGGAGATAAGGCGGAGAGGAATTCCGATGACGTTTCTCTCTAACGGACAGAGAGAGAGAGAGAGAAAGAGAGAGAGAGAGAGAGAGAGAGAGAGAGAGAGAGAGAGAGAGAGAGAGAGGCACAGAGAGAGAGAGAGAGAGAGAGAGAGAGAGAGAGAGAGAGAGAGAGAGAGAGAGAGAGAGAGAGAGAGAGAGAGAGAGAGGCAGAGAGAGAGAGGCAGAGAGAGAGAGAGAGAGAGAGAGAGAGAGAGAGAGAGAGAGAGAGAGAGAGAGAGAGAGAGAGAGAAGCAGGCACAGAGAGAGAGAGAGAGAGAGAGAGAGAGAGAGAGAGACAGAGAGACAGAGAGAGAGAGAGGAGGGGAGGGGAGAAATCCCAATGACGTCCTCTCATATGTCTGACGCTGCCATTTAAAGCTGTGTGTTCTGCAGAGGAACGGCTTTAATTAACATACACACACACACACACACACGGACGGACGGACGGACGGTAACGGACACGGAACGACACCGCGCGGCTTTGGAGGAACGGGCTTTTCTCATTTTTGACACCGAATTCAGAGCAAAAACATGATCTGAGAAAACCCTGGCGCTTCGTTTTTTTTAAGATGTTCCTCCTCCGTTTTTTGTAACCGAATGTAATTCCGTCACACATCCATCCTTCCTTCCATCCTTTCATCCATCCATTCATTCTTTCATCCACCGAGGACGTTTGTTTGCCTTTCCCTGCAGCCCGTTTTGAACCTCATTAGACACGGACAGTCCACCGGCTGTGGGTTATTTTTAACCGGTTCTTGGTGGTTTTTGCGGTTCTCTTTTTCGGTCAAAACGAACCGCTCCCCGGTCCTCTGGTCCTCTGGCTCCATAAAGCGCCCTGTGCCTCTCGGTTCTGTTCCTCTCTGACTGAGTGAAGTTCCCATGCGATTCTTCAGACTTACATTCAAGTGTTTCGTGGATTGTTTTTGAAGGTTGTCGCCTTAAAACCACCGGTGTTTCCTTTTTAAACCCCCCTTTTTTTATTTTCTCCGCGGAACGCGTCTCCTCCCTTCCATTTTCTTTTTTGTCTGATTTGTTTTTAAATTTACACAGGAATTTCTAAAACATTTTTTTCTAATTGAAAGAAAATAAATCATTAGGCCGATACGAGATTGTTTTTTTAAATTGAGACTGACTTTAAATAAAATCCTCCCTTTTTTGAGAATAAAGGAAGGGGGGAAAAAATCAGCACATTTTGACTTTTTAAAGAGAGGCATTAAAGTGTCTGTCATACACTCCAGCAGGGGACCAAAAAAAGACAACAGACTGAACATTCAAAAAAACTCAGACTGAGACAACAACAACAACAACAACTAAAAGAACTTTAAGCACTTAAAGTACAGAAGTGTGAAGAAAAGGAGTATTAAAGTTCACAATAAAAGCAAAAACAAATGGAGAAGCATGAGGAGGCTTTCGGCGCTGACAGCTGCTCCGTGGTGCTGGCGGAGGAGAAGCGAGGCCACCTGATCCCCAACGGCAACGCCAACCCGGCGGCCGGCGTCAACGGCAGCTTGATGCCTCTCACGGCCGGTGCCGGCGGCGGTGCGACGGGCCCGGGCGTCGGGGCCAACATGCACCCCGCGGCCATGCCGTGCCTCATGTCGGGACAGGAGAAAGGCGCGGAGGCGGCGGGGACGGGGAGCGTCGTCGTCGGCTACCAGGAGAGAGAGACGTGGACGCGGCAGATGGACTTCATCATGTCCTGCGTGGGCTTCGCCGTGGGCCTGGGCAACGTGTGGCGCTTCCCCTACCTGTGCTACAAGAACGGCGGAGGTAAGAAGGAACGGCCGGGCCGGCCCCGGACGGGACGGGAGTGCAAAACGAACGCACCACCCTTATAATATAATACCTTTATGGCAGTGTTGCCAGATTTAGTGAGAGAAACGAGCGACCAGGTCTATGAAGACGAGCCCAAAAGAAGCGAAGAATAGCTGCAACGCCTTGTGAGCTTGTAGAGCTGCTATTTTCAAAAACAGTCTTGAAAAAAAGTGACATGTCATGTGGAATATTTTTTTAAACATAACACAAATCTGGTACGGTGGTCCCATGGCACAAAATAATTTTAGATGGGGGGTCCGTGGACAAATACATTGGGGTTTCCTTGACATGAAAATGTCATTAGGCAACAAGCCCAAAATAAGCTTTGATTGATTGATTGATTGATTGAATACTCTATTTAGAAGTTTGCTGGAAAAAACGCATGAAAGTAGGCTACATTTTAAATACAAGGTCAAACTAAATATGATTAAAAAGCCCAAGAAAGCCAATGGCTTGTTTCAAGCAACTATACTTAAGAAACAAGCCCCCCCAAAAAACGCAACTGAAAATATTTACAAGCAACTTTAAAGAAAAGCAAGCCCAAAGTCGCTTATAATAAGTGGACATGGCAACACTGCGTTATGGTAGTAAAGACAAGGCAGCCGCTGTGATCCCGTTATCTCACACATGACACGCACCACCCAGTCACAGCTTAGACTTAACTCTTATGTATTTAATTTAATTATGGTTAAAACTGCCACGTGTTCTTTGCACATGGACCACTACTGGGATGTGCACTATGGCAGGTGCCTGTTAATTAAATCAGCAATCCGGAACTTATTTTAATGAATAAAACTTAACCAATATGTATTAGGCTAGACATAGAGTAGCCTACTATGATAATATGAAAGTGCATGCAGCATAGTACATCTGTATGGTAGAGTATGTTAATACAGTATAAGTAGTGCAGTGGTTTGAGGTGGTCTCCCTTCTCTTCCATTGAGACATTTAGACCCTGCTGTCAGGGTAGGACACCTACTACTGGTTAAGAAGTAGTACTGCCGGAAGCATATAAGCCTAATATCTCCCCTGGCCAAGCAGGGCTTCCCTCTTGATGAGTGGTAGCTGTCTGGACTCTCATGCGAGGAGACACGGGTCCCTACTTTGGGCCTGTCATGGTTGGAGAAAAAAAGAAAAGAAAAGAAAAACATTTTCCAAAATAGCAGATCCAACATTGTGAGCTTCTCGATTGGCTATTTTCCTGCGAAAGCTTTCCCCACAATAAGGATGCTGGGGATTATAAGTGGCTAAGTCTATTCATTTGTTTTCTTATCTTATTCGTAAGCTGGATTTCCCCACGGGGATCAATAATAAAGGCCTATCTTCAAGTTTAATGGTCAGGTGAAAACGAGCTACGTAAAAAGTCAAAGACCACTTATGAGATTAGCCAGGCAGAAAAGAAGAATGAACATATCAATGGATGTATAAAGGTTAAACGGCACCCTTTGGTCTTGATGGGGGGTGGGTGGTGGGGGTCACACTGCCACTAATGGAAGCACATTGGCCGTGGGGTGGAGGTGTCAGGGCTTGGGGGGTTCAACACTTAAGCAGTGACCCTTTTGGTTCTATGACCGTAAATAACTGAGACATCTGTCCATCCTGTGACATGTGACACAGCAGCTGTAAGGTAAAATGACCTCCCAAGACACTTAACACGTGATTTATATATACTTAGGCGCGGGCCCAATGTTTCGCACCGAAAACAGCTGATCTACAAGCTCACGAGGTGTCACAGCTGCGGCGCCTTGTGATCTTGTAGATCGGCTATTTTCAGCCCCAAGACGAGCTGCGCGAACCAAGTATAGTAATCAGGCATTACTGGTAGACTGGACTGATAAAACGTGCACCAGTGTGAGCTCCCAGTGCAGCTAATGTCTTTCAAAACTGTGATGGGGATGATTATTATTATTATTGTCATTAAGGGCAGTTTTAAGTCGATGAGTTATTTAGTACTGTTACTAGAGCATGCTGGTGTGATGTTAAGTTCTGGATGCTGTTCTAAAACATTCAGCAGTCACATATAGACACATGTTATTTCTCTGTTGAATCTTACATCCTTTAAACTGATTGAACGACGCACCTCCCCCCAAAAAAAACATTGTTCTGACGTATTGGGATCACATATAATGTAGAGGGAAAATCCCCTTCTTTTGTGTCATCTGGCGTACATTGCACACAACTCAAAATCTGCAAAGACCCAATCTCTTTGCGTAGAGTTAATGCCTGCTCTGCTCAGTGGGATCACACACTTGTAAGTCGCTCTGGATAAGGGCATCTGCTAAATGCCTAAATTGTTCATTGATAAAACCACCTTGCCTATTAATTGATAGAACCACCTCCCACCTTCCCTTTCATTGATAGAACCGCCTCCCACCTTCCCTTTCATTGATAGGCCGAGCTCCCGTGTGATAAGATGACGTGACATGATTAATAATATGAATAATTATATTCCACGTTGAATCATAAACGCTGTTGTAGCTGATATAACTGCCAGAGGGTGCTCTCTCCGTTTTGCTCTCTCTCTCTCTCTCTCTCTCTCTCTCTCTCTCTCTCTCTCTCTCTCTCTCTCTCTCTCTCTCTCTCTCTCTCTCTCTCTCTCTCTCTCTCTCTCTCTCTCTCTCTCTCTCTCTCTCTCTCTCTCTCTCTCTCTCTCTCTGCATCACAATGCCCGTGTTTGGAACCGACCGACCCGATTGGTTGTCGTGATTAGCGCGTATGCTCAATAGCGTTGTGTCGGAGTGTGGGTGACGTCACTACTGTTTGTCACTGATGTCATTGGCGCTGCGGGTGTCCTGTCCTTGTCTGTCTGTCTGTCTGTCTGTCTGTCTGTCTTGCCTGCCTGTATGTCTGTCTTTGTTTATGTACATACAGTACATGTCCTAATGAACATGGTCAGTCATCCACGCTGGGTTTCACTAATGGTGCAGTGTGTGTGTGTGTGCGTGTGTGTGTGTGTGTGTGTGTGTGTGTGTGTGTGTGTGTGTGTGTGTGTGTGAGAGAGAGAGAGTGTGACAGAGAGAGAGAGAGAGATCCGCTGTAATGTTACATAATGCTCTTCCATGATTCACTGCTGCTGAATTCCATTATATTCTGTCGTGTTGCATTGTGCTGACTCTGTGGTTAATATTTAATATTCTAAAACACGTGAAACACATGCTCGTCATTCTGGTTAGAGCAGCTGTACTGTAACAGAAAGGATGCAAGTTCAATCCCTGCTACCGGCCAATAGTATGTTTGATTGAGAATGAGAAGTGATGAAATTGTGTGACCGAAATGTTTGAATTCACCTGCATCGCGCACGTTTTTTTGTGGGTTAAAGATGTGTAGGGCTGCAATTATTATCCATTATTTTCTTAGCGATAATTATTCAAATAATCAAGAAGTGTGTTTCTTTTTCAATAGAAACATTCAGATTGTGTGTGTGTGTATAGAATGCCAATTAATCTGACATTCTTGCAACCTCAGTGTATAAACAACCGTTGTTACTTCACCCCAGTGTTTGTGTCAATGCATGTTTACACATACTGTACATGAACAGCTGTGTGTGTGTGTGTGTGTGTGTGTGTGTGTGTGTGTGTGTGTGTGTGTGTGTGTGTGTGTGTGTGTGTGTGTGTGTGTGTGTGTGTGTGTGTGTGTGTGTGTGTGTGTGTGTGTGTGTGTGTGCGCACGTGTGTGCGTGTGTGCCTGCCACAGCAGGAGTCAGTGCCTTGAATGACAGGTCAAGGTCATATTACAATGTTTTGGACGTCTATGCATCCTGTCAGCTACACCATACTGTACACTCTGCTGTGTGACACAACCGCGCATGACTAAGTATATATTAAGCCCTTAACAGTCTTTTTTTTCATTTCTCCCCCCACACTATGCCTATTAGTTCAAAATTATTCTCACATTTCCTTCACATTTTAGAACATTTGCCCATGGACCACCAGTAATTATGCCATGGACCACTAGTGGTCCTTATATGGGATGTACAGTATAGCACACTTCATGCAAAGAAAAGTCAACGTGCGTCACAGAAAGCAACAACATATTGTACCGTATATATATCTGTCGATTACATCACGTGTCGTCCTACACCAAACCAAGGCCGGCAGAGGAGGAGAGAGACAGTCTGACCCATAACATTCTGTCCTGTTAGAAAACATTCTGTCCTTCACTGCTAGATATGGATTACGTTTTTTTGTTTGTTTCCTCCGTCACAGTGCAGAGCCAAAAATACTGGGTGAAGTGGTGATTTAGTAGCTGTTTGAGGACTTGATGTAACCTGCATGTTCTTGGAATTAAAACAACCTTGTTGTGAGGTTGACTGAGTCACTCCCTCTCTGATAACAGAATGGACAGAACAATATTGTTATTGTTTGGATGCAATAGATTGAATACACGCATACAAAACATAGTTATGCATGTGTAAGGAACCCTATACTTTAATTGAGTGAATGAAACAAAGACTGACACCATTACAGCTGCAAACCATGAATACAATGTTATTTTAGTCTGGTATGGTAGAGTATGCTAATACAATATAAATAAACAATGCTGAGGTGGTTGCATTTGGACTGCTCTGCTAGTGCTATTGAGACATTTAAATCCTGTGGTCAAGTAGGAACACTACTTGATGACAAGTGGTATTTCAATGAAGGTCAAAGCACAGTTCATCCTTTGCCCAAACAGGCTTTCTGTATTGGCTCAGCAGTAGAAATTGGTTCAAAGCCTGATTACGGACTTCAGCATTAATTACACTGCATTACTCAGCAGAGTGGGAGCATTTTAATCACTGGCATATGTCTGTTTGTCTGGCACTGTGATATAACTCAGACAATTTTAATCCGATTTGTATGAAACTTGGCAGACGAGTTGGGGGCAGGGCAACGACCCGCACTTTTGGTTTAATTTTTCAAGTTGGTCAAAGGTTAAGGTCATGGCGCAAGGTCAGTGTTTAGCCATGTGTACACGTTAGCATGAGCGTGTGTGTGTGTGTGTGTGTGTGTGTGTGTGTGTGTGTGTGTGTGTGTGTGTGTGTGTGTGTGTGTGTGTGTGTGTGTGTGTGTGTGTGTTACAGTGGTTCTCAAAGTAGGGTCCGGGGACCCCCAGGGGTCCTTGAGGAGTTATGGTTCTGTAACCTTTTGAGTGCACACATGGAACCAAATGAACCCTTACGGGTCCATTTGGTTCCATTTTTACACTCATGGAGTTATATTATGTAGATTGGGGTGCCAGAGATTAAAAACAGAAAAAGGTATCAAATGGGGGCCTGTGGCCCAATCTGCATATCAAACTGGGGGTCCTTGAAATGAAAACGTTTGAGAATCGCTTCTCTAGTCAGAAGGTCATGGTAATAAAACATCTTGTCTGCGATGTGTTTGTAGAAACACATGCTGGGAGTCACACACACACACACACACACACACACACACACACACACACACACACACACACACACACACACACACACACACACACACACACACACACACACACACACACACACACACACACACACACACACACACAGTAACCTGCTGCTGGGAAAGAAGCCGCTGGTAACCGTAGAGACGGAGTGATGGACAGTAGAGGAGAAGACGGCGTCCCGTAGGGAAGACAAGCCAGTCTCAGTGTCTCTGTCTCCCAGCAGGACGACGCCATAGTACCCAGCATGCACCTCTCTCTGTGCCCCTACAACAGCATGGCTTAATTCGCCTCCTGCGGGGAACACAACACAACGCTGCTCTGTGTGTGTGTGTGTGTGTGTGTGTGTGTGTGTGTGTGTGTGTGTGTGTGTGTGTGTGTGTGTGTGTGTGTGTGTGTGCGTGTGCGTGTGCGTGTGCGTGGTTTGCTGGGAGAACCACTGCCCGTAGTTTTCAACCTGAACAGGAAAACAAACGATGAAATCAGCCTGCCAACCCCACTTTGAGCACCACCCAGCCCTACACAGATACCTGTCAAATGTTATGGGTCAGGTCAGGACCAAGGCTTACGTTTCATATGATTGTAATTTCATCAGCTGCCGTATAACCCCTAGGGTAGATATGGCAGCTGACCAATCATCACAAGCTTTCTCACCCTCTCAGCCCTTCCATCCCTCCCCTCGCCCCGGGACAGAGGAAGGCAGAGGTATGACAAGATAAAAGGTTTTATTTATGAACCTTCAGGAGCTTTAGAATGTGCGTTGGACACAGTGTTGATTTCGCCGACTAAAACGACGACGAAAAATGTTCGTCGCCTACCTTTTTTCACTGACGAAAACTAAATAAAAACTAAGTTATGATCACTAAAACTATGACTACATATATTGACATTTTCGTTAACAAATAAAAACTAGACCAAAATGTTAGGGAGGAACTAGTGGAGAAGAGTTGCAGTAGAACTAAAACAAGTCATCATGGGTGCGTGCGGGTGTCACAGACCGAAAATAGCTGATCTACAAGCTCATAACGAGTCGCAGCGCGATGCGTTGTGAGCTTGTAGATCAGCTATTTTCAGCATGCAGCTAAGTGAAAATCAGCCATTTCGACACCATCAAGGCACCGTCAAAAATACATTTTAGTCGACTAAATCAACTGTAGATTTAGTCAACTAAAATCTTATGCTATTTAGTCGACTAAAACTAGACTAACAGTAAAACATTTCCGATGACTAAAATATGACTAAAACTAAATGGAATTTGATTCAAAAGACTATGACTAAAACTAAATCAAAATTTGCTGTCAAAATCAACAATGGTTGGCCATTATCAGTTCATATCTTGAGTAAGTTAATTAACCTGAAATAGCAACACATTGTTTATTTATGTAACTAGGACAGTCCTAGAAACTGCTTGGAAGTAGGTTTGTGTTAACTCAGGGCTTCTTCTTTCTTTCTTTCTACTTTCTTTCTTTCTTTTTCTTCTCATTATTGGCAACTACATTAAAATGTTAGAGCTCATTATAGTCTGTCAAATGAACTACAGGATGGGGGAAGGAAAGAAGGGGAGAGAGAGACAGAGAGAGAGAGAGAGAGAGCGCTGAAAAGGTCTGCTTCACAGGACAGCACAGAGGAGGGGTAAATTAAAGGAGTGATGAAAGAGAGAAAGAGAAATCTTTTTGTCCTTTTCCAAAAGGTCTTGTTCACACACTTTACCTCAGAGAGAGAGAGAGAGAGAGAGAGAGAGAGAGAGAGAGAGAGAGAGAGAGAGAGAGAGAGAGAGAGAGAGAGAGAGAGAGAGAGAGAGAGAGAGAGAGAGAGAGAGAGAGAGAGAGAGAGAGAGAATGAGGTTACCTGCGTGCGTGGTAAAGGTCTTGTTCACACACTCATAGTAAGAGAGAGAGAGAGATAGATGGAGAGAGAGATAAAGCACTGAATGGAGGGATGAGAGATCAAACAAACAATGGCAGCGAGAGGAAGAGAGGGCATTTACTGTTGGTCACACATTACTCCAGAGAGAGCGAGAGAGGGAGAGAGAGAGAGGCTGGAAAAGGTCTTGTTCACACATTTATCCAGAGAGAGAGAGAGAGAGAGAAGCAGATTGACTTCTCACATTCCTCTGTGCAGGGAGACTCGCTGCAGGAAACAATGTTTATTAAGCTATTGATACAAATGTCTCTATAATGGATTAAAGCTGCAATCTGGACACTTATTTCAACGACTATAAGGATGTTTTAACCAATCAGTATGGTAGAGTATGCTAGTACAATATACAGGTAACTACTACATCTGTGTGGTAGAGTATGTTGCAGTATAATTCTATATACTCTGATGTCCGGTAGGACACCTGCTGGTTGACAAGTAGTACTGACTGAAGCTCATACTGTACGAGCGATATCTCCTCTGGCCAAGCAGGGATTCCCTCTTCACTGAGCGGTTAGCCTCGATCTCCAGGCTTTTATTTTCCTTCGCGTTTTGCTCAAAAATAAGAGCCTCGACCCAACCAACCAGAGTGCAGTGGGCGTCGCTCCAAATGTTGTGACGTCAGGGCTCTCAATGCTGCACATTGGGGAGGAGGAGGGGCGCGGGGGCGGGGGCGGGAGCACAGATCGGTGAACCAATGGGATACGGCGGATTCTCTCTCTGGAGATTTTGAACCCGCCCCTCTACCAGATATCAGACGCGCTAGGGCAGCCTTCTGAGCGGTAGATATTTGGTCTCCCACGCGGGTGATCAGGGTTCGAATCCTGGTTAAGATAATACAAACTTATGGGCTGCAGCTTTAAACTATTAATACAAGGTCTCTCTAATACTGTATTAATAGCTTAATGTTGGTTTGTCTCTGAACTTAATTGGGTGACAAAGAAGATCGCTTGTTTGAGCTACAGTACCAATTTCACCGTGCATTACCCTGCTTATTACAGCTACTTACAAATAAAATTAATTATTTCACGAGAAATATTGATTTGACCGCTTTCAACCTGGGCCGGTGTCCCTACTTGCATGTTATGTTTGAGTTTGTTTGAAAATAATGTTTAATTGGTTAAAAAATGTCATTAGATGACATGTTTCTGCTTCCCTAGCAGCATAAACGGAAGCAGAGCAACGCTCTATTATCAGGATTGGGAATGACGGACCGCAGGATGCATTGATTGACCAATCAGAATTGAATGTTGAGCAAACATCGCATAACGAACTTCCTGCTGTGCATGTCAGTGCCATGAGACACTGACGGCACAACGCCTGGTTATACTGTGTCGCACGATGGTGTCACTTTACCAAACTAGAACAGATCTTTAAGCCAACAATGTGAGCTTAACCCATTTAGACCTGAGGCCGATTCTAAAAACGCCTTCTATATCCTACTGTACCTACGTTTTCTGAAAAACGTCCAAAGTTACTTTTCAGGATTCAAATTCAAAAGTAGCAGATCTACAAGCTCGAAACGCGCCGCTTGTAGATCTGCTACTTTTGATGCTTGCGTGTGACCCTATAGTATGATGAAGTAGCGAGTTCATTTATGAAAAAACTAAAAAAATCTGAATATGGAGATGGAGCAAGGTTTTCTACCCGACAACAGCAATAAATAGCAACGACTAAAATGACACAGAGTTGTTCCCAGCTTGAAAGGTATGACAGCGTGTAGGTGTAACGGGACTAAATAGGTTAAAGCTACAATCCGTCTTTGGAAGGAGCATGAGGCGTTGAGGGCAGAAGGGCGAGCTTAAAAATACATACGCAAACTTTATCCAATTTGTTGTGGCCTTTCATGTGTTCCAACCTTTTGAATCGGAACGCCATGCAGCCACTCGTTGCCCACGAGGGCAACACGTTGACGGGTTCATTTCAGAGCCTTCCTAAAAATCCCGTGACCTTTTTTTTCGAATGCAAAAGGTCGCGGCTAGTTTCCCCCATCAACAGCAATTATAGCCATCAATGCAACTTTAGTGATATATATAGAATGATCAGCCTGAATGCCTGCAGGGTGGATGGATGGCCCACCGAATATGTTCACAGTAACACTACACTGAACATGGTTACCTCACAGGAGGAAGGTCTTTGGTTCAAATAGGCTCTATTCACAGCAGCCATATTATGAAGAAATGCGCAGGTGTAACTAATGATACTAATGAAGGCTCTGTTCCATTCTGGTCAAACAGAGTCAGGGTGCTGATGTTGTGCATGTTGGCCCACTGGAAACACTCTGCTACACCAGTGGGTCTAAAGTTGGGGTCCAGGGACCCTCATAGGCTTCCAAATGGCCCCTTACGGGTGTGTAACTCTGAGAGTGTAGAAATGGAACCAAATGGACCCGTAAGTACACACTCTGTACACTCTCAGAGTTATGGGGGTCGTGGAAACCACTGTGCTACACTAAATGGAACAGAGCCTTCATTAGTATCATTGGTAACACCTGTGAAGGAAGTGATAATATGGCTGCTGTGCATAGAGCCTATCCCAGTTGGGGCAGACTCTGGACCTTCTGAGTGGAGTTTGAAGGGCTCCTGCCTCTTCAAAAACAATGCAAAGCAAAGCTGATGCCATGATTCTTTAAAGGCATAGTATGTAACGTTGCTCTGTGTTTACATAATAAAAAAAGAAGAAGTATATTTTAACCAATCATCATCTCTAACAGCTGTTATCAGCCACTGGAGTAGTGTGGTGGTGTTTACCTGCAGAACACACACCCTCTCGCTGTATTTTGGTGTTTTTTAGCTACCAAAACAAACGGTGAAAACACCAAAATACAGTGAGAGGGCAATGTGTATCTGCAGGTAAATGCAAATATATATGCACATTTCTTTACATTATATAAGGTAGGTAGGTAGTATCACGGACATAACTGTAGTGTGCATTGACTGACTGTACTTAGTACAATATTGGCCTATACATGTACTCTACTGAGTACAATATTGGCCTATACATGTACTCTACTGGGTACAATATTGGCCTACTGTATATGTGTACTCTACTGTTAAACATAAAATTAAATGCGTAAAGATGTTATTTACTTCCACTCGTGACATCACATGATTCCACAAATAAACTTCCCAGTAAGTTTGAGGTTTCTGCTAGACGTTTCCTTGTAACCGCTCAACACAGTGATGTGACACGTTGCGAGCCTGTGGATGATCTGCAATGTTTGCTATTTTCTGAATGGCCTCTGGTTTAACGTCTGGCCTGGCCATCTGCACTTGGACTTGACCTGGTTAGCATGCCATGCTTACAGTATATGTATATCTATTAACAGTTCATTCATTATACTGCATTATAAGTGTCATTATGTAAGACATGACCATGGCTTTATTTACATCGATACTCCAGTCATACATTCTCCATGCTACATCAATCAGAAAGAGCAGAGCAACATGTGTATAGAGCTACTACGGCTCTCACTTCTGTTATTCTATAACTGGAACAAAATAATGCAACATTGCAATTCCTGACTTCTTCTACTGTAAGTGTCAGTTCACTGTCCGAATATGACATAACAGTAAAATGTTTAAAATGTGCCAATAGAATTGGCCTTTAATCATAAAATAGTATTTGTGGCTCTATGTATGCTTAATTGGCTGTTTTTTGTGTGTATTAGTGATGATATTAGTGCTGTTTTATCTCATCAGTGCAGTGGGTTTTTACTGGCTCGACTTCTGAGCAATGGCTGTTTAGTCTACTCTAAATTGTGGTTCTGATTTAAAAATCACTCTCATTTCAGAGAGAATGCGTAAATATTGAAATATATATTGCATATTCCCAAAAGGCATTCAAATATTGAGATATTTTTGTCCCATATCACCCAGTCCTAGTTCACAGAAAACACACACAGGCCTTGCCAGCTGTGTTTTCAGCTAAACTCCCTCCTCGCATTGTCGGGAAATCCCAGTGGGATTACCATTTGATTCACCGGGGAAATTCCTCATTGACCGTAATTTGAATCTAATTGAAGTGTTAATCAAATGCTATTTTATCATTGTTTTGAGAATGTGTTGCCATGTTCGCTTATTCTAAGCGACTTTGGGCTTCTTTTTCTGCAACGTTGCTTGTAAATAGGCCTATTGGTAACACTGCTGGAGACGGCGCTGAAGGGCTCGTCCGAGGTCGACCTAGAGAGAGAGACAGCATTGTAACTTTGACATGGTGTTTTTACTGTTATGAGACGTAATGTGGCTTTGATATACTTGTTTTCTCTTCAAATGACGGCAGTGTGTGTCTGGCAACAGCATGTCCTTGACAGAGGTCACTTTTACAGTAATTGCATAGTCTGTTGCATTCCTCGTTCTAAGTCTCTTTGGCTTGGACCGTTAGATAAATTGCTTAGATGTCTTCTGTGATTTAGTAATCAAGTCCATCATCAACGAAGGTACTGTTGTGAATATTTGCAGAATGACTTGTATACCATATGTTAATATTTGATATACAGGAGTCTCGATGCAATTTAGAAAGCTAGTTTGACTTGAAATGTATTGTGTGGCTGCCAGCAGCCTTTTAATGCAGTGTTGTGGATAAACTCTGGATGGAAGTCAGTGTAAACAGTACACTGAACACACATACGCCTATCGTATGAAATGTGCTTTATATAAATAAAGCAGGCTTGACTTGACTTGTCTGTGCTAGAGTAGATTATAGGCAGAGAGCAACGGTTCTGACTGCCAACAAACATTCTTTGAAGGAGGGCTGGTTACTATTTGTTGTGGATGAAATAAATCTGGATGAAAACATCTTCTGTTGTTGTGGATAAAACTCTGGATGAAAATATCTGCTTTAACCCATTAAGACTGGGAACGTATCTGTGTCATTTTAAGATTTCTTTGGCTATTCAAAAATAGCAGATATACAAGCTCATAGCGCGGCACGAGTGCCGCGCTATGAGCTTGTAGATCTGCTATTTTTGAAAAATCTTGAAAATGTGTGCAAATCTTTGAATATATATATTTTTTAAAGCGAACATTTGTCATTTGTTTCAGGGACCCCCAGAAGCAAAGATTGGAGTTACAAATGTTTGCTTTAGAAAGTATATATTCACAGATTTGCAAAACCTTTCACGATAAAAATGACAAGCTCATAATGCGGCACTCCGTGTATATCTGCTATTATTATTAAATGGATTAATCTCTCTCTATATATATATAAACGCACCAAATCTCTGCGCATCTGTCCGGGTTTCCCCCACATATCTCGAGAACCGGCGGGCCGATCGATGTCAAACTTGCCGTGTGCATCGGCGAGGAGCCGAGGTAGCGCAGTGTCGAGTGGGATCGGTCTGTGTGTGTGTGTGTGTGTGGTTGTCTGAGTCCCTTTTATGCCCATATATGGAGTTCCCCGATGTCATCAATCAATATGACGTCGTAGTACAGACATCACAGACTGGCCTCCAAGTACTATGATAGTACTGGGCACGGTACTAATTACTATGACAACGGAGTATTGCTTAACCGGAGGGGCATGCATTACCAACGGGCATCGGTACTTTAAAAGCGCCGTAAACATACAGTGTTCATGAAATCTTCCCCTAACCAATCATAGATTCACACAGGATGTGTTGTAACAGGTGTTTGTAAAGCAGGTTGCTTTAACGGGTTTTCTTAATTAGCCCATTTAAAGTATCTTGGCTTTGATTTTATACTATAATTAAGCTGTTATTTAAGCTACAGTAGCTGTGTGTTTGAACTGCGTCGCACGTCTGCCAACAATCTGTCCTTGATAAAGGTCGGCTAGCTCTTTAAATTCATTTAAATCGTATTCTCCATCGAGTGAAATAATTCTTCAATTCCTCAGTAGAAAATGCCGTGTTCAGACACGATCGCGATCCATTGTCTGATTTGTATATCATCGTCATTCATCAAGTCCAGGATGAATGGTTGACATTTTACCTTTCATGTAGTAGAGTGTATTGTGTTCTGCAGTCATTCAGAATGAAGTTTAAATAAATAGTGACTCAGAGCGTAAATATAAGTGAGTCACCGCTGGCAAAGCAGAAGGAACGCACGGCAACCAAACAGTGTACTGTAGCTCACATTAAGCCTGCAGTGTCAGTAGCATCTTAACAGTACATCAAACCCAGAATAAAAATGACAAGAGAATTCAACCGGCCTAAATAACGACTGAAGACTTTCCAAAATGCCTGCCCGCCTCTGTCAGCGACCACGTTTTACTATCGGCCTAGAATGTCAAGTTTACTACTGCCATAGAGTGTCAAAGAAGCATTGCATAAAACATGCCAATGCTCCTGTAAAAAGTGTAATATTTTTAGTTAATAGTTACGCTCATTAAACCATAACTCAACACCGTTTGACAAAGTAGGGGTGAGAGGTCGTGACCTTGAGTCCAGAGCAGCTTCCAGTGAGGGTCCGGGGACGGTAGAGATAATTCCTCCTCCCAGCCAAAGGTCATAAACACCACACCATCATAAAGCCATGTGTGTTTTTAACTGGGGCAGCTGTTCATATTAAAGGCCCAGGGACACTTGACAGGAGATAGGCAGGCTTCCACAAATCTGGGATAGCTTGTATAGATTAAAGCTATACGAAGAGTATGTTAATGGTATAATGAAATAATAATACAAAAAACAGTAACATTTTACACTATGCATACTGTGTTAAAAGTCAACTGATTGTTTTAGAAAAATAACTTGAGAAGCAACTGGTTAATTTTTAGAACACAAATGTGTGATATCAGAGTAAATTAACAAAAAGTAACCACAATGTAAACAGAGACTAAATAATAACTGAACAATTTTAAAGACACGTCATGGTGTCTTATTCTTGGATACATAGCAAAGCTAAGGTAGTGTAATCTAAAATAATAGCTAACAGCAGCTAAATTAATTTGTTGCACAACCCCTTTGACAAGCATCAAGCAGAAATGTTGGGGGAGATCAGATGCCATTCCTCAGCTTGGAAGGGAAAAGAGTCTAGGATGCTTGGAGAGCATTAGCCATTGATTGTCTTGTGGGTCATCACCAGTGCTTTGAATTGGATGCGTTGGATGCAGGCAGCAACCAGAAGCCAGGGAATGGAGCACAGAAGGCGGGAGTCATGTGAAAATGTCAGTCCAGGCGTTCTGGATCAGTTGTAGGGGTTTGAGCATGCAGGCAGACCAGCAAGGAGGGAGTTGCAATAGTCAACCTGGAGATGACTGAGGCCTGGATAAGGAGCTGGGCCGAGTCCCTGCCTGGTGAGGAAGAGTCTAAGGAATGTTACCTCTACACCAAAAGGATGCCCGAACTTTACCAATATGTAAATCCTGTCATTCTATTGTCGAGGAAGACATGTGAAGATCAGACAGCATTTATCAACAATACGCTATGTGAGCTTGCACTGTAAAATTGCCTACAGCCTGCGTAGAACTCGTCAAAACTTTGCACATCCATCCTTGGTTTTATGTAGACTGGCGCGCAGAGAGAGTGAGCTTTCTGCATACAGAACTCATTGGGAAGTGTTGCTTTATTTTCACTTTCTCTTCGCGATAAACGGTCAACATTAAATGATAAAAGTAGAAGCAAAACGAGCACAACTCAGTCCTTTAAAACAACAGTTCACCGGGTGCACGGACGTGTTTCGGCGTCAAGCCTTCAGCAGCGAGAAGAGATATAGAAGAGATATAGAGATAGCACTGAGGGCAGCCGCAGTTGAGTTGAGAGAGTGCGTCTGAAAATCGGAAGTCACTGATTTGCGTATATACATTATACGCACTACAAGGGAAGCTATCCATTATATTGAGTATGTACGTGTGTTAATAATTAATGGGTTTATGATGTTTATTATCTATTGCCTTCAGTCCTATATTGATATCTTCAACCTCTCATTCTTAATCTTGGGGAGAAAAATCTGCTTTGTACAAGATTCCAACATTCTATGTAATGACAAGCCTTACTACATTCAAAACATACCAATAGCAAACCAGACTCATTCCAACATGCCAGTCACAGTTGACCTCCAGGCGGGCCATGGTACTAGCCATGCCCAAGATGAGAGCTCATAGGCGGGGAGAGGGTGTCTGAGGTGAGTGGGTGTCTGGTTGTGGCGGTTCCAAAAGCTCCATGCGGTTCATGGCTCTGTTTTAGCCACACAGAGGGCCCTCTGAGTCTGGTAGAAGCAGTGCAGTGGTCCCTGGGCACTTGGAACATGGCATTACGGACAGGAATAACAAAAGTCTTCCAGAGAAGGCTGGGAGTCTCCCTTGTCCCCTGGTGAATATCAGTACAATACAAAAAAATGTACAAATACACATACATGCCAGGCAAATGCAAACTGTATTCACAGGTGGCTCATTATCTTGATACAGATCACAAGACATAAACGATGACCTGACCCCAATCCTGACTTGTATTGTCTGCGTGTGTTGTTGGCAAACAGGTTGAATTAGAGTTTTATATACACTCACTCACACACACACACACACACACACACACACACACACACACACACACACACACACACACACACACACACACACACACACACACACACACACACACACACACACACACACACACACACACACACTGCTTGTTCACTCATAATATTTCTCATCTCTCCATCCATCTTCCATCACCTCCCTCTTCGATCTCCATGTCTGTATGTTTAATCGTGCTTGCGTACAGAGAAGAGTACATCTAATCCATAACGCCCCTGTCCTTGGCACACACACACACACACACACAGTCAGTAATTCACTCCACTGATCATAAAATGTCCCAGAGCTTCAGTGCTCATCATTCTCAAATCGTGTGTGTGTGTGTGTGTGTGTGTGTGTGCGCGCGTGCGCGCACACGCGTTTGACAGTGCGTTAAACAGCTGTTACCTCACAGTAACTACAAAACACACAGGTACACAGACACACAGAATGGAACAGAGCCTTAATCAGTATAATTGGTAACACCTGTGAAGGAAGTAGGGAAGAGGCCCAATTTCTTTTCAATGTGGTTGCTGTGCATAGAGCCTATTAGCATGGATCACATTAGACACAACAGAGACAGGACAGCACATACAGAGAGCAGCAGACCTTGGAGGTCGTTGGTAAACAGAATGGTGAACATTGATCAACACGATTTATCATTGACCCTCAACTCTGAACACTACAGATCACCATGTTTAGATTCTTAACACAACAAGACATGTCACAGTAACACATCTGAAATGTATAAAGTTTCATGGCCGTGGATAAAAGATGTTAAATTGGAAAGAATCAGGTGTTTGTTGGGTGTCTGATATTTACTCCCTGATATCTCCCACAATGATTGTCTACAACAGTGGTTCTCAACCAGTTTCATTTTACGCTCTCAAGAGTTAAATTATTGTTAAACAGCTGCATGACTTAATTAAATAATTCTTATTTTGATCAACGTTTGCCTGGTACTATGTTACCAACATCAATACAGCATTGAATTGTGGACAAAATCGTATCCAACGACAACAAAATATTCCAAGTCTTGGGTCTGATAGTCTAAATCAAACGGTGGTTCCGTGGCTCAAATGCCGAATAAATAATGGACCTTGATATGAAAAGGGTTGAAAATTTCATTTGTCGGATAATGAACGATGGCTGGCATATTGGACAGCGTTTGTCTGGTCCTTGTTTTGTCTTGGTGAAACGTCTTGGCAAGTTGGCAAAAAGTTGTGTGAACTTTGGAAACTTGAAAACTAAAGTGAACAGATTATGGAAGGGGGGGGGGGGGGCAAAGTTTGATGGCCTTGTGTTGTGATCTGTGGATGATGCAGTCAGTGTATTATTGGATCATTGCTAAGTCTCTGAAGCCAGCCTGTCTGTCTGCCTCTTCCGCAATCTTGGAATGTTCCAGAGATGGTCTGTAATTCCAGGAAAAAAAAGAAACCTTCATTTTCCTGGTAGGCAGAAGTAAAATGGAAATTGGAAATGGTGGGAGCTGTCTTATGATGAGGCTACTGTAGGTCATTGTGGACAGAGCTTTGCACACAAACACACAGCATCAGTACAATAGTTTAGCAATTGCTTTTGCGGCTTGGCTAATACGCAGAATGGTAAACAAATGAAATGGTAAACAACAATGCAATAAATAAAACGGTATACAGGATCATGTTGACAGATGGGTGGTTCGTGAGTTGGATGAGATGTTTGTGATGACAGGGAGGGAGTGCAAACCGTTATTGAATCTGGTGGTTTTTGCATTTTGATGTTGCAATATCTGTATCTCCTCCCTGAGTCAAGCGGGGGAAAACGGTTTGAGATTGTATTTTCCTAAGGAGGGCGACAGTTTGACGCCTTGAGCTCAGATATCCTGTGAAAGGACCATATTGTAAGACATTCACAGGTGTTACCAATGATACTAATGAAGGCTCTGTTCCATTCTGGTCAGACTGAGTCAGGGTGCTGATATTGTGCATGTTGGCTCACTGGAAACACTCCCAAATGGCCCTTTACGGGTGTGTAAGTCTGAGAGTGTACAAATGGAACCAAATGGACCCGTAAGGGTCCATTTGGTTCCATTTGTACACTCTCAGGGTTATGGGGGTCGTGGAAATCTGGAACTACTGTGCTACAGTACACTAAATGGAACAGAGCCTTCATTAGTATCACTGGTAACACCTGTGAAGGAAGTGATAATATGGCTGCTGTGCATAGAGCCTATTGGCTGAGACGGAGGGTAAGGGAGTTTTGTTTGACCACCTGATAACCTATTCCTTTCCGTATCACCAGAACCATTGGAGTTAGATACCGCAGTCTTCTGTGTTACTTCACCTCCTGCCCCGAAGGCCAAACCAATCAGAGGCAAGGGAAATCGACCAATGGCGAGCCTCCTAGAGGTCCTGACCTGAAACGGGCTCTCACTTTGGGGTCAGGGGTTAAAGTTCATGGCTATAATTACAATCGGTGGTCAGGGTGTGTGTGTGGAAGTCTGTAGTTGGCTGCCCTGTGTGACATCATCATCCCTCGCCACGTGGCCCGTCAGATTAACTGGCCTGTAATCTCTTAATCCTGTTGTCAACAAGACCAGACTCTCTCTCTACTCCTCTCCTCTCCTCTCCTCTCCTCTCCTCCCCCTGTCATAACTATTTCTCTCTCCATCTGTTATCGTCAGGAATGTTTCCATGTTGAATGAGATGACACAGTTCATTCATTAAGAAATAATTAACATCCTCTGTGTCTCTCTCTCCCTCTCTCTGTGTTCCATTTGCTCTGGTCTTTGTGACCTCTTAGGTTGTCATGACCACACACACACACACACACACACACACACACACACACGCACACACGCACACACGCTATATTGCTAATGGAGCTGCTGAATGTCATGCACCCACATCTGTCATCTGCTGTCATAATGCCGGCCATGCCCCTGTATGCTGTTGCATTTATTATTTATTGTTATTGCATTGTTTATCGTTTTAGTTGTTTACCATTTCTGTTGTATTAGTTGAGCCACGAAGCAATTGCAAAACTTATTGTAATGATGCAGTCTGTTTGTGTAACTGTCCTTCAATGCCCCCAATACGCTGTATCATCCACACAAGGACGACGAGGCCATGAAGCTTCGTATATATTACATCTGTAACTCAATCTGACATGTTGGTGCAATCTAGTGGTCAAAGATCAAGGTTATGCCGTGCCGGCCACTAGATCAGCCACAGACCTATAGCTCACATGCATCACAATGTGATGGGTTGTGAGCAGTGGTGGAAAAAGTACTCAAATTCTTTACTTAAGTAAAAGTACCAATACTGAAATATAAAAATACTCTGTTATAAGTAAAAGTCCAGAATTAAAAATTTACTTGAGTAAAAGTACAAAAGTATTGGCAACAAAAATGTACTTAGAGTACCAAAAGTAAAAGTACTAAATATTTGAAAATAGCAGATCTACAAGCTCACAACGCGTCGCGACACATTTTGCTGGGGACCCCCTGGAACCCCTGGGGGTCCCCGGACCCCACTTTGAAAACCAATGCTGTAGACTATACTGTAATGAACAGTGCAGCGCCGCGAGCTGGGATCGAATCCCAAGTCCCACTCACCAGTTCGGCCAACAGCCCCCTGCGCCAAGAGAGCTAGCTAGTTCCGGCCGCTTATGAGGATGCTACGATACTATCACTATTTGACATACAGTACTGCAAAGTAAATGGGATTTAAGTGGTTTATAACATGCTTTCTGCTACAGCGAAATGCCCTTTTTTAATATGTCACGCTGTGATTGGTCTATTTTGCAGACATGCAGACTCATCCCACAATGCATTGTGAAAAGTAGTGTACAACTGATGGTCACTATCGCAAACCCTGTATGCATTGCGCTGAAAGACAAATGCCGCCATTTATGTGCGAGCAATTGTGTCATCAGCTTGACCCGGGAAGTGTCCAAAATGTGTATTTTAATTTAGCTGATGAGTTGACTATGAAGCCCTTTATAGGCAGTACGGAGTTGTGAATGAATGTGTGATTTCGGACACACAGCCAATGTGAAACAAGACCTAATATTTATGATACTATCTAGTGTAATAAAGTGTTGTTTTGTACAACAGTCGAGCTCCATGGCACAGGGACAGGAGGAGCCCTGTTGTCCTGTCCTGTCAGCCAGGTGTGACAGAGCAAGCAGCTCGTTATAGAGGCTCGTTAGGAAGGCTTGACACAGCCCGGTGAACTGTCCTGTCATGGAAGCTCATTATGGCTGTATGGACAGGCCTGGCTCGTTAACGACTCATTACAACACCTGGCTTGATAAGGCCAGGTGTCGTTCTGATGGCGAGGAAAATTAAGATGACGATGAATATGATGAAGGTGGTCTTTTCGCCAGGCTACACTCTGATTAGCGATGCGTTTAGGGATGGGACGATAATCGTCACAAAAAAATATTGTGAAATTATCCTCCGTCATACACTAGCTGCAAATTCACTTAAGCCCGCTATACTTGATCAAACGGACCTGTAAAGAGTGCATTTGGTACGCTCTCATTTCACTCTACACAAATTGTTGCGTTGCATCGCGTTGTGAGCCTGTATATCTGCTATTTTCTAAACAAACCTGCCCCATATGAAGACAAAAAAATCTAGGAAGACTAGAAATACAACAATGTTATGGTTACCTTGGGTGGTACCAAAATGTGGCTTGGCCCCTAGACTACTGGTCTTCTGTGTCTGTAATATGCTCTGTCCATATTATCTTGTGAGAGTACATAGACTAGGGTTACAGAGGTAACAGTTCCAACAGAGATTCCCAAGGCTTCCTTTCTCGGGCCACATTAACTACTTCTACCTCCGGCGGGATACCGACTCCTGAGGCATTCCAAGGCCAGCGGGGAGATCAAATCCCCCATCTGGTCCTCCCTTGGTCTGCCCCGTGGTCTCGGCCCAGCGGGATGTACCCCAAAGGCCCCTGTAGGGAGATGCCCAGGAGGCCTGTGTTTTAATGTCTTAACTTCTTGAGACTGTAGCTGTGGTTTAGAGCATGTGCCTTTTACTCTGTGATTGGTATTGTTTACGATAAAGTCCAGTGGTGGAAAGTAACTAAGTGCATTTAGTTAAGTAGTGTACGTAATTAAAATGTTGAGGTATTTGCACTTTACTTGAGAATTTCCAATTTCCAACTTTTACTTCTAGTCCACTACATCTCGTATCCAAATATTGTACTTTTACTTTTGTTACTTTAAGTACATTTCGATGCCAATACTTTTGTACTTTTACTCAAGTGATTTTTTTATTCCGGACTTTTACTGTAAAAGTCCGAGTAAAACATGTGAGTACTTTTTCCACCACTGACCAGAACCTTTCCAGGTAAAGGAGTCTCTCTTTGGGGGTGACAAAAAAGATTGACCAGTAGATTGAGAGCTTTGCCTTCTGGCTCAGCTCTCTTTTGGTCACAACAGTGCGGTACATCATAGGCGGCGGGTAATGAAGGCTATGTTATGCTGGGAAATTCTGGGAATTGTGCAAATTATATATAATATATGTGCACAGCATTATTTAGTTCATTTTTTGATAATAAATCAGTAAAATCAGGCAAAAATAAGAGTCAAATAACCTAACCCTAACCTAACCCTAACCCTATAACCGAAATAAAGTAACCAAAAACTAAAAAGAAACGAACAAAATCCGTCCAGAAACCGCATTTTCGCACGCGGCTGACCCCTAACCTTCCCAATTGTCAAGCTCATCCGCCGCCTATGCGGTACATTGAACACAGCACTGACCCTGCTTCTCCCATTGCCCTCGCTCAGGAACAAGGCCCCCCTACTCCTTCACTCGGGCTAAGGTCTCATTCACTACCTTGAGTGAGATAAGTGGATGAAGATGGATGGACGGAGTATATGTTCCAGTGACTTAGCTTAACCATGCTGTGCTTAACCCAGCTTAGCTAAGCTAACAGTAGCATTGTGAACTGAATGGCCAAACTGCTTAGCAGGCTAACCGTATAGCAATAGGTGTGACTATTTCTGTAGCTCTTAGTCTCACTTTCACCCCTTCAGCTTAACAACATGAACCTCTCTATTGTGGGCATGGCATAATGGGTGAACATTATAGCCGGATATAAGCTCACAACGTGTCACGTTGCGACACATTGTGAGCTGACTCTGAATTCCCCCCGCAGGACTAATAAGGTATACCAAAAAATAGGATGCAGTTAATTTGCGTCATCCAGGCTGAGTCACACACACACACACACACACACACACACACACACATACACACACACACTGTGTGTGTGAGTCGTCATGCTCATACATGACTAACAGGCAGCTCCTACATGATGGGTTTCTCAATGAGTTGTGTTTCCCAAAGAGAGAGAGAGAGAGAGAGAGAGAGAGAGAGAGAGAGAGAGAGAGAGAGAGAGTGTGTGTGAGTGAGAGACCCCAGGGAGAAAGAGAGAGAGAGATACAGTGGAGGACAAGTGGGAGAGAGAGAGAAAGAATGTGAGTGAATGAAAGAGGACTGTTGCCTATTCATGCAACTCATGATTGGCCCTCATTCAGTGCTCTGTGTGTGTGTGTGTGTGTGTGTGTGTGTGTGTGTGTGTGTGTGTGTGTGTGTGTGTTCGTGCGCGTGTTGTGGTTGTGAGTCTGCGTGTGTGTGTGTGTGTGTGTTGTGCTTGTGAGTCTGCGTGTGTGTGTGTGTGTGTGTTTATTGTGAGCGTGTGTGAGCGTGTATTTCTATGCATCACCTTAATTCACATCATGCATCACCTTAATTCACACCAGGACAAGTTGAAACTGGCAACATTTGTTTTATCTGTAAATGGATTGCAAGATCTTCAATCCTCCAGTGGTTTAACATTAAGCTGAGGAATCTCTTTGTGTTCTCACTTCAGTGTATCACCAACTGATGTTACCATACCCGGCTACTACACTCATCTGCTGATAAATACTACACAATAATATAGGGGTGCAAGAGTTAATCGAACTAATCTGAATAACCGATTATAAAAAGCAATCATTTAATAAAATAATTGATTAATAATTCATCCCACCTTTGGGCAAGTCATTGTAGGTGAAAAGTTTCAAAATAAATTGGAGATCGGCTATGTTCACAATTCTTCTAAGTGTGAAATAACGCTTAGGTGGTTAATACATTTGTGGCTATAAAAACGAAATATAAAAAGTGTAAAAAACAAGCTTCTCAATTATTCGATTATTCCAAAAGTTTATTAATAAGAATAATCGGTATGAAAATAACCGATAGTTATACTATACCTATACCTACAGTAATACTACTATAGGCTATAGATCTGTTGGGAATCCGGTCCAGTGAGTTTAGGATTTAAAGTGATTCAGTTAGCTTACACTCGTGTTTATTAGGATTTAAGATGTATCAAGCAGCAGTACCAGTACCACACACACATTGAATTATAAGCACACACGCCATTATTGACATGAACACACAGCAGTTGTCACAATATAGCAGGCACAGGCCAGCTAGCTCAAAGCTCTGGCACGCAATACCTTTACATAAGTCATAAAAGTTATTTAAAGGCATATTAAAGGATAGATTGACTGACTGACTGACTGAATGACTCACTCTTTCTTTCTCTCCACTCTTTCTAACTCTTGAGGTGTGTTTTCAAAGACATCCATGTGAAAACATGCACACATCCTTTATGGCAGCAGTTTTGGTGTTCAAAAACTTCCGGCAAGCTTTCTAGTAATTCCTAGCAGTGAAAACATTATCACTGTTTCGGATAACATGATGACATTGACAAAGAGGAAGAGAGAGTGTTGAGTAACTAAGTACATTTACTTATACTTATACCTATAAACTACAACAATTTTTACTCCACTACAATTATTAGAAAACTTTAGTTACTAGTTACTTTGTAGATTTGTATTATTATTACAAAACATACATCAACCACTTCAACCCTGTATACATTTCAGCCACTTGAAAATAGCTGATCTACAAGCTCACAATGCATCATGATGCGACGCAGTGTGAGCATGTAGATCTACTATTTTCAAAAGATTTGTATACACTTGAAAAGTTGAAATGGGACATTCTGTATAATTAGTACTTTCTATTTTTGGTATTATTGGGTACTATTGATACTTTTTTTTTTTTGGGTACTATTGATACTTTTTTTTTTTTTTTTCCACCACTGCAGAGCGTTCTTTCTTACTGGTTCCGACCATTAAGACCGGTGTGGTCGAGCGAGCATTGATTTGAAGAGAGAGAGACCGGCTTCGAATGGTATCAATGTATTGAATGGGAGATTATCACGTTTTATCAGACCATTGAATGGGCGAGTAGGCGACGTGTAGGCGATACACGGACCTACCCACGATTTGTCAGACCATTCATTGGGCGTAATCAGGAGCTACTGACCTACTTGGAGGCAGATCAGTCCCCACAAACAATATTTACGATTCTGTGCCTATCGGTACATAACTCCAACGGCGCTGAGTACGCTCAGGCGAACGTCGCACCGTTCAGGACCGCAACTCGGTCGCTTTAGCTCCCTCGGTGGAACTTCACGGGGCTCCAGTTCGCCTGAGACTGCGCGCCTCCGTCATGGTCCGAAACCGAAACCAAAACTGAACTATTTAAGTCATCTCCGTTGGTAGGTCAGTATGTCTTGATAACACCCAATGAATGGTTTGATAAATCGCGGGTAGGTAAGTAGGTCGCCTACTTCGCCCATTCAATGGTCTAATAAAAGGTGATAATGTCCCATTCAATGCATTGATAGCATCCGAATCAGGTGCTTTGGAATGGATACTGGATGAGCTCCGTTTATAGGGAGAGGGTGGGCGAGAGAGAGACAAGAGAGAGAGAAAGAGAGAGGGGCACAGCTGTCTTTCATATGATTTAATAAGTGGCCGTTTACAAAAACGAACGATCGGTTAAGTTGACATTTCAAGATACGGTGTGTCGTCTTGGACATGAGATTTTAGGCTGGAAACGAAAACTGCCAACTCCACCTGTTCTCCTCTGACTCCTCTGGTCTTTCAATGGATTAAAGTTACATTAGCCAGCTTGCCGATGGAAGTCTCGCGTGCTTACGGTCACCTCTCGCGCAATTATGAAGTACTATTCCACTATGCGATGAGACGAATGAAAACGGTCGCATAACGGGCATTACCAGCACTTTTTCTGCCAAGGAGGCCATGTTGAAAACGACTCTCCCACTGCCTATGCCAGCAACTTATGCTAATTCTTTAGCCGGAGATGTACTGGCACTGTAGTGAAAACATGGCTTTGGGGAATTTGTCTTTGTATACCAACCAGTGTTCTTCATGCCAAATACACACACACACACACACACACACACACACACACATTGACCCACTTACTCCCTGGGGGAGCGCGTGCGCGCGTGCGTGTGTGCACGTGTGTGTGTGTGTGTGTGTGTGTGTGTGTGAACCCCTATCCAGCTTTGTTGTCATACCAATTAACATACCAGTAAGACAGAGAGCGAGGGACAGAAAGAGGGAGATTGACTAAAGACAGACGGAGGGTAAAACTGTACACTTTAACACAGTCAGTTTATAAACCTCCACATGTTACAGATGTGGGAGAGCTTTTGTCTGTTGTCTGTGTATGCATGGGTGTTATTTGTTCTGCATGTTACCGTCTGTGCGTACGCACAGTATGTATTCAAATAGCTTTACATGGGTATGTCATGTCATCTCATGAAGTTTGTTATTTCAGGGGAGATTATGCGGGGTGGGAGCGGCTAGCTACTGTATGGGAGAGTGAAAACCAGATCTAAAGGGGGTTTATCCTTCTAATAAAGGTAGATTAATGTCTCTTTCTACTTCCTGGAGTCTTGTATGTTGCAGTACTGTGACTCAGAGCCTCTTGCTTGATGACCAAAAGCCTACTATCTCCCTCAGCCAAGGTGCAATTCCCCTTTAGGCGAGTGGTTAAGATGACGATCGCTTTCCACGCGGGAGACCCGGGTTCGATTCCCGGGTGTTACATATATGTGGTATACTGACTGTATGCTATTGTCTGTTTTCAGGAGTGTTTTTAATTCCCTACCTGCTGATCGTCTTCGTTGGAGGGATTCCCATATTCTTCCTGGAGATCGCTCTGGGACAGTTCATGAAAGCAGGAAGTATCAATGTCTGGAACATCGCTCCCCTGTTTAAAGGTACAACATACGCGCACACACGCACGTGCACACGCACACGCACACACACAAAATGTGTTAGTATAGCATCAAAATCCGTTGAACCACTTTAATCCCATTTACATTGGCTATTTGCCAAAATAAATCTTGAGCATTTTTGAAAAGCATGGAATATTTTAACACTTTACAACACACATCTTGTATGGGGGTCTCTGGCACAAAATATTTTCACCAAATACACATTCATTTGGGGGTCCTTGACATGAAAAGGTTTGAGAACCACTGGCCCTGGACATGAACTCTCACCTTAAAACAGACACATGACTAAATGTCATATGGTCAGGGTGGAGTGGAGTGTTTAATGTAGATGTGAGAGTGTATATATAGTGATAACAGTCTTTATAAATGTACTTTATAAAGTGATAACATGGTGTGAATGTACAGTAGTCAGGTGTGTACGTGTCATATGTCACATGATACACACACACATACACCACGTCTACTGGAAAACTACCAGCCTGTTATCAAACTGATACAAGGTTCAGCATGTGTGATAACAACCTGCCCACACACACACACACACACACACACACACACACACACACACACACACACACACACACGCACACGCACACGCACACACACACACACACACACACGTGGAAAAAGTACTATTTTGTTTTACTTAAGTAAAAGTTCGGAATTCAAAATTTACTTGAGTAAAAGTACAAAAGTATTGGCATCAAAATGTACTTAAAAGTACCAAAAGTAAAAGTACTCATTATGCAGAATGTCCCATTTCAAGTTTTCAAAATGTATAAAAATCTTTTGAAAATAGCAGATCTACAAGCTCACAATGCGTCGCATTGTGAGTTTGTAGATCGAGCTAGAGTGAGCTTGTAGATTTTCAAATAGCCAAAATAGAGCATTAGTGGTTAATGTATGTTTTGTAATAATAATCAAAATCTACAAATGTAACTAGTAACTAAAACTGTCAAATAATTGTAGTGAAGTAAAAGTACAATATTTGCCTCTGAGATGTAGCGGAGTAGAAGTAAAAGTATTGAAAATTGGAAAATATTCCAGTAAAGTAAAAATACCTCAAAATTGTACTTAAGTACAGTACTTGAGTAAATTTACTTAGTTACTTTACACCACTGTCCACAACTCCACGTAGAAGAAAATGGTACAAGGACACAAATATCGAAGGTTCAGTAGGTGAAAACATTTTCTGGTCCCCCAAATTAATTGGCCATTAAAAGCTGTCGAGTATTATCAGCATAACAATGACAGGAGAGCTTGTGAGCAGAGAGAGTACAGTAGAGTGTCATTAATGTTGAAATAAATCCACCTGTAGGGTGTCGACAGATGAAGCTGTGGCTTTAACAGAGGTGAGGGGGTCCGCAGCCGCTAATAATGACCCCTGAGACCCTCCCGAGTTCCAGAGTCTGATCCAAGGACACTCCAGGGTGTCCAGTGTCCTGCTGGGTTTCTCTGAACCTTGCGTCTCCTAAGGTCCTGCTGCTATCTTTATGCGGTCACATGTGTTTTATTTCTGTCTTAACGGTTTGACTTCCAGGTCAGCTTTACACCCAGTTACACACTAACACTACCTGGGAGCTACCCTTTATAACCACGGTCTACTGGGAGCTGCCCAGTAGGCTCTATGCACAGCAGCCATGTTGGAAAGAAATTGGGCCTTCACAGGTGTTACCAATGATACTAATGAAGGCTCTGTTCCATTCTGGTCAGGGTGCTGATATTGTGCATGCTGGCTCACTAGAATTTGGTTCCCAAATGCCCCCTTATGGTGGGTGTGTAACTCTGAGAGTGTACAAATGGAACCAAATGGACCCGTAAGGGTCCATTTGGTTCCATGGTTCCATTTGTACACTCTCAGAGTTATGGGGGTCCTTGAAAATAAGACAACCACTGTGCCACACTAAATGGAACAGAGCCTTAATTAGTATCATTGGTAACACCTGTGAAGGAAGGAAGGGCCCAATTCATTCCCAATATGGCTGCTGTGCATAGAGCCTATTGGTCACTGGGAGCTGACCAGTGCAACCACAGTCTTTTATTGTTGGTCACTGGGAGCTGACCAGTACAACCACAGTCTTTTTATTGTTGACTCGTACATCCAGTAAAAGTTAGTTAGAACGTTAGTGTAAGTTGATTAGTTTGCTGGTTTGTGTGTCTGTGAGATTACCAAGAGCGTTTGTTGGTGAATCACAGCATGACAGAGAACAGCATTCTTTTATAACAGTGCAAGCGTCAAGATGACAAACAGAAACGGATGTTTCTGTTCATCTGAAACATCGTCATCAGAAACTGATGGCAACATGTGTTCAACAGGGGACTCAAATCATGGTTAAAATCAAATCAAACAGTGCTCACATGAATAGATTCTGACTGGTTATTGGAACGACTACAGTATGTTGCTTTTGTTTCACATTGGGTCGGATTTTGATTATCTTTAATTATTTTGTATTTGAGTGGGTTTTAGATTAGTATTATTCTATTGGAAAAGCCTCCTGTGGACAGGTGTTTTAAATTAGCACTTGTGCTACAACGCTCAAAACAATGCATGTGGTTGCTTTGTCCAATGTAATAGGCTCTATGCACAGCAGCCATTTTGGAGAGAAATTGGGCCTCTTCTTACTTCCTTCACAGGTGTTACCAATGATACTAATGAAGGCTCTGTTCCATTCTGGTCAAACAGAGGCAGGGTGCTGATATTGTGCATGTTGGCTCACTAGAAACACTAGTGGGTCTCAAAGTGTAGGTCCAGGGACCCTCATGGTTCCTTGAGGGGGTGTAACTCTGAGAGTGTACAAATGGAACCAAATGGACCCTCCCGGGTCCATTTGGTTCCATTTGGCTCTCAGAGTTCCTTGAAATTAAAGTTAAAGTTTGAGAACCACTGTGCTACACTAAATGGAACAGAGCCTTCATTAGAATCATTGGTAACACCTGTGAAGGAAGTAAGGAAGGGGCCCATTTTTTGTCCAATATGGCTGCTGTGCATAGAGTCTATTGTGATGCGTGTCCATGTCAAACAAAGTCAACATAAACGTAAACATTGTTGCCATGATAGAAAGTAACATTACTACCTTTTAGAACAAATGTGACTTTATGTTATGTATGTGATTGAGCAGATAGTCAAACCTACCTGTCTAAAGCAACATAAAACAAAAAAATGTATCTAAATAACAGAAACATGTGAACAAGTAACAAACATACAGTACAGTAGCTACATAGTCAACTTGCATCCATCGAATAAAGGTGACAAGAAGAGTGTAGGATGTGTATGTGGAGTGTTGTCCAGGGTGTTTCACGGGAGGCCTCGACCAGCCTCCCTGTGTTTAGCTGATCTAAGTGAGCAGGGAGGGTTTTAGTGTAGGGGTGGGTCATGTCCTGAAGGTATGCGGGTGCCATGCCTTTAGTTGTGACAGTGCCTTGTGACGATGTCTGCTGTTCATTGTCATTGTTTCAGTGCTCTGAATTGACTAAACATTGAACATTCTCAACTCATTTCTGAATGACAAGAGAGCACTCAGAGTTCACTCTCTCTGAACTCTTTATTGAACTTTAACCCATTAATGCATCTGTGTCATTTTTAGATTTGAGCTAAAAAAAAGCATTATTTTACACTTTGGCTATTCAAAAATAGCAGATCTACAAGCTTGTAGCGTGGCACTCGGGGGAGTGCCACGCTACAAGCTTGTAGATCTGCTATTTTTGAAAAGTTGTGAAAATGTGTGCAAATCTGTGAATATATATACAGTATATTATTTTAAAGCGAACATTTTTAACTCAAATCTTTGCTTCTGGGGGTCCCTGGAACCAAATATTTTCAGATGGGGGTCCGCGGCCAAATACATATGATTTTGGGGGTCCTTGACAATTATGAAAAAGTTTGAGAACCACTGATATAGCAACACACGTTTTTTTTGTTGTGAACTGTTGGGATTTAGAAGACATTTGTTGAATTGGCTTACAGTACAGTGAGCGTATGCTGACAAACAATTCTGTTGTTATTTTCCTCTCCAGGTCTGGGTTATGCATCCATGGTCATCGTGTTTTTTTGTAACACCTACTACATCATGGTCCTGGCCTGGGGTTTCTACTATTTCATCAAGTCCTTCAACTCCACCCTGCCCTGGTCCACCTGCACCAACCCGTGGAACTCGGTCAACTGCATCGAGAGCTTTCGCCACGACGTCTGTAAGAACGGCACCCTGGTGAACAGCACGCTGGTCAACGCCACCCTCCCTCCCAACATGACCTGCGAGGACCTCGCCCACGCACGCTCGCCCATCATCGAATTCTGGGAGTGAGTTCCTGCTTCTGTTCTTTTGTGTGGTGTTGTGTTTATTTAGTTTTGTGCTCAATAATTGTAATGACTTAAGCACCGTATTTCATCGTATGACAAATAGCGAAAATAGCTCATCAATTTTGTTTTACTATTTTTGAAACCTTGACCTTCTGTCTTGTCAAGTCCAAATAAAAATAAATGAACCGAAAAATGTAGTTTAAATGGTTCTAGTGTCACGATTCTTCTTCAGGTCCGTGCAACAAAAGCCTTCCCCCATTGGCTGTAGTGCCAAAACTGCCAGCCAACACGCATGCACGCACACGCGCACGCACGCAAACACACACACACACACACACACACACACACACACACACACACACACACACACACACACACACACACACACACACACACACACACACACACACACACACACACACACACACACACACACACACACACACACACACACACACACACACACATATGCTGCTATCTTTACACAGTCACATGTGTTTTATTTTTGTCTTACAGTATGATTACCTGGTCAGATATACACAGGGTTACGTAGTAACAGTGGCATAGCTGTAGACGGTGCAGCCACACTGGAGCCCGTTTGGCGCCTGTGAGGTGGGGGGGGGGGGCTTGTGCCCACCTGTGGTATGCTGGGGGCGGAGGTCGCACGGGTGCCCACTGGGTGGGGGTTTCGTGCCCACCTGTGATATGCTGGGGCGGAGGTCGCGCGGTTGCCCGCGGGGTGGGGGTTCCGTGCCCACCTGTGGTATAGTGGGGCGGAGGTCGCACAGGGTGCCCGTGGGGTGGGGGTTCCGTGCCCACCTGTGGTATGTCGCCGGGTGGAGAATGGGCCCTTTGCGAGTGAGTCAGAGTGCCGGTGACAGACACTTCATTGACCAGAATAACCTAAAACACAAATCTAAAATGCACCATCATTTAAGAGTCTGCACATGTATGGGATTGGTGATTTCTTGTATCTCTCAGTTTAGCTTTTTGAAATGTCCAGTGTGTTTGCGTTCCTTGTTTGGCGACCAGAGATCTCCTTCCTGAGGCGGGGAAGACGGTTTCTGAAGTTTCTGGCAAAGTCGAGGCGCAGTTCAGTGCGACTCTCTGCTAATCGGGTCACTGTTATGACCATCAGATTTACAACGCACTTTAGTTACTTCACGTCCGTGAACTTCACGGACATGAAGTTCACGTCCGTGGGATGACTGTCTATTTGCGGTGCTGTGTCACATGTACAGTATGTGTACATGTACAATTGAAACCACAACCACTTAAACCCTACATCGTCTGTGCCGGGTGGAAACGCGCCTTCGAATCGCGTTTCAAGCTTGCGGATGTGCTACTTTTGATGCTTTTGTGTGACGCTGTAGTGTGATCAAGTAGGGCGTTAATTTATGAAAAAAACAGAAAAGGTTAAAATATGGAGATAAGAGGTTTCTGCCCGGACAGCAGCGATATACTTGGTTAACTGGAGTCCCCCCAGGGCATATAGACTTAGTTACTGCATTGGCCACTGCTGTTCATTAGAGCCATGCGTCTACGCTGCCACCATTTGGCCACCAGGGGCAATCTGTGCCTCCTGATGTGTTTGTGTATATATGTCTATTGAAGCAGGTGCATTGTAATGCACAAAGTCTCGTGTCTATGCCCCAAGGCAGGGCTATATATGTCTATTGAAGCAGGTGCATTGTAATGCACAAAGTCTCGTGTCTATGCCCCAAGGCAGGGCTCTATGCTAGGCCCCCTGCTGTTTTCACTCAGCTTCATCATCTTGTCATGACGTCAGTAGAAGTGATTTATCCTCAATTGACCGAGAGATTTTTCTCTCCTCTCCTCTCCTCTCCTCTCCTCTCCTCTCCTCTCCTCTCCTCTCCTCTCCTCTCCTCTCCTCTCCTCTCCTCTCCTCTCCCCTCCCCTCCCCTCCCCTCCTCTCCTCTCCTCTCCTCTCCAGGCGCAAGGTGTTGAACATCTCAGATGGTTTGGATGATCCCGGGGAGATGAACTGGGAGATGTGTGGGTGTCTGGTGGCTGTTTGGATCATGGTGTACTTCTGCGTGTGGAAGGGAGTCAAGTCTACCGGCAAGGTAATGCACGTGCACACACACGCACGCACGCACGCACGCACGCACGCACACACACGCACACACACACGTGTGGGTCATCTGACACATAGCATCATATGTATAGCTACAGGTCTAAAGGCCAGGGGTCGTTCACGAGCAGGCTAAAGATAGACCACAACTATGTTTGTGTGTGGTGTGTGTGTTACTGTATATCCCTCGTCGTTCACAACATTTCTCCATTTCTCCAAACATAGAGAGAGAGAACAAACATAGAGAGAGAAAACAAACAGAGAGAGAGAGAGAGAGAGAGAGAGATCTACAAGCTCACAACACATTGCATCGTGATACAATGTGTGTATAAAATAGGGCTTATACATTTTAAGTAGTTAACCACATTAATCAAATAAGTACCGGTAGATTATGAAAATACTTTTTTTTTTGCATCGTTTCGTTGATATATAAAAATATATACATTTTAAAAAGTGCTTCTTGATCTTGATTATTCGATTAATTGAAAGTGTTACTGAAAAATATAGGGAGTTGCAGCCCTAAGGAATATCAGATATTCCAAATATTCCTGATGAGAAGCGTACAATACTCTACGTTAGAGATGGAGATATAGAGGAGAAGGTTGAGGGGAGAGAGAGAATAGTGTGATGACTCATACTTGGACTACTTGCTATACTTTGCTACAACCCTCCTGCCACTGCATTGACTTTTTTATCAATGACTGTAGCTGTGGAGACACTAAATCAACACCAAACAACATCTACTGTACAAAACAAAACGTCATCCTGGATAACAAAACGACTTCTGATGCCAGCACTGACTCAACACCGACTCCAAGGCTAAACCAGAGACTGTTTTTCTGTCGGGCCGTTTCAAGTTTGACAGACCACATGTTTTATTTCATCTTTTATTGAGTCAGTTGGAACTTTTGCGTTGATTTGTTTCGTTTTGGCAACATCATTGTGGCTCACATTAAATTAACCCATTAAGACCGGGAACGCATCTGTGTGTCATTTTAAGATTTCTTTTGCTATTAAAAAATAGCAGATATGTAAGCTTGTAGATCTGCTTTTTTTGGAAAAATCGTGACAATTAGAGCAAATCTTTTGAATAAGATATTTTTTACATTTTTAACTCAAATCTTTGCTTCTGGGGGGGTCCCTGGAACAACATATTTTGAGATGGGGTCCGCGGCCAAATGCATATCATTTTGGGTGGTCCTTGACATGAAAAAAGTTTGAGGACCACTGATATTATAGCAACATACGTTTAAAAAAAAAACTGTTGTTTAGAAGACATTTGTAGAATCCCCATAAGCAAAGATTTGAGTTACAAATGTTCGCTTTAAAACGTATTCAAAGATTTGTAGAAATTGTCACGATTTTTCAACAAATAGCAGATATACAAGCTCATGAGCTTGTATATCTGTATATTGTATATTTTTTGAATAGCCAAATAAATCTTAAAATGACACAGATACATTCCCGGTCTTAATGGGTTAATGGGAAAGACTGTTTGTAAATCGAAAGACCAGTACGGCCATGACCGTGAATGACCTTGGTCCTGATTATCAAGCTGGAGCCACTTAGAGGGTAAATGTCATTCTGGTGGACCTCTTCAAGCACAGGTTCAGGGCTGGGCCAGTTTCTGAAGAATAAGTAATAAGTTACTCATCACAATCAGAATCAACTGTAGGTGTGTGGGTAAAATTAGTTTTTGTCCAAGCTCCATCTTTTTTTGGCGTTTTCAGAAAGAGAAAAGGGGGGGCAGGGAGAGCAAGGAGGGAAAGAAAATCTTAACAGTAAAAGAAAAACATGTCAGGGAGAGGCAAAAATCGAAGATATCTACTATTTACTTTGGCGAGAGGGCGCATCCTTAAAAAGAACAAATCTGCAAGCTAACATTGTGTCACGTTGCAGTGTGTCGATTGCTTGTAGATCTGTTCTTTTTCGCATGTGAGGCTGTGATAGCCTCCTACTTTATAGTGTAACTTGTTGGTTTAATGATGGTCCATCTTGGTCAAAAACTAATCACGTTCATTGTAGCTTTGTAGCTCACTTGGAATAATAAATGTTATGGCATTACTGTTTTGGCAGTTGTATTACGTTACACTACTAGTAGACTGAAAGAACGAGCCCAATCGATGGTCTTGAAGGGCGGAGCCAAACCCAGGCGCTGGATTCCAGCGCCTGGGTTTGGAGCACTCTGATTGGTTAGGAGATAACAAGGTCCTAAGACCAGCGTTCCTGCAGGGTTCTCCCAGGCTTTTTTTCTTTTGAAACAAAAAAAAAAGGCATGGGTTTCCGAGGCTACACTACTAGTTACTGGGGAAAGTAATAATATTGCAGTTATTGAGTATGTTACTTAGTAAATAGTTACTGCCCAGCACTGCACAGGCCTGGAGGTCAACCTGCCATCAGGGGGGAAGGTTCGCCTTTCAAGGAAAGGTTTTACATTTCCTTGAAGTGCCAAATCAAACAGATATCTGATATGTCATCATTTGTTCCCTCAAGCCTTTTGTTTTTTTTAGCAATCTGTAGACACATGCAGTTGATAGACTCTAAAGTCGACATCACGTACGACGGATGAAGACCACCTCGGTTGAAACATGTTAAACCAATAACCTATCATCAGTCTAAACATTATAATATCAAAAAATAAATAAATTATGTACATTGAAACTATACACACACTTAGGATGCCAGGTCAACAATGACCTGGCATCTGTCTAAATAAAATGCTATCTAAATTACATTTTAACGTTTGCATAAGACTGCATGGTCGTCAAGGCTCAAACATTTAAAACAAAACTATTATATATTAATATTAATGAATTTGTATTGGGTGTTATCTGAGTAGATAGAAAGGTGTTTTTTATTATCTCCTGGAATAGAGAGAGAGAGAGAGAGAGAGAGAGAGAGAGGACCTCTGAAAGTCTTACTAAAGAAATGTAACTTAACGTGCTTTACGACACGTCATTGCCATTCACATGGCCGTCGCATGTGCATTTTGCACGCATATTCACGTCATGTACTTTCTGTACCATGAAATTATAAACCGGTTTCTGCACATACCTAGGGATGTATGCAGCACTCCTTAAATGATCTGGAATGTACCCTTCTAACAATACAGGTCGAGTTATTTGCATATTGAAACAGATTTGAAATGTCAAACATGTCAAGCCTCTGACGTTTTTACATGTAGTTCATCATGCAACATGTGTGTGTTCCGCTCTCAAGTTCTTCTTATGGAGGCCATCACCCCTGCCCACACACACGCGTTAAAGTATATTTAAGTTAATGTAAATATATATTAAGTTCTAAATAAAAACGGGTTTCACTCCCACTTTATGTTGCATCTCTTTTTCCCCGTAACAATATAATATCTATTCCAAGTTTTATTAGCCTTTGGTCAGGAGGTTAAACTGTAAACAAAATTCTTATTCTCTTCATTACACGTGAGAGTCGGTTATTTACTTTATAAACGTTTAATCGTGTGAGGGACTCGCTTGCGCTGATCTTCAATTTGTAGATCAGCGCAAGGCTACTTTTACTTTTAGTACTTAAGTAATTTTTTATGTCAACTAGTTGATGTCAACTACTAGTTAACAAGTAGGCCAGGCAAAGAGGAAGGGTAGTGTTTCCTGAAGAGGTGGGTTTTCAGCCTGCGGCGAAAGATCAGCTGATGCTCGTTGACGCTCGTTAATCAAAGCAATTATGCCTCTGCACTCTCAAATAGGCCTACATCTAATCTAAGATGGTTTACATGGTATTATACTGTATCTGGTATTATAGATTTTTTTGAGCTGATGGAAATAACTAGGCTGCACTTGGTTGGTAAAGTCCAGATGACAAGAATATGAGGTTTGTGGAATTTATAGTCATGCAGTGTTATATTATATTATATTTGTTATATTAGTGTCTATCTGTCCTCTGAAACAATGGGTTTATAGTTAGTGAGAACTTCACTTCTCCCTTAAGCTTGCACAAATGTATTTATTTGTGTGTACAAAGCACTTTGTAATTGTTTTTTAAAGTGCTTTATAAAGTTAGTTTAAACTAAAGATGATGGCCAATGTTGATGATACATGAGAAAAGAACATTAATAATGTATCATATTGATATCATATGCCCAACATCATGTATTGTATTGTGAAATTAGTGTATCTTGACACCCCTAACCCTCCCCATGATCCCTGTCCGGTGTTTTGCTTTCCACATTGATTAGAACATTACTGTAGTCAGTCTTGCTAAATGCACAGTGTAGTATCTGTAGTAGTGGTAGCAGAATGGATAGTGTTCTCAACTTACATGTGGGAAACCCATTGAATCCTGTTCAGATTGAAGAAAGTTGAGTATTTGGTGACCAGTGGTCAGAGCTGGCCCTGAGGAATTTGATGCCTATAGGCAGCATTTTACCTGGTGCCCCCCCATAGCCTATTATTTATTAATAAACAAGGCTATTTCACAAACACAAATAACTAGGACACCGTGTAAATTACAAAAGCTAAATTACAATTCACAATTTTGGCATTTAGCAGATGTGATTTACAGTAAGCAAGATAAACTCAGTAATCTAGGATCATAGATAAACCAATAACCTATCATCAGTCTAAACATTATAATATCAAAAAATAAATAAATGATGTACATTGAAACTATACACACACTTAGGATGCCAGGTCAACAATGACCTCATCTGTCTAAATAAAATGCTATCTAAATTACATTTTAACATTTGCATAAGACTGCATGGTCGTCAAGGCTCAAACATTTAAAACAAAACTATTATATATTAATATTAATGAATTTGTATTGGGTGTTATCTGAGTAGATAGAAAGGTGTTTTTTATTATCTCCTGGAATAGAGAGAGAGAGAGAGAGAGAGAGAGAGAGAGGACCTCTGAAAGTCTTACTAAAGAAATGTAACTTAACGTGCTTTACGACACGTCATTGCCATTCACATGGCCGTCGCATGTGCATTTTGCACGCATATTCACGTCATGTACTTTCTGTACCATGAAATTATAAACCGGTTTCTGCACATACCTAGGGATGTATGCAGCACTCCTTAAATGATCTGGAATGTACCCTTCTAACAATACAGGTCGAGTTATTTGCATATTGAAACAGATTTGAAATGTCAAACATGTCAAGCCTCTGACGTTTTTACATGTAGTTCATCATGCAACACGTGTGTGTTCCGCTCTCAAGTTCTTCTTATGGAGGCCATCACCCCTGCCCACACACACGCGTTAAAGTATATTTAAGTTAATGTAAATATATATTAAGTTCTAAATAAAAACGGGTTTCACTCCCACTTTATGTTGCATCTCTTTTTCCCCGTAACAATATAATATCTATTCCAAGTTTTATTAGCCTTTGGTCGGGAGGTTAAACTGTAAACAAAATTCTTATTCTCTTCATTACACGTGAGAGTCGGTTATTTACTTTATAAACGTTTAATCGTGTGAGGGACTCGCTTGCGCTGATCTTCAATTTGTAAATCAGCGCAAGGCTACTTTTACTTTTAGTACTTAAGTATTTTTTGATGCCAATACTTAAAAAAAAAAAAAGCTTTGTCAGCTTGTAGATCAGTCCCTTTTGAAGAGTGTTGATGTATTCCGTCAGTTTCCGGTTGCCTTTTATGGTCTTAAATGGGACATATGGAGCAATGCAAATGATTCTCCACGTGAACACACCTCTGACTGTCACACAAAAATGAGGCGATACACACATATAAGAGATTTACACACCGGTTGGCACGCACCGACACACGTCCGTTTGTGCTTATCGAAAATACACACCCCTTTAGTCACTTTATTTAGGCACTATTTACGAACATCTTAATGAATTAGGCACAAATATGTATATTTTTCTATTATTAAAAAAAAATAAAAATTGACTGGGTCGTTCACACTCGCTGTGCGTTGATGGCTTGTTAACGACCGTCATTGATTCTAAATCAAGTAACACCTTGTGTTACTTGATTTGAATCCTTTGTATCCTTTGAAATAGAGAGGGGTCATTGACCACTGTTCTGCTGTACTAAAAAGGTATATAAAAACGGACTATTTCATCAATTGAAAATTGCATGACCCTCCCTTGGATTTAAAGTAAAATGAGCTGACCCTCCCTTGGACTAAAATTAGAAAGGCATGACCCTCCCCTATTTTCCTCCAGGGACCCCCTTCTGTAAATTTCGACTGGTCCCTAAGTTGACTGTTGAACAAGCGCTGACAACGCAGTCCGCCACGCAGCATTACTTTTCTGTGTGCATAACGTCGTAGTTGCGTTCCGCGGCACTCAAAACTATCACCTTCTGTATGCTCACACACACTGAC